>NC_092112.1:7102780-7141328 GCF_045679555.1 Salvelinus alpinus | reverse complement strand
CTCTCTCTAGTGATGTCTCTATAAAGGGTCTCTCTCTAGTGATGTCTCTATAAAGGGTCTCTCTCTAGTGATGTCTCTATAAAGGGTCTCTCTCTAGTGATGTCTCTATAAAGGGTCTCTCTCTCTAGTGATTTCTCTATAAAGGGTCTCTCTCTCTAGTGATGTCTCTATAAAGGGTCTCTCTCTAGTGATGTCTCTATAAAGGGTCTCTCTCTAGTGATGTCTCTATAAAGGGTCTCTCTCTAGTGATGTCTCTATAAAGGGTCTCTCTCTCGTGATGTCTCTATAAAGGGTCTCTCTCTAGTGATGTCTCTATAAAGGGTCTCTCTCTAGTGATGTCTCTATAAAGGGTTTCTCTCTAGTGATGTCTCTATAAAGGGTCTCTCTCTAGTGATGTCTCTATAAAGGGTCTCTCTCTAGTGATGTCTCTATAAAGGGTCTCTCTCTAGTGATGTCTCTATAAAGGGTCTCTCTCTCTAGTGATGTCTCTATAAAGGGCCTCTCTCTAGTGATGTCTCTATAAAGGGCCTCTCTCTAGTGATGTCTCTATAAAGGGTCTCTCTCTAGTGATGTCTCTATAAAGGGTCTCTCTCTAGTGATGTCTCTATAAAGGGTCTCTCTCTAGTGATGTCTCTATAAAGGGTCTCTCTCTCTAGTGATGTCTCAATAAAGGGTCTCTCTCTCTAGTGATGTCTCTATAAAGGGTCTCTCTCTAGTGATGTCTCTATAAAGGGTCTCTCTCTCTAGTGATGTCTCTATAAAGGGTCTCTCTCTAGTGATGTCTCTATAAAGGGTCTCTCTCTCTAGTGATGTCTCTATAAAGGGTCTCTCTCTAGTGATGTCTCTATAAAGGGTCTCTCTCTCTAGTGATGTCTCTATAAAGGGTCTCTCTCTCTCTAGTGATGTCTCTATAAAGGGTCTCTCTCTCTAGTGATGTCTCTATAAAGGGTCTCTCTCTAGTGATGTCTCTTTAAAGGGTCTCTCTCTAGTGATGTCTCTATAAAGGGTCTCTCTCTAGTGATGTCTCTATAAAGGGTCTCTCTCTAGTGATGTCTCTATAAAGGGTCTCTCTCTAGTGATGTCTCTATAAAGGGTCTCTCTCTCTAGTGATGTCTCTATAAAGGGTCTCTCTCTCTAGTGATGTCTCTATAAAGGGTCTCTCTCTCTAGTGATGTCTCTATAAAGGGTCTCTCTCTAGTGATGTCTCTATAAAGGGTCTCTCTCTCTAGTGATGTCTCTATAAAGGGTCTCTCTCTAGTGATGTCTCTATAAAGGGTCTCTCTCTCTAGTGATGTCTCTATAAAGGGTCTCTCTCTCTAGTGATGTCTCTATAAAGGGTCTCTCTCTCTAGTGATGTCTCTATAAAGGGTCTCTCTCTCTAGTGATGTCTCTATAAAGGGTCTCTCTCTAGTGATGTCTCTATAAAGGGTATCTCTCTAGTGATGTCTCTATAAAGGGTCTCTCTCTCTAGTGATGTCTCTATAAAGGGTCTCTCTCTAGTGATGTCTCTATAAAGGGTCTCTCTCTCTAGTGATGTCTCTATAAAGGGTCTCTCTCTCTAGTGATGTCTCTATAAAGGGTCTCTCTCTCTAGTGATGTCTCTATAAAGGGTCTCTCTCTCTAGTGATGTCTCTATAAAGGGTCTCTCTCTAGTGATGTCTCTATAAAGGGTCTCTCTCTCTAGTGATGTCTCTATAAAGGGTCTCTCTCTCTAGTGATGTCTCTATAAAGGGTCTCTCTCTCTAGTGATGTCTCTAAAAAGGGTCTCTCTCTAGTGATGTCTCTATAAAGGGTCTCTCTCTAGTGATGTCTCTATAAAGGGTCTCTCTCTCTAGTGATGTCTCTATAAAGGGTCTCTCTCTAGTGATGTCTCTATAAAGGGTCTCTCTCTAGTGATGTCTCTATAAAGGGTCTCTCTCTCTAGTGATGTCTCTATAAAGGGTCTCTCTCTAGTGATGTCTCTATAAAGGGTCTCTCTCTAGTGATGTCTCTATAAAGGGTCTCTCTCTCTAGTGATGTCTCTATAAAGGGTCTCTCTCTAGTGATGTCTCTATAAAGGGTCTCTCTCTAGTGATGTCTCTATAAAGGGTCTCTCTCTCTAGTGATGTCTCTATAAAGGGTCTCTCTCTCTAGTGATGTCTCTATAAAGGTTCTCTCTCTCTAGTGATGTCTCTATAAAGGGTCTCTCTCTAGTGATGTCTCTATAAAGGGTCTCTCTCTAGTGATGTCTCTATAAAGGGTCTCTCTCTAGTGATGTCTCTATAAAGGGTCTCTCTCTAGTGATGTCTCTATAAAGGGTCTCTCTCTAGTGATGTCTCTATAAAGGGTCTCTCTCTCTAGTGATGTCTCTATAAAGGGTCTCTCTCTAGTGATGTCTCTATAAAGGGTCTCTCTCTAGTGATGTCTCTATAAAGGGTCTCTCTCTAGTGATGTCTTTATAAAGGGTCTCTCTCTAGTGATGTCTCTATAAAGGGTCTCTCTCTCTAGTGATGTCTCTATAAAGGGTCTCTCTCTCTAGTGATGTCTCTATAAAGGGTCTCTCTCTAGTGATGTCTCTTTAAAGGGTCTCTCTCTAGTGATGTCTCTATAAAGGGTCTCTCTCTAGTGATGTCTCTATAAAGGGTCTCTCTCTAGTGATGTCTCTATAAAGGGTCTCTCTCTAGTGATGTCTCTATAAAGGGTCTCTCTCTCTAGTGATGTCTCTATAAAGGGTCTCTCTCTCTAGTGATGTCTCTATAAAGGGTCTCTCTCTCTAGTGATGTCTCTATAAAGGGTCTCTCTCTAGTGATGTCTCTATAAAGGGTCTCTCTCTCTAGTGATGTCTCTATAAAGGGTCTCTCTCTAGTGATGTCTCTATAAAGGGTCTCTCTCTCTAGTGATGTCTCTATAAAGGGTCTCTCTCTCTAGTGATGTCTCTATAAAGGGTCTCTCTCTCTAGTGATGTCTCTATAAAGGGTCTCTCTCTCTAGTGATGTCTCTATAAAGGGTCTCTCTCTAGTGATGTCTCTATAAAGGGTCTCTCTCTAGTGATGTCTCTATAAAGGGTCTCTCTCTCGTGATGTCTCTATAAAGGGTCTCTCTCTAGTGATGTCTCTATAAAGGGTCTCTCTCTCTAGTGATGTCTCTATAAAGGGTCTCTCTCTAGTGATGTCTCTATAAAGGGTCTCTCTCTCTAGTGATGTCTCTATAAAGGGTCTCTCTCTCTAGTGATGTCTCTATAAAGGGTCTCTCTCTCTAGTGATGTCTCTATAAAGGGTCTCTCTCTCTAGTGATGTCTCTATAAAGGGTCTCTCTCTAGTGATGTCTCTATAAAGGGTCTCTCTCTCTAGTGATGTCTCTATAAAGGGTCTCTCTCTCTAGTGATGTCTCTATAAAGGGTCTCTCTCTCTAGTGATGTCTCTAAAAAGGGTCTCTCTCTAGTGATGTCTCTATAAAGGGTCTCTCTCTAGTGATGTCTCTATAAAGGGTCTCTCTCTCTACTGATGTCTCTATAAAGGGTCTCTCTCTAGTGATGTCTCTATAAAGGGTCTCTCTCTAGTGATGTCTCTATAAAGGGTCTCTCTCTCTAGTGATGTCTCTATAAAGGGTCTCTCTCTAGTGATGTCTCTATAAAGGGTCTCTCTCTAGTGATGTCTCTATAAAGGGTCTCTCTCTCTAGTGATGTCTCTATAAAGGGTCTCTCTCTAGTGATGTCTCTATAAAGGGTCTCTCTCTAGTGATGTCTCTATAAAGGGTCTCTCTCTCTAGTGATGTCTCTATAAAGGGTCTCTCTCTCTAGTGATGTCTCTATAAAGGTTCTCTCTCTCTAGTGATGTCTCTATAAAGGGTCTCTCTCTAGTGATGTCTCTATAAAGGGTCTATCTCTAGTGATGTCTCTATAAAGGGTCTCTCTCTAGTGATGTCTCTATAAAGGGTCTCTCTCTAGTGATGTCTCTATAAAGGGTCTCTCTCTAGTGATGTCTCTATAAAGGGTCTCTCTCTCTAGTGATGTCTCTATAAAGGGTCTCTCTCTAGTGATGTCTCTATAAAGGGTATCTCTCTAGTGATGTCTCTATAAAGGGTCTCTCTCTAGTGATGTCTCTATAAAGGGTCTCTCTCTAGTGATGTCTCTATAAAGGGTCTCTCTCTCTAGTGATGTCTCTATAAAGGGTCTCTCTCTCTAGTGATGTCTCTATAAAGGGTCTCTCTCTAGTGATGTCTCTATAAAGGGTCTCTCTCTCTAGTGATGTCTCTATAAAGGGTCCCTCTCTAGTGATGTCTCTATAAAGGGTCTCTCTCTCTAGTGATGTCTCTATAAAGGGTCTCTCTCTAGTGATGTCTCTATAAAGGGTCTCTCTCTCTAGTGATGTCTCTATAAAGGGTCTCTCTCTCTAGTGATGTCTCTATAAAGGGTCTCTCTCTCTAGTGATGTCTCTATAAAGGGTCTCTCTCTCTAGTGATGTCTCTATAAAGGGTCTCTCTCTAGTGATGTCTCTATAAAGGGTCTCTCTCTAGTGATGTCTCTATAAAGGGTCTCTCTCTCTAGTGATGTCTCTATAAAGGGTCTCTCTCTAGTGATGTCTCTATAAAGGGTCTCTCTCTCTAGTGATGTCTCTATAAAGGGTCTCTCTCTAGTGATGTCTCTATAAAGGGTCTCTCTCTCTAGTGATGTCTCTATAAAGGGTCTCTCTCTCTAGTGATGTCTCTATAAAGGGTCTCTCTCTCTAGTGATGTCTCTATAAAGGGTCTCTCTCTCTAGTGATGTCTCTATAAAGGGTCTCTCTCTAGTGATGTCTCTATAAAGGGTCTCTCTCTCTAGTGATGTCTCTATAAAGGGTCTCTCTCTCTAGTGATGTCTCTATAAAGGGTCTCTCTCTCTAGTGATGTCTCTAAAAAGGGTCTCTCTCTAGTGATGTCTCTATAAAGGGTCTCTCTCTAGTGATGTCTCTATAAAGGGTCTCTCTCTAGTGATGTCTCTATAAAGGGTCTCTCTCTCTAGTGATGTCTCTATAAAGGGTCTCTCTCTAGTGATGTCTCTATAAAGGGTCTCTCTCTAGTGATGTCTCTATAAAGGGTCTCTCTCTAGTGATGTCTCTATAAAGGGTCTCTCTCTCTAGTGATGTCTCTATAAAGGGTCTCTCTCTAGTGATGTCTCTATAAAGGGTCTCTCTCTAGTGATGTCTCTATAAAGGGTCTCTCTCTCTAGTGATGTCTCTATAAAGGGTCTCTCTCTAGTGATGTCTCTATAAAGGGTCTCTCTCTAGTGATGTCTCTATAAAGGGTCTCTCTCTCTAGTGATGTCTCTATAAAGGGTCTCTCTCTCTAGTGATGTCTCTATAAAGGTTCTCTCTCTCTAGTGATGTCTCTATAAAGGGTCTCTCTCTAGTGATGTCTCTATAAAGGGTCTCTCTCTAGTGATGTCTCTATAAAGGGTCTCTCTCTAGTGATGTCTCTATAAAGGGTCTCTCTCTAGTGATGTCTCTATAAAGGGTCTCTCTCTAGTGATGTCTCTATAAAGGGTCTCTCTCTCTAGTGATGTCTCTATAAAGGGTCTCTCTCTAGTGATGTCTCTATAAAGGGTCTCTCTCTAGTGATGTCTCTATAAAGGGTCTCTCTCTAGTGATGTCTCTATAAAGGGTCTCTCTCTAGTGATGTCTCTATAAAGGGTCTCTCTCTCTAGTGATGTCTCTATAAAGGGTCTCTCTCTCTAGTGATGTCTCTATAAAGGGTCTCTCTCTAGTGATGTCTCTATAAAGGGTCTCTCTCTCTAGTGATGTCTCTATAAAGGGTCTCTCTCTAGTGATGTCTCTATAAAGGGTCTCTCTCTCTAGTGATGTCTCTATAAAGGGTCTCTCTCTAGTGATGTCTCTATAAAGGGTCTCTCTCTAGTGATGTCTCTATAAAGGGTCTCTCTCTAGTGATGTCTCTATAAAGGGTCTCTCTCTAGTGATGTCTCTATAAAGGGTCTCTCTCTAGTGATGTCTCTATAAAGGGTCTCTCTCTAGTGATGTCTCTATAAAGGGTCTCTCTCTCTAGTGATGTCTCTATAAAGGGTCTCTCTCTCTAGTGATGTCTCTATAAAGGGTCTCTCTCTAGTGATGTCTCTATAAAGGGTCTCTCTCTCTAGTGATGTCTCTATAAAGGGTCTCTCTCTTGTGATGTCTCTATAAAGGGTCTCTCTCTCTAGTGATGTCTCTATAAAGGGTCTTTCTCTAGTGATGTCTCTATAAAGGGTCTCTCTCTAGTGATGTCTCTATAAAGGGTCTCTCTCTAGTGATGTCTCTATAAAGGGTCTCTCTCTAGTGATGTCTCTATAAAGGGTCTCTCTCTCTAGTGATGTCTCTATAAAGGGTCTCTCTCTAGTGATGTCTCTATAAAGGGTCTCTCTCTAGTGATGTCTCTATAAAGGGTCTCTCTCTCTAGTGATGTCTCTATAAAGGGTCTCTCTCTCTAGTGATGTCTCTATAAAGGGTCTCTCTCTCTAGTGATGTCTCTATAAAGGGTCTCTCTCTAGTGATGTCTCTATAAAGGGTCTCTCTCTCTAGTGATGTCTCTATAAAGGGTCTCTCTCTCTAGTGATGTCTCTATAAAGGGTCTCTCTCTAGTGATGTCTCTATAAAGGGTCTCTCTCTAGTGATGTCTCTATAAAGGGTCTCTCTCTCTAGTGATGTCTCTATAAAGGGTCTCTCTCTCTAGTGATGTCTCTATAAAGGGTCTCTCTCTCTAGTGATGTCTCTATAAAGGGTCTCTCTCTAGTGATGTCTCTATAAAGGGTCTCTCTCTCTAGTGATGTCTCTATAAAGGGTCTCTCTCTCTAGTGATGTCTCTATAAAGGGTCTCTCTCTAGTGATGTCTCTATAAAGGGTCTCTCTCTCTAGTGATGTCTCTATAAAGGGTCTCTCTCTCTAGTGATGTCTCTATAAAGGGTCTCTCTCTAGTGATGTCTCTATAAAGGGTCTCTCTCTAGTGATGTCTCTATAAAGGGTCTCTCTTTAGTGATGTCTCTATAAAGGGTCTCTCTCTAGTGATGTCTCTATAAAGGGTCTCTCTCTAGTGATGTCTCTATAAAGGGTCTCTCTCTAGTGATGTCTCTATAAAGGGTCTCTCTCTCGTGATGTCTCTATAAAGGGTCTCTCTCTAGTGATGTCTCTATAAAGGGTCTCTCTCTAGTGATGTCTCTATAAAGGGTCTCTCTCTAGTGATGTCTCTATAAAGGGTCTCTCTCTAGTGATGTCTCTATAAAGGGTCTCTCTCTAGTGATGTCTCTATAAAGGGTCTCTCTCTAGTGATGTCTCTATAAAGGGTCTCTCTCTCTAGTGATGTCTCTATAAAGGGTCTCTCTCTAGTGATGTCTCTATAAAGGGTCTCTCTCTAGTGATGTCTCTATAAAGGGTCTCTCTCTCTAGTGATGTCTCTATAAAGGGTCTCTCTCTAGTGATGTCTCTATAAAGGGTCTCTCTCTAGTGATGTCTCTATAAAGGGTCTCTCTCTCTAGTGATGTCTCTATAAAGGGTCTCTCTCTAGTGATGTCTCTATAAAGGGTCTCTCTCTCTAGTGATGTCTCTATAAAGGGTCTCTCTCTAGTGATGTCTCTATAAAGGGTCTCTCTCTCTAGTGATGTCTCTATAAAGGGTCTCTCTCTCTAGTGATGTCTCTATAAAGGGTCTCTCTCTCTAGTGATGTCTCTATAAAGGGTCTCTCTCTCTAGTGATGTCTCTATAAAGGGTCTCTCTCTCTAGTGATGTCTCTATAAAGGGTCTCTCTCTCTAGTGATGTCTCTATAAAGGGTCTCTCTCTAGTGATGTCTCTATAAAGGGTTTCTCTCTCTAGTGATGTCTCTATAAAGGGTCTCTCTCTAGTGATGTCTCTATAAAGGGTCTTTCTCTAGTGATGTCTCTATAAAGGGTCTCTCTCTAGTGATGTCTCTATAAAGGGTCTCTCTCTAGTGATGTCTCTATAAAGGGTCTCTCTCTAGTGATGTCTCTATAAAGGGTCTCTCTCTCTAGTGATGTCTCTATAAAGGGTCTCTCTCTAGTGATGTCTCTATAAAGGGTCTCTCTCTAGTGATGTCTCTATAAAGGGTCTCTCTCTCTAGTGATGTCTCTATAAAGGGTCTCTCTCTCTAGTGATGTCTCTATAAAGGGTCTCTCTCTCTAGTGATGTCTCAATAAAGGGTCTCTCTCTAGTGATGTCTCTATAAAGGGTCTCTCTCTCTAGTGATGTCTCTATAAAGGGTCTCTCTCTCTAGTGATGTCTCTATAAAGGGTCTCTCTCTAGTGATGTCTCTATAAAGGGTCTCTCTCTAGTGATGTCTCTATAAAGGGTCTCTCTCTAGTGATGTCTCTATAAAGGGTCTCTCTCTAGTGATGTCTCTATAAAGGGTCTCTCTCTAGTGATGTCTCTATAAAGGGTCTCTCTCTAGTGATGTCTCTATAAAGGGTCTCTCTCTCGTGATGTCTCTATAAAGGGTCTCTCTCTAGTGATGTCTCTATAAAGGGTCTCTCTCTAGTGATGTCTCTATAAAGGGTTTCTCTCTAGTGATGTCTCTATAAAGGGTCTCTCTCTAGTGATGTCTCTATAAAGGGTCTCTCTCTAGTGATGTCTCTATAAAGGGTCTCTCTCTAGTGATGTCTCTATAAAGGGTCTCTCTCTCTAGTGATGTCTCTATAAAGGGCCTCTCTCTAGTGATGTCTCTATAAAGGGCCTCTCTCTAGTGATGTCTCTATAAAGGGTCTCTCTCTAGTGATGTCTCTATAAAGGGTCTCTCTCTAGTGATGTCTCTATAAAGGGTCTCTCTCTCTAGTGATGTCTCTATAAAGGGTCTCTCTCTCTAGTGATGTCTCTATAAAGGGTCTCTCTCTAGTGATGTCTCTATAAAGGGTCTCTCTCTAGTGATGTCTCTATAAAGGGTCTCTCTCTAGTGATGTCTCTATAAAGGGTCTCTCTCTAGTGATGTCTCTATAAAGGGTCTCTCTCTAGTGATGTCTCTATAAAGGGTCTCTCTCTCTAGTGATGTCTCTATAAAGGGTCTCTCTCTAGTGATGTCTCTATAAAGGGTCTCTCTCTAGTGATGTCTCTATAAAGGGTCTCTCTCTAGTGATGTCTCTATAAAGGGTCTCTCTCTCTAGTGATGTCTCTATAAAGGGTCTCTCTCTCTAGTGATGTCTCTATAAAGGGTCTCTCTCTAGTGATGTCTCTATAAAGGGTCTCTCTCTCTAGTGATGTCTCTATAAAGGGTCTCTCTCTAGTGATGTCTCTATAAAGGGTCTCTCTCTCTAGTGATGTCTCTATAAAGGGTCTGTCTCTCTAGTGATGTCTCTATAAAGGGTCTCTCTCTCTAGTGATGTCTCTATAAAGGGTCTCTCTCTCTAGTGGTCTCTATAAAGGGTCTCTCTCTAGTGATGTCTCTATAAAGGTTCTCTCTCTAGTGATGTCTCTATAAAGGGTCTCTCTCTCTAGTGATGTCTCTATAAAGGGTCTCTCTCTCTAGTGATGTCTCTATAAAGGGTCTCTCTCTAGTGATGTCTCTATAAAGGGTCTCTCTCTAGTGATGTCTATATAAAGGGTCTCTCTCTCTAGTGATGTCTCTATAAAGGGTCTCTCTCTCTAGTGATGTCTCTATAAAGGGTCTCTCTCTAGTGATGTCTCTATAAAGGGTCTCTCTCTAGTGATGTCTCTATAAAGGGTCTCTCTCTCTAGTGATGTCTCTATAAAGGGTCTCTCTCTCTAGTGATGTCTCTATAAAGGGTCTCTCTCTAGTGATGTCTCTATAAAGGGTCTCTCTCTCTAGTGATGTCTCTATAAAGGGTCTCTCTCTCTAGTGATGTCTCTATAAAGGGTCTCTCTCTCTAGTGATGTCTCTATAAAGGGTCTCTCTCTAGTGATGTCTCTATAAAGGGTCTCTCTCTAGTGATGTCTCTATAAAGGGTCTCTCTCTAGTGATGTCTCTATAAAGGGTCTCTCTCTAGTGATGTCTCTATAAAGGGTCTCTCTCTAGTGATGTCTCTATAAAGGGTCTCTCTCTCTAGTGATGTCTCTATAAAGGGTCTCTCTCTCTAGTGATGTCTCTATAAAGGGTCTCTCTCTAGTGATGTCTCTATAAAGGGTCTCTCTCTCTAGTGATGTCTCTATAAAGGGTCTCTCTCTAGTGATGTCTCTATAAAGGGTCTCTCTCTCTAGTGATGTCTCTATAAAGGGTCTCTCTGTCTAGTGATGTCTCTATAAAGGGTCTCTCTCTCTAGTGATGTCTCTATAAAGGGTCTCTCTCTCTAGTGATGTCTCTATAAAGGGTCTCTCTCTCTAGTGATGTCTCTATAAAGGGTCTCTCTCTAGTGATGTCTCTATAAAGGGTCTCTCTCTAGTGATGTCTCTATAAAGGGTCTCTCTCTAGTGATGTCTCTATAAAGGGTCTCTCTCTAGTGATGTCTCTATAAAGGGTCTCTCTCTAGTGATGTCTCTATAAAGGGTCTCTCTCTCTAGTGATGTCTCTATAAAGGGTCTCTCTCTCTAGTGATGTCTCTATAAAGGGTCTCTCTCTAGTGATGTCTCTATAAAGGGTCTCTCTCTCTAGTGATGTCTCTATAAAGGGTCTCTCTCTAGTGATGTCTCTATAAAGGGTCTCTCTCTAGTGATGTCTCTATAAAGGGTCTCTCTCTCTAGTGATGTCTCTATAAAGGGTCTGTCTCTCTAGTGATGTCTCTATAAAGGGTCTCTCTCTCTAGTGATGTCTAAATAAAGGGTCTCTCTCTCTAGTGATGTCTCTATAAAGGGTCTCTCTCTAGTGATGTCTCTATAAAGGTTCTCTCTCTAGTGATGTCTCTATAAAGGGTCTCTCTCTCTAGTTATGTCTCTATAAAGGGTCTCTCTCTAGTGATGTCTCTATAAAGGGTCTCTCTCTCTAGTGATGTCTCTATAAAGGGTCTCTCTCTCTAGTGATGTCTCTATAAAGGGTCTCTCTCTCTAGTGATGTCTCTATAAAGGGTCTCTCTCTCTAGTGATGTCTCTATAAAGGGTCTCTCTCTCTAGTGATGTCTCTATAAAGGGTCTCTCTCTAGTGATGTCTCTATAAAGGGTCTCTCTCTCTAGTGATGTCTCTATAAAGGGTCTCTCTCTCTAGTGATGTCTCTATAAAGGGTCTCTCTCTCTAGTGATGTCTCTATAAAGGGTCTCTCTCTAGTGATGTCTCTATAAAGGGTCTCTCTCTCTAGTGATGTCTCTATAAAGGGTCTCTCTCTAGTGATGTCTCTATAAAGGGTCTCTCTCTAGTGATGTCTCTATAAAGGGTCTCTCTCTAGTGATGTCTCTATAAAGGGTCTCTCTCTAGTGATGTCTCTATAAAGGGTCTCTCTCTAGTGATGTCTCTATAAAGGGTCTCTCTCTAGTGATGTCTCTATAAAGGGTCTCTCTCTAGTGATGTCTCTATAAAGGGTCTCTCTCTCTAGTGATGTCTCTATAAAGGGTCTCTCTCTCTAGTGATGTCTCTGTAAAGGGTCTCTCTCTAGTGATGTCTCTATAAAGGGTCTCTCTCTCTAGTGATGTCTCTATAAAGGGTCTCTCTCTAGTGATGTCTCTATAAAGGGTCTCTCTCTCTAGTGATGTCTCTATAAAGGGTCTCTCTGTCTAGTGATGTCTCTATAAAGGGTCTCTCTCTCTAGTGATGTCTCTATAAAGGGTCTCTCTCTCTAGTGATGTCTCTATAAAGGGTCTCTCTCTAGTGATGTCTCTATAAAGGGTCTCTCTCTAGTGATGTCTCTATAAAGGGTCTCTCTCTCTAGTGATGTCTCTATAAAGGGTCTCTCTCTAGTGATGTCTCTATAAAGGGTCTCTCTCTCTAGTGATGTCTCTATAAAGGGTCTCTCTCCCTAGTGATGTCTCTATAAAGGGTCTCTCTCTCTAGTGATGTCTCTATAAAGGGTCTCTCTCTAGTGATGTCTCTATAAAGGGTCTCTCTCTAGTGATGTCTCTATAAAGGGTCTCTCTCTAGTGATGTCTCTATAAAGGGTCTCTCTCTAGTGATGTCTCTATAAAGGGTCTCTCTCTCTAGTGATGTCTCTATAAAGGGTCTCTCTCTCTAGTGATGTCTCTATAAAGGGTCTCTCTCTAGTGATGTCTCTATAAAGGGTCTCTCTCTCTAGTGATGTCTCTATAAAGGGTCTCTCTCTAGTGATGTCTCTATAAAGGGTCTCTCTCTCTAGTGATGTCTCTATAAAGGGTCTCTCTCTCTAGTGATGTCTCTATAAAGGGTCTCTCTCTCTAGTGATGTCTCTATAAAGGGTCTCTCTCTCTAGTGATGTCTCTATAAAGGGTCTCTCTCTCTAGTGATGTCTCTATAAAGGGTCTCTCTCTCTAGTGATGTCTCTATAAAGGGTCTCTCTCTAGTGATGTCTCTATAAAGGGTCTCTCTCTAGTGATGTCTCTATAAAGGGTCTCTCTCTAGTGATGTCTCTATAAAGGGTCTCTCTCTCTAGTGATGTCTCTATAAAGGGTCTCTCTCTAGTGATGTCTCTATAAAGGGTCTCTCTCTCTAGTGATGTCTCTATAAAGGGTCTCTCTCTAGTGATGTCTCTATAAAGGGTCTCTCTCTCTAGTGATGTCTCTATAAAGGGTCTCTCTCTCTAGTGATGTCTCTATAAAGGGTCTCTCTCTCTAGTGATGTCTCTATAAAGGGTCTCTCTCTCTAGTGATGTCTCTATAAAGGGTCTCTCTCTAGTGATGTCTCTATAAAGGGTCTCTCTCTCTAGTGATGTCTCTATAAAGGGTCTCTCTCTCTAGTGATGTCTCTATAAAGGGTCTCTCTCTAGTGATGTCTCTATAAAGGGTCTCTCTCTAGTGATGTCTCTATAAAGGGTCTCTCTCTAGTGATGTCTCTATAAAGGGTCTCTCTCTAGTGATGTCTCTATAAAGGGTCTCTCTCTCTAGTGATGTCTCTATAAAGGGTCTCTCTCTAGTGATGTCTCTATAAAGGGTCTCTCTCTAGTGATGTCTCTATAAAGGGTCTCTCTCTCTAGTGATGTCTCTATAAAGGGTCTCTCTCTCTAGTGATGTCTCTATAAAGGGTCTCTCTCTCTAGTGATGTCTCTATAAAGGGTCTCTCTCTCTAGTGATGTCTCTATAAAGGGTCTCTCTCTAGTGATGTCTCTATAAAGGGTCTCTCTCTCTAGTGATGTCTCTATAAAGGGTCTCTCTCTCTAGTGATGTCTCTATAAAGGGTCTCTCTCTCTAGTGATGTCTCTATAAAGGGTCTCTCTCTAGTGATGTCTCTATAAAGGGTCTCTCTCTAGTGATGTCTCTATAAAGGGTCTCTCTCTAGTGATGTCTCTATAAAGGGTCTCTCTCTCTAGTGATGTCTCTATAAAGGGTCTCTCTCTAGTGATGTCTCTATAAAGGGTCTCTCTCTAGTGATGTCTCTATAAAGGGTCTCTCTCTCTAGTGATGTCTCTATAAAGGGTCTCTCTCTCTAGTGATGTCTCTATAAAGGGTCTCTCTCTAGTGATGTCTCTATAAAGGGTCTCTCTCTCTAGTGATGTCTCTATAAAGGGTCTCTCTCTAGTGATGTCTCTATAAAGGGTCTCTCTCTCTAGTGATGTCTCTATAAAGGGTCTCTCTGTCTAGTGATGTCTCTATAAAGGGTCTCTCTCTCTAGTGATGTCTCTATAAAGGGTCTCTCTCTCTAGTGATGTCTCTATAAAGGGTCTCTCTCTCTAGTGATGTCTCTATAAAGGGTCTCTCTCTAGTGATGTCTCTATAAAGGGTCTCTCTCTAGTGATGTCTCTATAAAGGGTCTCTCTCTAGTGATGTCTCTATAAAGGGTCTCTCTCTAGTGATGTCTCTATAAAGGGTCTCTCTCTAGTGATGTCTCTATAAAGGGTCTCTCTCTCTAGTGATGTCTCTATAAAGGGTCTCTCTCTCTAGTGATGTCTCTATAAAGGGTCTCTCTCTAGTGATGTCTCTATAAAGGGTCTCTCTCTCTAGTGATGTCTCTATAAAGGGTCTCTCTCTAGTGATGTCTCTATAAAGGGTCTCTCTCTAGTGATGTCTCTATAAAGGGTCTCTCTCTCTAGTGATGTCTCTATAAAGGGTCTGTCTCTCTAGTGATGTCTCTATAAAGGGTCTCTCTCTCTAGTGATGTCTCTATAAAGGGTCTCTCTCTCTAGTGATGTCTCTATAAAGGGTCTCTCTCTAGTGATGTCTCTATAAAGGTTCTCTCTCTAGTGATGTCTCTATAAAGGGTCTCTCTCTCTAGTGATGTCTATATAAAGGGTCTCTCTCTAGTGATGTCTCTATAAAGGGTCTCTCTCTCTAGTGATGTCTCTATAAAGGGTCTCTCTCTCTAGTGATGTCTCTATAAAGGGTCTCTCTCTAGTGATGTCTCTATAAAGGGTCTCTCTCTCTAGTGATGTCTCTATAAAGGGTCTCTCTCTAGTGATGTCTCTATAAAGGGTCTCTCTCTAGTGATGTCTCTATAAAGGGTCTCTCTCTCTAGTGATGTCTCTATAAAGGGTCTCTCTCTCTAGTGATGTCTCTATAAAGGGTCTCTCTCTAGTGATGTCTCTATAAAGGGTCTCTCTCTCTAGTGATGTCTCTATAAAGGGTCTCTCTCTAGTGATGTCTCTATAAAGGGTCTCTCTCTCTAGTGATGTCTCTATAAAGGGTCTCTCTCTCTAGTGATGTCTCTATAAAGGGTCTCTCTCTCTAGTGATGTCTCTATAAAGGGTCTCTCTCTCTAGTGATGTCTCTATAAAGGGTCTCTCTCTAGTGATGTCTCTATAAAGGGTCTCTCTCTAGTGATGTCTCTATAAAGGGTCTCTCTCTCTAGTGATGTCTCTATAAAGGGTCTCTCTCTAGTGATGTCTCTATAAAGGGTCTCTCTCTCTAGTGATGTCTCTATAAAGGGTCTCTCTCTAGTGATGTCTCTATAAAGGGTCTCTCTCTCTAGTGATGTCTCTATAAAGGGTCTCTCTCTCTAGTGATGTCTCTATAAAGGGTCTCTCTCTCTAGTGATGTCTCTATAAAGGGTCTCTCTCTCTAGTGATGTCTCTATAAAGGGTCTCTCTCTAGTGATGTCTCTATAAAGGGTCTCTCTCTCTAGTGATGTCTCTATAAAGGGTCTCTCTCTCTAGTGATGTCTCTATAAAGGGTCTCTCTCTCTAGTGATGTCTCTATAAAGGGTCTCTCTCTAGTGATGTCTCTATAAAGGGTCTCTCTCTAGTGATGTCTCTATAAAGGGTCTCTCTCTAGTGATGTCTCTATAAAGGGTCTCTCTCTAGTGATGTCTCTATAAAGGGTCTCTCTCTCTAGTGATGTCTCTATAAAGGGTCTCTCTCTAGTGATGTCTCTATAAAGGGTCTCTCTCTAGTGATGTCTCTATAAAGGGTCTCTCTCTCTAGTGATGTCTCTATAAAGGGTCTCTCTCTCTAGTGATGTCTCTATAAAGGGTCTCTCTCTCTAGTGATGTCTCTATAAAGGGTCTCTCTCTCTAGTGATGTCTCTATAAAGGGTCTCTCTCTAGTGATGTCTCTATAAAGGGTCTCTCTCTCTAGTGATGTCTCTATAAAGGGTCTCTCTCTCTAGTGATGTCTCTATAAAGGGTCTCTCTCTCTAGTGATGTCTCTATAAAGGGTCTCTCTCTAGTGATGTCTCTATAAAGGGTCTCTCTCTAGTGATGTCTCTATAAAGGGTCTCTCTCTAGTGATGTCTCTATAAAGGGTCTCTCTCTCTAGTGATGTCTCTATAAAGGGTCTATCTCTAGTGATGTCTCTATAAAGGGTCTCTCTCTCTAGTGATGTCTCTATAAAGGGTCTCTCTCTCTAGTGATGTCTCTATAAAGGGTCTCTCTCTAGTGATGTCTCTATAAAGGGTCTCTCTCTCTAGTGATGTCTCTATAAAGGGTCTCTCTCTAGTGATGTCTCTATAAAGGGTCTCTCTCTCTAGTGATGTCTCTATAAAGGGTCTCTCTCTCTAGTGATGTCTCTATAAAGGGTCTCTCTCTCTAGTGATGTCTCTATAAAGGGTCTCTCTCTCTAGTGATGTCTCTATAAAGGGTCTCTCTCTAGTGATGTCTCTATAAAGGGTCTCTCTCTAGTGATGTCTCTATAAAGGGTCTCTCTCTCTAGTGATGTCTCTATAAAGGGTCTCTCTCTCTAGTGATGTCTCTATAAAGGGTCTCTCTCTCTAGTGATGTCTCTATAAAGGGTCTCTCTCTCTCTAGTGATGTCTCTATAAAGGGTCTCTCTCTCTAGTGATGTCTCTATAAAGGGTCTCTCTCTCTAGTGATGTCTCTATAAAGGGTCTCTCTCTAGTGATGTCTCTATAAAGGGTCTCTCTCTCTAGTGATGTCTCTATAAAGGGTCTCTCTCTCTAGTGATGTCTCTATAAAGGGTCTCTCTCTCTAGTGATGTCTCTATAAAGGGTCTCTCTCTCTAGTGATGTCTCTATAAAGGGTCTCTCTCTCTAGTGATGTCTCTATAAAGGGTCTCTCTCTAGTGATGTCTCTATAAAGGGTCTCTCTCTCTAGTGATGTCTCTATAAAGGGTCTCTCTCTCTAGTGATGTCTCTATAAAGGGTCTCTCTCTCTAGTGATGTCTCTATAAAGGGTCTCTCTCTCTAGTGATGTCTCTATAAAGGGTCTCTCTCTCTAGTGATGTCTCTATAAAGGGTCTCTCTCTCTAGTGATGTCTCTATAAAGGGTCTCTCTCTCTAGTGATGTCTCTATAAAGGGTCTCTCTCTAGTGATGTCTCTATAAAGGGTCTCTCTCTAGTGATGTCTCTATAAAGGGTCTCTCTCTAGTGATGTCTCTATAAAGGGTCTCTCTCTAGTGATGTCTCTATAAAGGGTCTCTCTCTAGTGATGTCTCTATAAAGGGTCTCTCTCTAGTGATGTCTCTATAAAGGGTCTCTCTCTAGTGATGTCTCTATAAAGGGTCTCTCTCTCTAGTTATGTCTCTATAAAGGGTCTCTCTCTAGTGATGTCTCTATAAAGGGTCTCTCTCTCTAGTGATGTCTCTATAAAGGGTCTCTCTCTAGTGATGTCTCTATAAAGGGTCTCTCTCTCTAGTGATGTCTCTATAAAGGGTCTCTCTCTCTAGTGATGTCTCTATAAAGGGTCTCTCTCTCTAGTGATGTCTCTATAAAGGGTCTCTCTCTCTAGTGATGTCTCGATAAAGGGTCTCTCTCTCTAGTGATGTCTCTATAAAGGGTCTCTCTCTAGTGATGTCTCTATAAAGGGTCTCTCTCTAGTGATGTCTCTATAAAGGGTCTCTCTCTAGTGATGTCTCTATAAAGGGTCTCTCTCTCTAGTGATGTCTCTATAAAGGGTCTCTCTCTCTAGTGATGTCTCTATAAAGGGTCTCTCTCTCTAGTGATGTCTCTATAAAGGGTCTCTCTCTCTAGTGATGTCTCTATAAAGGGTCTCTCTCTCTAGTGATGTCTCTATAAAGGGTCTCTCTCTCTAGTGATGTCTCTATAAAGGGTCTCTCTCTAGTGATGTCTCTATAAAGGGTCTCTCTCTAGTGATGTCTCTATAAAGGGTCTCTCTCTAGTGATGTCTCTATAAAGGGTCTCTCTCTCTAGTGATGTCTCTATAAAGGGTCTCTCTCTAGTGATGTCTCTATAAAGGGTCTCTCTCTAGTGATGTCTCTATAAAGGGTCTCTCTCTCTAGTGATGTCTCTATAAAGGGTCTCTCTCTCTAGTGATGTCTCTATAAAGGGTCTCTCTCTAGTGATGTCTCTATAAAGGGTCTCTCTCTCTAGTGATGTCTCTATAAAGGGTCTCTCTCTAGTGATGTCTCTATAAAGGGTCTCTCTCTCTAGTGATGTCTCTATAAAGGGTCTCTCTCTCTAGTGATGTCTCTATAAAGGGTCTCTCTCTCTAGTGATGTCTCTATAAAGGGTCTCTCTCTCTAGTGATGTCTCGATAAAGGGTCTCTCTCTCTAGTGATGTCTCTATAAAGGGTCTCTCTCTCTAGTGATGTCTCTATAAAGGGTCTCTCTCTAGTGATGTCTCTATAAAGGGTCTCTCTCTAGTGATGTCTCTATAAAGGGTCTCTCTCTCTAGTGATGTCTCTATAAAGGGTCTCTCTCTAGTGATGTCTCTATAAAGGGTCTCTCTCTAGTGATGTCTCTATAAAGGGTCTCTCTCTCTAGTGATGTCTCTATAAAGGGTCTCTCTCTCTAGTGATGTCTCTATAAAGGGTCTCTCTCTCTAGTGATGTCTCTATAAAGGGTCTCTCTCTCTAGTGATGTCTCTATAAAGGGTCTCTCTCTAGTGATGTCTCTATAAAGGGTCTCTCTCTAGTGATGTCTCTATAAAGGGTCTCTCTCTAGTGATGTCTCTATAAAGGGTCTCTCTCTAGTGATGTCTCTATAAAGGGTCTCTCTCTAGTGATGTCTCTATAAAGGGTCTCTCTCTCTAGTTATGTCTCTATAAAGGGTCTCTCTCTAGTGATGTCTCTATAAAGGGTCTCTCTCTCTAGTGATGTCTCTATAAAGGGTCTCTCTCTAGTGATGTCTCTATAAAGGGTCTCTCTCTCTAGTGATGTCTCTATAAAGGGTCTCTCTCTCTAGTGATGTCTCTATAAAGGGTCTCTCTCTCTAGTGATGTCTCTATAAAGGGTCTCTCTCTCTAGTGATGTCTCGATAAAGGGTCTCTCTCTCTAGTGATGTCTCTATAAAGGGTCTCTCTCTAGTGATGTCTCTATAAAGGGTCTCTCTCTAGTGATGTCTCTATAAAGGGTCTCTCTCTCTAGTGATGTCTCTATAAAGGGTCTCTCTCTCTAGTGATGTCTCTATAAAGGGTCTCTCTCTCTAGTGATGTCTCTATAAAGGGTCTCTCTCTCTAGTGATGTCTCTATAAAGGGTCTCTCTCTCTAGTGATGTCTCTATAAAGGGTCTCTCTCTAGTGATGTCTCTATAAAGGGTCTCTCTCGTGATGTCTCTATAAAGGGTCTCTCTCTAGTGATGTCTCTATAAAGGGTCTCTCTCTCTAGTGATGTCTCTATAAAGGGTCTCTCTCTAGTGATGTCTCTATAAAGGGTCTCTCTCTCTAGTGATGTCTCTATAAAGGGTCTCTCTCTAGTGATGTCTCTATAAAGGGTCTCTCTCTCTAGGGATGTCTCTATAAAGGGTCTCTCTCTAGTGATGTCTCTATAAAGGGTCTCTCTCTAGTGATGTCTCTATAAAGCGTCTCTCTCTAGTGATGTCTCTATAAAGGGTCTCTATAAAGGGTCCTAGCTGGCCTGACAATACACATTCTCTCTCTAGTGATGTCTCTATAAAGGGTCTCTCTCTCTAGTGATGTCTCTATAAAGGGTCTCTCTCTAGTGATGTCTCTATAAAGGGTCTCTCTCTAGTGATGTCTCTATAAAGGGTCTCTCTCTCTAGTGATGTCTCTATAAAGGGTCTCTCTCTCTAGTGATGTCTCTATAAAGGGTCTCTCTCTCTAGTGATGTCTCTATAAAGGGTCTCTCTCTCTAGTGATGTCTCTATAAAGGGTCTCTCTCTCTAGTGATGTCTCTATAAAGGGTCTCTCTCTCTAGTGATGTCTCTATAAAGGGTCTCTCTCTAGTGATGTCTCTATAAAGGGTCTCTCTCGTGATGTCTCTATAAAGGGTCTCTCTCTAGTGATGTCTCTATAAAGGGTCTCTCTCTCTAGTATTGTCTCTATAAAGGGTCTCTCTCTAGTGATGTCTCTATAAAGGGTCTCTCTCTCTAGTGATGTCTCTATAAAGGGTCTCTCTCTAGTGATGTCTCTATAAAGGGTCTCTCTCTCTAGTGATGTCTCTATAAAGGGTCTCTCTCTAGTGATGTCTCTATAAAGGGTCTCTCTCTAGTGATGTCTCTATAAAGCGTCTCTCTCTAGTGATGTCTCTATAAAGGGTCTCTATAAAGGGTCCTAGCTGGCCTGACAATACACATTCTCTCTCTAGTGATGTCTCTATAAAGGGTCTCTCTCTCTAGTGATGTCTCTATAAAGGGTCTCTCTCTCTAGTGATGTCTCTATAAAGGGTCTCTCTCTCTAGTGATGTCTCTATAAAGGGTCTCTCTCTCTAGTGATGTCTCTATAAAGGGTCTCTCTCTCTAGTGATGTCTCTATAAAGGGTCTCTCTCTCTAGTGATGTCTCTATAAAGGGTCTCTCTCTCTAGTGATGTCTCTATAAAGGGTCTCTCTCTAGTGATGTCTCTATAAAGGGTTGTATCTTCCTGGTCTCTCTGGGGAGGAATAGGAAAATATGAGGAGAGAGAGAGAATGCGAGACAGAGAGAGAGAGAGAGAGAGAGAGAGAGAGAGAGAGAGAGAGTCAATTGAATTGAATTGAATTGAATTGAGAGAGAGAGAGAGAGAGAGAGAGAGAGAGAGAGAGAGCGGGAGAGAGGGAGAGAGAGAGAGAGAGAGAGGGAGAGAGAGAGAGAGAGGGAGAGAGAGAGAGAGAGAGAGAGAGAGAGAGAGAGAGAGAGAGAGAGAGAGAGAGAAAGGGAGAGAGAGAGAATGCGAGACAGAGAGAGAGAGAGAGAGAGAGAGAGAGAGAGAGAGAGAGAGAGAGAGAGAGAGAGAGAGAGAGAGAGAGAGAGAGAGAGAGAGAGAGAGAGAGAGAGAGAGAGAGAGAGAGAGAGAGAGAGAGAGAGGGAGGAGTCTTAACAACCTCTGTCTGACCTTTTCTCCTTGTTTTAAGTCAGATATTTGGCACCGGGCCAGCTGTGTGTGTTGTAATGTAGCGCGATACATAATCAGTTCCACAACACAACAGAGGTGTTGACAAGCACCTCTTAAATACTGACAGATGTGTGTACACACACACACACACACACACACACACACACACACACACACACACACACACACACACACACACACACACACACACACACACACACACACACACACACACACACACACACACACACACACACACACACTTATCTGTGTATGTTTTGAATCTATTCCAGTCAGCATCTAGGCATCTATCTAATTGGGAACATGTTTTCATGCAAATATTCTGAAATCCGCATGAGGAAAATATGTGCATTGTCCCACCGGTGTTTCCACCCAACGGACCGGTTGGGGTAAAATAACTACGTGATGACGTAGTGCAAATAAAATATACTTTAAGCTTTTTTTTTTGCACCAAATTAAAACCTAAAGTTCAAGGTATTTCCATCGCATTTCCAACTCTACCGATTCTTGTCACAAAAACTGTAATAGGAAATGTGCCTACTGTGGTCTTGGCGCTCTAGCCAACAGCTGGCAGATACAGGCAGGCTGTGTGGGTAGGCTCGTCTACATGACATTTTTAGGGATAAGACACAGTCAAGTATAGATTATCATGGCACCAGAATAAGATCCTCGATGTTTATTGGAAAGGAGCATCAAGCTCCTCATCAGAACTTATTTAATCCGTACCTTAATAAAGTGCATGGTGTCCCTAGTCGTAGTGGGAGGACCACACAACATACTCTACATGGCCAACAGGATGTGGACACCTGTTTGCTGAGCATATCATTCCAAAATCATAGGCATTAATTAATAAGGATTTGGTCCCCCGTTTTGCTGCTATAACAGCCTCTCTTCTGGGAAGACTTTCCACTAGATGTTAGAACATTGCTGTGGGGACTTGCTTCCATTCAGCCAGAAGAGAATTAGTGAGGATCGGGCACTGATGTTGGGTGATTAGGCCTGGCTCGCAGTTGGTGTTCCTATTCATCCCAAAGGTGTTTAAATGTGGTTGAGGTCAGGACTCTGTGCAGGCCAGTCAAGTTCTTCCATAACGATCTAGACAAACCATTTGTGTATGGACCTCGCTTTGTGAACGGGGGCATTGTCATGCTGAAATAGAAAAGGGCCTTCCCCAAACTAGAATGTCATCGTGTAGAATGTCATCGTATGTTGTAGCGTTAAGATTTCCCTTCACTGGAACTAAGGGGCCCGAACCATGAAAAACAGCCCCAGACCATTATTCCATATGGTGAAGCGTGATTCACCACTCCAGAGAAGGCGTTTACACCACTCTAGCATGGCATTGCGCATAGTGATATTAGGCTTGTGTGCGGATGCTCGGCCATGGAAACCCATTTCATGAAGCTCCCGGCGAACAGTTATTGTGCTGACGTTGCTTCCAGAGGCAGTTTGGAACTCGGCAGTGAGTGTTGCAACCGAGGACAGACAATTTGTACACGCTACGCACTTCAGCACTCGGCGGTACCGTTCTTTAAGCTTGTGTGGCCTACCACTTTACTGTTGAGCCGTTGTTGCTCCTAGACCTTTCCACTTCACAATATCAGCACTTACAGTTGACCGGGGAAAGCTCGAGCAAATATGACGAGCTGACTTGTTGGAAATGTGGCATCCTATGACGGTGCTACGTTGAAAGTCACTGAGCTCTTCAGTAAGGCCATAATACTGCCAATGTTTGTCTATGGAGATTGCATGGCATTGTGCTCTATTTTATACACCGGTCAGCAACGGGTGTGTCTGAAATCCACTAATTTGAAGGGGTGTCCACATACTTTGGACCATGTAGTGTATCATGCGTGACTCCAAGTTAACTTCAATATGCCGGTTATTATATTAATATTTGTGCATAAAAGTGTTTCAACCGCCATTTCCCCGCATAATTAATTTTACAGACACAAAAAGATCCCACCAATGTTGAATGAACAAATGATCTGTCATCATTTAGAACAAATTGTAGCAGAAACTTCCCGTTTGCGTCACAGCTGTCATGATTATTTTTTTTATACGGTATGATGTAAAAATGATGAATGGAAACATGGTTTGTTTTCTACAGTGGCTGGTAAATAAATCACACAGAGGAAGACTAGGAGAAAAGAAAATATATAAAACCCCTCCCCCCTCAGCCAGGATAAAACTCCTCCCCCCCAGCCAGGATAAAACCCCTCCCCCCTCAGCCAGGATAACCCCCCTCCCCCCTCAGCCAGGATAAAACCCATCTCCCCTCAGCCAGGATAAACCCCCCCTCAGCCAGGATAACCCCCCCCAGCCAGGATAAAACCCCTCCCCCCTCAGCCAGGATAAAACCCCTCTCCCCCCTAGCCAGGATAAACCCCCCCCCCTCGGCCAGGATAAAACCCCTCTCCCCTCAGCCAGGAAAAAAACTCTCCCCCCTCAGCCAGGATAAAAAAAACTTTACTTAGCTACGGGGGTGAGGAGGAGGTTTAAACAAATCAGGGTCAGTCGTTTAAACAGTCGTTATCATGTAATGTTTTTTGATGAGCTCGTTCCCCTCAGGCCTGTCAATCAGTCAGTCGGGGGCACCTGCAGGGCCTAATGATCAATGACAATAATCTATTCAATGCTGGACATATAGTGGACATATGATGGCTGGTAGTCTACATCTGTTTGTTGGTTAGTCTGACCTAGAACTCCTGTAATCAGAAGTGCATTACTAATAATCTATTTATATGGAGCCTGTCTGTCCATGGTAATAATGTAGCCTCTCTGTCCATGGTAATAATGTAGCCTCTCTGTCCATGGTAATAATGTAGCCTCTCTGTCCATGGTAATAATGTAGCCTATTACCATGGTAATAATGTAGCATATGTCCATGGTAATAATGTAGCCTCTCTGTCCATGGTAATAATGTAGCCTATTACCATGGTAATAATGTAGCATATGTCCATGGTAATAATGTAGCCTCTCTGTCCATGGTAATAATGTAGCCTATTACCATGGTAATAATGTAGCATATGTCCATGGTAATAATGTAGCCTCTCTGTCCATGGTAATAATGTAGCCTCTCTGTCCATGGTAATAATGTAGCCTCTCTGTCCATGGTAATAATGTAGCCTCTCTGTCCATCGTAATAATGTAGCCTCTCTGTCCATCGTAATAATGTAGCCTCTCTGTCCATGGTAATAATGTAGCCTCTCTGTCCATGGTAATAATGTAGCCTCTCTGTCCATGGCAATAATGTAGCCTGTCTGTCCAAGGTAATAATGTATTTATATGGAGCCTGTCTGTCCATGGTAATAAAGTATTTATATGGAGCCTGTCTGTCCATGGTAATAATGTAGCCTATGTCCATGGTAATAATGTAGCCTCTCTGTCCATGGTAATAATGTAGCCTATACTGTGAAACCACTGCACCTACTGACAGATGTAACCATGGAAATAGGCAGGTCTAATGGATTAGTGAAGAGAGACCCATAATATAATAACAGTGTCATCTGAGATTTAGTTGGACAACATGGCTGTTGTCCAGTGCTACTTTACTTCAAGGTCGCCGTTGAGGTCAAATGAAACCAGAGTTGACTTCTGTACATTCATTCTATAACTGGCCAATAGGCCAGACCTGTTCAACAGATCCCAGAGACAGATCACATACATTAACAGAACACTCCAACCAGGACAGAAAGAAGCACAGACCAGACCAGGAAATCGTCTCCCAATCAAATGTATTTTATAAAGCATCAACAGTGGCCAGGAAACCTCTCTAGAAAGACAGGAACCTAGGAAGGAACCAGGGCTAGGATGATACCAGTATCGTGATAGATTTTCCATGGTGAAATTAAAACACGAAGCAGACCAAACTCTTTGGTTGTTTAAAATCCTGCTGTGTGTAAAATATACATGTAATACAGCTTGGAAAATAAATACATGAGACTCTAGATAACAACATAATGTTTGTTTTCAACATCAGGGCTGTTTTCCTAAAGAAGTTAAATCCACTTTGTATTTTGTTTCCTTGCCACGATACTAACGAGTATTGTCATACTGGTATCGTCTCAGCCCTAGAAGAAACCAGGCTCTGAGGGGTGACCAGTCCTCTTCTGGCTGTGCCGGGTAGAGAGGAACCAGGCTCTGAGGGGTGACCAGTCCTCTACTGGCTGTACTGGGTAGAGAGGAACCAGGCTCTGAGGGGTGACCAGTCCTCTACTGGCTGTACTGGGTAGAGAGGAATCAGGCTCTGAGGGGTGACCAGTCCTCTACTGGCTGTACTGGGTAGAGAGGAACCAGGCTCTGAGGGGTGACCAGTCCTCTACTGGCTGTACTGGGTAGAGAGGAACCAGGCTCTGAGGGGTGACCAGTCCTCTACTGGCTGTACTGGATAGAGAGGAACCAGGCTCTGAGGGGTGACCAGTCCTCTACTGGCTGTACTGGGTAGAGAGGAACCAGGCTCTGAGGGGTGACCAGTCCTCTTCTGGCTGTGCCGGGTAGACCAGAGGAACCAGGCTCTGAGGGGTGACCAGTCCTCTACTGGCTGTACTGGGTAGAGAGGAACCAGGCTCTGAGGGGTGACCAGTCCTCTACTGGCTGTACTGGGTAGAGAGGAACCAGGCTCTGAGGGGTGACCAGTCCTCTACTGGCTGTACTGGGTAGAGAGGAACCAGGCTCTGAGGGGTGACCAGTCCTCTACTGGCTGTACTGGGTAGAGAGGAACCAGGCTCTGAGGGGTGACCAGTCCTCTACTGGCTGTACTGGGTAGAGAGGAACCAGGCTCTGAGGGGTGACCAGTCCTCTACTGGCTGTACTGGGTAGAGAGCAACCAGGCTCTGAGGGGTGACCAGTCCTCTACTGGCTGTACTGGGTAGAGAGGTACCAGGCTCTGAGGGGTGACCAGTCCTCTACTGGCTGTACTGGGTAGAGAGGAACCAGGCTCTGAGGGGTGACCAGTCCTCTACTGGCTGTACTGGGTAGACCAGAGGAACCAGGCTCTGAGGGGTGACCAGTCCTCTACTGGCTGTACTGGGTAGAGAGGAACCAGGCTCTGAGGGGTGACCAGTCCTCTACTGGCTGTACTGGGTAGAGAGGAACCAGGCTCTGAGGGGTGACCAGTCCTCTACTGGCTGTACTGGGTAGAGAGGAACCAGGCTCTGAGGGGTGACCAGTCCTCTACTGGCTGTACTGGGTAGAGAGGAACCAGGCTCTGAGGGGTGACCAGTCCTCTTCTGGCTGTGCTGGGTAGAGAGGAACCAGGCTCTGAGGGGTGACTCTTCTGGCTGTGCCGGGTGGAGATTATAGGAGGGCATTGCCATTTAGGCCAGATCGTTCTTCAAGATGGTCAAACGTTCATAGATAACCAGCAGGGTCAAATTATAACTACAGTGGGTGCAGCAGTTCAACACTTCAGGAGTAAATGTCCGTTGGCTTTTCCCATACCTTCAAGGACATAGGGGATTCTGTGTCTAATCAATAGACTGTAGCCCCAGTAGAGGACAGTCTTCAGAGTACTGTATAACATATTGATCAACGCATCAGCTTCATTTTCAGGAATGATCTGTTCCTCTGTTTGTCTAACATTGAGCTTCACATGAGAGTGTGGATCTGGTGCTGACAGAGGAAGAGAGGGGGAGGAGACGTGCTGTTGACAAGGTCATAGGAGACACAGACAGAGAGAGAGACAGTAGCTAGGACAAATAGCAAAGCTCTGAAAACCAGACTGTATAGTCTGTATAAACTGGAAGTAGAAGGTCAGGTGTTGTTGTCCATTAGTTTACTGTAATTAGGGGAGGGGTGGTAGGATGAGGGGAACATAAAACAATTTAAATTAAAAAAAATACCAAACCCTAACCACACTGCTAACCTCACACCTAACCACACTGCTAACCTCATGCCTAACCACATTGCTAACCGTAATGCATAACCCTACCGATAATGTTGCTGCTGCCGTCTCTTATGACCGAAAAGAGCTTCTGGATATCAGAACAGCGATTACTCACCTCGTACTGGACAAAGATGTTCCTTTAATGAGTCCGACGCGAAGGACATACTGCTATCCGGAGAACAGGCCCTTCATTCGCGTGAAGAAAAGACAGAAATACAAGGGGCGGACTTCAGGGTGCCTTGTGAGAATTCGTCGGCGAGTGGGTAACCTCGCCTCTTACCATCCGTTCTGTTGGCCAACGTGCAATCATGGAGAATAAACTGGATGAGCTCCGTTCGAGACTATCCTGCCAACGGGATATTAAACAGTTATATCTTATGTTTCACCAAGTCGTGGCTGAATGACGACACGGATTGGCTGGGTTTCCCTTCATCAGCAGGACAGCTACATCTGGTAAGACCATTATTACCATGTGTCTATTTGTCAATAACTTCTGGTGCACGATGACTAATATTAATGACTTATTGAGGAATTGCTCGCCTGAGGTAGAGTACCTCATGATAAGCTGTAGACCACACTACCAAGAGAGTTTTCATCTATATTATTCGTAGCCGTCTATTTACCACCACAAACTGATGCTGGCACTAATACAGCTGGTGGGGGGCGGTCTAAGGTCATAAGCAAACAAGGAACTGCTCATCCAGAAGTGGTGCTCCTAGTGGCCGGGGACTTTAATGCAGGGAAACTTAAATCAGTTTTACCTAATTTCTACCAGCATGTCACGTGCAAACAGAGGGGGAAAAAAACTAGACCCTCTTTACTCCACACACAGAGACACATACAAAGCTCTCCCTCGCCCTCCATTTGGCAAATCTGACCATAATTCTATCCTCCTGATTCCTGCTTACAAGACAAAATTAAAGCAGGAAGTACTAGTGACTCGGCCAATACGGACGTGGTCAGATGAAGCGGATGCTACGCTACAGGACTGTTTTGCACAGACTGGAATATGTTCCGGGATTCATCCAATGGCATTGAGGAGAATACCACCTCATCAATAAGAACATCGACGACGTCGTCCCCACAGTGACCGTACGTACATATCCCAAACAGAAGCCATGGATTACAGGTAACATCCGCACCGAGCTAAAGGCTAGAGCAGCGGGACACTAATCCAGACACTTATAAAAAATCCCGCTATGCCCTCAGACGAACCATCAAACAGGCAAAGCGTTAATACAAGTCTAAGATTGAATCCTACTACACGGCTCTGACGCTCGTTGGATATGGCAGGGCGAGCTGCCCAGTGATGCAAGCCTACCAGACGAGCTATAATGCCTTTTATGCTCGCTTCGAGGCAAGCAAAACTGAAGCATGCATGAGAGCACCAGCTGTTCCGGATGACTGTGTGATCACGTTCTCCGTAGCCAATGTGAGCACGACCTTTAAACAGGTCGACATTCACAAGGACTTCCTGGCGGGCCGCCCCCCAGGTGGTAAGGGTAGGCAACAGCACATCTACCACACTGATCGTCAACATGGGGGTCCCTCAGGGGTGAGTGCTTAGCCCCCTCCTGTACTCTCTGTCACCCCTGCCTGCGTGGCCAAGCACGACTCCAACACAGTCATTAAGTTTGCTGATGACACAACAGCGGTAGGCCTGATCACCGACAACGAGGAGATAGCCAATAGGGTTATCTATGCTAACTCTACCTACTTGTACATATTACCTCAATTACCTCGACTAACCACATTGACTCTGTACCGGTACCCCCTGCATTAATTATTGTATATAGCCTCGTTATTGCTATTTGTGTTACTTTTTATTACATTTTTTACTTTAGTTTATTTAGTCAATCATAATTGGTTAAGGGCTTGTAAGTAAGCGATTCACTGTAAATTTGATTTAATTTGTTTGACATTTTGAAGCTTCCATTTAAGAAAACCCTCTGAGTAAAGTTAGTGTGGGAGAGATGGAAAAAGGATCGTTAACCGATCAAACCTTGTCGCATTGACAACTTAGATGGAAAGCTACTGAGGATGGTAGCTGACTCTATAGCCACTCCTATCTGTCATATCTTTAATCTAAGCCTAGATGAAAGTCTTTGTCCTCAGGCCTAGATGAAAGTCTTTGTCCTCAGGCCTGGAGGAAAGCCAAAGTCATTCCACTACACAAGAGTGGTAAAGCGGCCTTTACTTGTTCTAACAGCAGACCTATCAGCTTGCTGCCAGCTCGTAGCAAACTGTTGGAAAGAATTGTTGTTTGACCAAATACAATGCTATTTCTCTGTAAACAAATTAACAGACTTTCATCATGCTTATAGAGAAGGGCACTCAACATGTACAGCACTCACACAAATGACTGATGATTGGTTGAAATATATTGATAAGAAGATTGTGGGAGCTGTTAGATTTCAGTGCAGCCTTTAAAAAAAAAAATGTTACCTTTATTTTACAAGTCAAGTCAGTTAAGAACAAATTCTTATTTACAATGACGGCCTACCGGGGAACAGTGGGTTAACTGCCAAAACGTACAATTATTTTTTCATTATTTTTTTTATTTTTTTGTAATCTAAATTGTCAGTACGATGGCTCACTGTTCGTTGTTGGCATTTCCTTGCATAAGTTTGCCCACCTTGCCAATGACATAATCATTTAAATAATTGGCAACATCAAATGGTTTTGTGATGTATAAGCCATCTGATTCAATAAAAACAGTTGAATTTGTCTTTCTGCCCATAATTTCATTTAATGTACTCCAAAGTTGTTTCCCATCATTCTTTATTTAATTGATCTTGGCTTCATAATACAGTGTATTCTTCTTTTGTTGAGTTTAGTCACATAATTTCTCAATTTGCAGTAAATCAGCCAGTCAGATGTGCAGCCAGACTTATTAGCCACTCCTTTTGCCCCATCTCTTTCAACTATACAGTTGTTCAATTCCTCATCGATCCATGGAGCCTCAACAGTCCTAACAGTCAGTTTCTTAACAGGTGAACGTTTATCAATAATTGGAAGAAGCAATTTCATAAATCCATCAAGTGCAGCGTCTGGATGCTCCTCATTAATCACATCAGACCAACAACTATGTTTAACATCATCCACATCACAGTCACAGCTAAATATTTTGTATGATCTCTTATACACTATTTTAGGCCCAGCGGTTGGAACTTTTGCTTTCCTGGATATATTATATTGTGATCACTGCATCCAATGGGTACAGATACAGCTAGAGAACAAAGTTCTATAGTATTAGTACAGATGTGATCAATACATGTGGATGATCTTGTTCCTGTAGTGTTTGTAAACACCCTGGTAGGTTGATTAATAACCTGAAGCAGAGTACAGGCACTGGTTACAGTCAGAAGCTACAACAAAAACACAATTTAACCAGCCCACTAATTGTATTGATCTCTATCAGACTGGCTAGCTTAGCACACCTAACATGGACATTTTAATAGTCAGCTTGCCGTTAGCTAGCATCACTAAACTGGAAGCAAGATTGCTAGCCAGCTGAGAACCAACTAACCAACCATAGATTATTTATACACATTCAACATCACGACCAACACACAGAGCGTGAGTTAGCTATATCGACAATATTATTTGTAGTGTTTTCCAGACAAGGGTGGAAGAGATGGTTACCAAATTGAGATGCTATTTTCCGCTAACGTTAGTTAGCTATCACTAGTCAAAGACTAAACGTTTTTGTTTGTTCGTTATCTCTGCTGAAGTTACCAGTCTAGAAGAGACTACCATGGCAGAGGGCGAAATTGATTGACAGTGTGTATCTAAAAGATAGCTAGCTAGCTAATGCCAGTGCATTGGGAAAGTATTCAGACCCCTTGACTTTTTACACATTTTGTTACGTTACAACCTTATTCTAAAATTGATTAAAATGTTTTTTTTTCATCAATCTACACACAATACCCCATCATGGCAAAGCAAAAACAGGTTTTCAGAAATTCTTGCAAATGTATTAACCATTTAAAATGGAAAAATCACATTTACTTACAGTGCTGTGGTAAAGTATTTGCCCCCTTCCTTATTTCTTATTTCTTTTGCACATTTGTCACATTTAAATGTTTCAGATCATCAAACACATTTAAATATTACACAAAGATAACCCAAGTAAACACAAAATGCAGTTTTTAAGTGATGATTTTATTTATTAATAAGGGGGAAAAAGCTATCCGAACCTTCATGGCCCTATGTGACAAAGTAATTGTCCCCCCCCCCACTTGTTACATCATGAATTTACATTTTTTGGAAAACTGAGTTCAATTTCACTAGCCACACCCTGATTACTGCCAGACCTGTTGAATCAAGAAATCTCTTAAATAGAACCTGTCTGACAAAGTGAAGTAGGACAAAAGATCTCAAAAAGCAAGACATCACGCCGCGATCCAAAGAAATTCAGGAACAGAAGAGAAACAAAGTAATTGACATCTATCATTCTGGAAGGGTTACAAAGCCATTTCTAAAGCTTTGGGACTCCAGCGAACCAGGTTTTCATCAAGGATCTCTTTGTACTTTTCTCCGTTCATCTTTCCCTCGATCCTAACTAGTCTCCCAGTACCTACCGCTGAAAAACATCCCTACATCATGATGCTGCCACCACCATGCTTTACCGTACGGATGGTGCAAGGTTTCCTCAAAACGTGACGTTTGGCATTCAGGCCAAAGTGTTCAATCTTGGTTTCATCAAACCAGAGAATCTTGTTTCTCATGGTCTGAGAGTCCTTTGGGTGCCTTTTGGCAAACTCCAAGCAGGCTGTCATGTGCCTTTTACTGAGGCGTGGCTTCCGCCTGGTCACTCTACCATAAATACCTGATTGGTGGAGTGCTGCAGAGATGGTTGTCCTTCTGGAAGGTTCTCCCATCTCCACAGAGGAACTCTAGAGCTCTGTCAAAGTGACTATTGGGTTCTTGGTCACCTCCCTGACCAAGGCCCTTCTCCCCTGATTGCTCAGTTTGGCCGGGCGGCCAGCTCTAGGAAGAGTCTTGGTGGTTCCAAACTTCTTCCATTTAAGAATGATGGTGGCCGCTATGTTCTTGGGGACCTTCAATGCTGTCGCAATTTTTTGGTACCCTTCCCCAGATCTGTGCCTCGACACAATCCTGTCTCGGAGCTCTACAGACAATTCCTTTGACCTGTCAACTGTGGGACCTTATATAGACAGGTGTGTGCCTTTCCAAATCATGTCCAATCAATCGAATTTACCACAGGTGGACTCCAATCAAGTTGTAGAAATATCTCAAGGATGATCAATGGAAACAGGATGCACCTGAGCTCAATTTTGAGTCTCATAGCAAAGGGTCTGAATACTTATGTAAATAAGTTGTATTTGTTTATTTTTTATTTTATTTTCTTTGATAACATTTTGAGATTGTCGAGGATACATTTGGGATTTCTGTTATATTTTTGAATACATTTGCAAAAATTTCTAAAAATCTTTCACTTTGTCATTATGGGGTATTGTGTGTAGATTGATGAGGATTTTTATTTTATTTAATCCATTTCAGAATAAGGCTGTAACGCAACATAATGTGGAAAAAGTAGAGTGATCTCTATACTTTCTGAATGCTCTGTACATGATTTAGCTTTACGAGTTCAATACAGGACTGCAACATAGCTAGCTAACTTACTTAGTCCAGCTAAGTTAGCAAGCTAGCTAACTTACTTAGTCCAGCTAGGCTAGCAAGCTAGCTAACTTACTTAGTCCAGCTAGGCTAGCAAGCTAGCTAACGTTACGTTACCTCTAAATGAGAATCTTCCGTTCTGAAGGGAACTGTCATCGAAACTTCCCGATTCTACCAGTGAAATGAAAAATGTGCTCGTTCTAGCTTGTGATTTGGATAATGGTGATGTTGATGACAAAAACCTAATGGCATTAATATACCAATGACTATATGCAGTGCCAAAAACTATTTCATGATTATTTTGTTATTTTTTTACAATAGAGACAGTTTTGACTTTGCAGCTGGCCTATCCAAGGGGACATCGCTCAGTTCTGCCTCCAGGACTCGTGCTAATAAACATCAACCTCTGGTGATATTTGGGGTAAAAAGTGGTGCAACATTCATTTATTTAATAATAATGTTAAAAAGTGGTGCAACATTCATTTATTTAATAATAATGTTAAAAAGTGGTGCAACATTCATTTATTTAATAATAATGTTAAAAAGTGGTGCAACATTCATTTTAGTAGTAATAATAATAGCATGTTCATTGTCCATGTGTAGCCTACTATTTATTCAATAAAAATAAAAAAAACATTTGAATTTCAATGAGAGGGAGAGAGTTCAGAGTACAGCTGCTCCAATTCTCCTCTGACTGTTGACGCCAAGGAGCAAAATGACCAGCTCAGAATCAAGAATCCCCCAGTCGCCCTCTCCTCTCCTCTCCTCTCCTCTCCTCTCCTCTCCTCTCCTCTCCTCTCCTCTCCTCTCCTAAAGTACTACCATAATACGAATGTGGTACCATACTATTGTAGTAATATAATATTAAAGGAGTAATACTACTAAAGTAGTAATATAAAAAATAAAACTTATTTTCAAACACACACAGGCCCTCACCATACAGACTCCCATGCAGAATGTGAATAATAGTGTGGAGACAGACAGACAGACAGACAGACAGACAGACAGACAGACAGACAGACAGACAGACAGACAGACAGACAGACAGACGGCTATGTGTTGTTATGAACCATGATGATGTAGGATGCCTGTAGGCCACTGGCTCCATTTGGTCCAAACACAATGACCCAGATCGCATTGTCTCCCTCCCGTGTGTGTGTGTGTGTGTGTGTATGTGTGTGTGTGTGTGTGTGTGTGTGTGTGTGTGTGTGTGTGTGTGTGTGTGTGTGTGTGTGTGTCACGCAGAGAGAAAAGGCTTGAGCAGCACTAACACCATCAATCGACTGACTCTCTCAGATCCATCACCATACAACCTGTCTTCTCAACCATATTGATCAGCCATATTGATCAGCCATATTGATCCATCACCATACAACCTGTCTTCTCAGCCATATTGATCCATCACTATACAACCTGTCTTCTCAGCCATATTGATCCATCACTATACAACCTGTCTTCTCAGCCATATTGATCCATCACCACACAACCTGTCTTCTCAGCCATATTGATCCATCACCATACAACCTGTCTTCTCAGCCATATTGATCCATTACTGAACACACACACAGCTCAACACAGAGAGTAGGCTACTGAACACACAGCTCAACACAGAGAGCAGGCTACTGAACACACACACAGCTCAACACAGAGAGCAGGCTACTGAACACACACACAGCTCAACACAGAGAGCAGGCTACTGAACACACACACAGCTCAACACAGAGAGTAGGCTACTGAACACACACACAGCTCAACACAGAGAGCAGGCTACTGAACACACACACAGCTCAACACAGAGAGCAGGCTACTGAACACACAGCTCAACACAGAGAGTAGGCTACTGAACACACAGCTCAACACAGAGAGTAGGGTACTGAACACACAGCTCAACACAGAGAGTAGGGTACAGAACACACAGACCATCTAGAACAGGGTCTGAGCTCCACACAGACAGACACAACACTGAGCTAGAGAGGAGTAATGTTGGGGAGATTGTTCTCTCTCTCTCTTCCCCTCTGTGTGTCCTGAAAAAATCAGAGTCCCACAAGAGACAGGAGAGGAATTAATCACTGATTATGTAATACTAATACTAGAGACAATATACAGAGAGGAAGAGAGGAGAAGAGAGGAGAGGAGAGGAGAGGAGAGGAGAGGAGAGGAGAGGAGAGGAGAGGAGAGGAGAGGAGAGGAGAGGAGAGGGTGGTGGGCATAAGATGAAGAAGCTAGTGTCTTACAAATATAGAGGGAGGAGAAGAGATAGGAATGGGAAGTTGGACAGAGCGAGGGCAACAAGAGGATTATGTTTGACAAATAGCACTGTTCATTTCTGCTGTTTAGGGTAGTCCCTCTTTAACAGTTGCAGTACAGAACGACGTAGGCCAATGTAGGCTGCAACTGAAGACCAGGGCTAACCAGCTAAGGCCAGGAGGAACTGGCATGGCTACAGACCAGGGCTAACCAGCTAAGGCCAGGATGAACTGGCATGGCTACAGACCAGGGCTAACCAGCTAAGGCCAGGATGAACTGGCATGGCTACAGACCAGGGCTAACCAGCTAAGGCCCGGATGAACTGGCATGGCTACAGACCAGGGCTAACCAGCTAAGGCCAGGATAGACTGGCATGGCTACAGACCAGAGCTAACCAGCTAAGGCCAGGATGAACTGGCATGGCTACAGACCAGGGCTAACCAGCTAAGGCCAGGATGAACTGGTATGGCTACAGACCAGGGCTAACCAGCTAAGGCCAGGAGGAACTGGCATGGCTACAGACCAGGGCTAACCAGCTAAGGCCAGGAGGAACTGGCATGGCTACAGACCAGGGCTAACCAGCTAAGGCCAGGAGGGACCGGCATGGCTACAGACCAGGGCTAACCAGCTAAGGCCAGGATAGACTGGCATGGCTGCAGACCAGGGCTAACCAGCTAAGGCCAGGAGGGACTGGCATGGCTACAGACCAGGGCTAACCAGCTAAGGCCAGGATGGACTGGCATGGCTACAGACCAGGGCTAACCAGCTACGGCCAGGAGGAACTGGCATGGCTACAGACCAGGGCTAACCAGCTAAGGCCAGGAGGGACTGGCATGGCTACAGACCAGGGCTAACCAGCTAAGGCCAGGAGGGACTGGCATGGCTACAGACCAGGGCTAACCAGCTAAGGCCAGGATGGACTGGCATGGCTACAGATCATTAGAACTGTCAGTTCAGAAGTGTTCAGTCTTTATCATGCAGGTATCAGGGGGATGTTTCAATAGAGAACATGTTCGTCACATTGTTGCCATGGATGAGCGAGAGACCAATGCTTTGGGATTTAGCCAGTGGTGGTTCTAGACCATTTCAACTGGGGGGGCCAAGCTGGGGCCAGTTGTACTGTTAGAGGGGCCAGCTGTACTGTTAGAGGGGCCAGTTGTACTGTTAGAGGGGCCAGTTGTACTGTTAGAGGGGCCAGAACCGCTAGTGGATACAGCTAATACAGTTATTATCAGTCTGCACAGGGTCTGTACCTCTGGAGCACAGCACTGCCCTGCTTTCCTCATGTCATTGGTTAATCCACTGCCCTCTCCTCATGTCATTGGTTAATCCACTGCCCTCTCCTCCTCATGTCATTGGTTAATCCACTGCCCTCTCCTCCTCATGTCATTGGTTAATCCACTGCCCTCTCCTCCTCATGTCATTGGTTAATCCACTGCCCTCCTATCCTCTCCTCTCTAGCAGCATCCTGCATGATATGGAGAACACAGCACTGTGGAGATTCTCTCAGCTCTTCAGATGTTAAAGAATGTAGCGACCATCACTGTGAGACCGCATTCCAATGTCTCGGTCAATACCATCTCTCAGGGAAAGACACAGACACCTGCCTGTGATCAAAAGGGTTAAGAATATTCCCGACTCGACACATCACAGGCAGATGGTAACATGAATGGACTCACATACCAGACAACCAATCATTATCTAGACCAGCAGTTTCCCCTTCCTTTTTAAGCATTATATTGAATCACTAGAAAACAAAGCTATTCGGGTCGACATTATGAATTAATTAAACAGATTGTGTATTCTGGTAAAGGGCGCCAATTATTTAATGCCTTTACCGGAATACATTTTATTAACAATATTTGTCTGTCTGTAGGCCTATTGACAAATCAGCCCTCTATAGCCGACTGTAAAGGCGTTCTCAGCAGTTACAGGAGATGGGACTCGGCTACAAAAAAAGAGTCTGACGCTTAAAGCGCAGCTGTGTGGTGTGTTTTACGACCTCAAAACAGTCTTTTCCCCACTGGGCACAGACTTCAGTTCAACGTCTACATTTGGTTGAGTTGTCAACTAACGTGAATTCAACGTGAACTCAACAAATGTCACAATGTCATTGCATTTAGGTTACAAGTTCGGTGGGGGAAAAAAATCACGAAATGCCCTAACATTGATGGCTTTTTTTATTTGGTTGAAATAACGTGGAAACGTTGATTCAACCAGTTTCTACCCAGTGGTTCATCTGTTCTGTGCGACCCTCTCTTGGAAGCTACCTGTCCAGGGGGGAGACAATGCAGCCGGGGAGAGAGGGGACAATAGACCGGCGTGACCCGCGGATTTACACAGGTAACCAAACCACCTCCATGTTCCCTTCCCCGGGCTTTACGCACCACCACTGCAAACATACAAAAAACACACTCCAAACTCTAAAGACAACATTTTAAACACTGATTATCTTGGCAATTAATGATTCATCCCGAATCCTCCAAGAATAACCGACCCAAAGCGCCCATAAAACCTCCTCTCCTCCTCCTCACCTCACAGTCGTACAAATCGCTTAGTTGTTCAATGATCCACTCCTCCAGTATCAGTCTCTTCCGCAGCTCCTTCCTGTCGTATTTCACCGTCACTTTTCCCTGCTTCCTCTGGACCGGGTCATCCCGCGGCATGGGTCCGGAACCAGCGCACCCAACCCCGGCCGGCGGCTGGAAGAACACACGGCTGGCGGCCGCGGGCAACTGGGCGCTCGTCTCGGTGCTGGCGGCTGACATCGCGTGTGTTTTTTGACGGAGTTAAAGAGAGAGGGACGGAGCAGGCAGACCTACAGTAGTGACAGGCTGAGCATGAACCGTTTTTAAACACCTGCTATTTAAAGCACAGCGCGTCCAGTGGAGTACAGCCGAGGGGGGCGTGCCAGCAGAATTCCTTCAACTGATCTGAAGCCCGTCCCTCTCTGTCAGATGACATGATTAGTGCTGGGATGAAACGAAACCCTGCTCTTTAAAGAAGGTGGCACCACAGGTTCAAAAATCGTACATCTTTTCTGGATTCTGGAGTTTTTCCTACTCTAACGACCTGGTCAGGTAAAAGTCTACTGTACATGGTGAAGGAACTACCACTACTATAACCAGTCACTACCACTACTATAACCAGTCACTACCACTACTATAACCAGTCACTACCATTACTACTGTAGACACTACCACTACTATAACCAGTCACTACCATTACTACTGTAGACACTACCACTACTATAACCAGACACTACCACTACTATAACCAGTCACTACCACTACTATAACTATAACCAGTCACTACCATTACTACTGTGGACACTACCCCTACTATAACCAGTCACTACCATTACTACTGTAGACACTACCACTACTATAACCAGTCACTACCACTACTATAACCAGTCACTACCACTACTATAACCAGTCACTACCATTACTACTGTAGACACTACCACTACTATAACCAGTCACTACCACTACTATAACCAGTCACTACCACTACTATAACCAGTCACTACCACTACTATAACCAGTCACTACCACTACTACTGTAGACACTACCACTACTATAACTATAACCAGTCACTACCACTACTTTAACCAGTCACTACCACTACTACTGTAGACACTACCACTACTATAACTATAACCAGTCACTACCATTACTATAACCAGTCACTACCACTACTACTGTAGACACTACCACTACTATAACTATAACCAGTCACTACCACTACTATAACCAGTCACTACCACTACTATAACCAGTCACTACCACTACTACTGTAGACACTACCACTACTATAACTATAACCAGTCACTACCACTACTATAACCAGTCACTACCACTACTACTGTAGACACTACCACTACTATAACTATAACCAGTCACTACCACTACTATAACCAGTCACTACCACTACTACTGTAGACACTACCACTACTATAACTATAACCAGTCACTACCACTACTATAACCAGTCACTACCACTACTACTGTAGACACTACCACTACTATAACTATAACCAGTCACTACCATTACTACTGTAGACACTACCACTACTATAACTATAACCAGTCACTACCACTACTATAACCAGTCACTACTAC
>NC_092112.1:7064086-7102680 GCF_045679555.1 Salvelinus alpinus | reverse complement strand
GTGGTAGTGACTGGTTATAGTAGTGGTAGTGTCTACAGTAGTAATGGTAGTGACTGGTTATAGTTATAGTAGTGGTAGTGACTACAGTAGTAGTGGTAGTGACTGGTTATAGTAGTGGTAGTGTCTACAGTAGTAATGGTAGTGACTGGTTATAGTTATAGTAGTGGTAGTGACTACAGTAGTAGTGGTAGTGACTGGTTATAGTAGTGGTAGTGTCTACAGTAGTAATGGTAGTGACTGGTTATAGTTATAGTAGTGGTAGTGACTACAGTAGTAATTGTAGTGACTGGTTATAGTAGTGGTAGTGACTACAGTAGTAGTGGTAGTGACTGGTTATAGTAGTGGTAGTGTCTACAGTAGTAATGGTAGTGACTGGTTATAGTTATAGTTGTGGTAGTGACTACAGTAGTAGTGGTAGTGGTAGTGACTGGTTATAGAATTGGTAGTGTCTACAGTAGTAATGGTAGTGACTGGTTATAGTTATAGTAGTGGTAGTGACTGGTTATAGTAGTGGTAGTGTCTACAGTAGTAATGGTAGTGACTGGTTATAGTTATAGTAGTGGTAGTGACTGGTTATAGTAGTGGTAGTGTCTACAGTAGTAATGGTAGTGACTGGTTATAGTTATAGTAGTGGTAGTGACTGGTTATAGTAGTGGTAGTGTCTACAGTAGTAATGGTAGTGACTGGTTATAGTTATAGTAGTGGTAGTGACTGGTTATAGTAGTGGTAGTGTCTACAGTAGTAATGGTAGTGACTGGTTATAGTTATAGTAGTGGTAGTGACTGGTTATAGTAGTGGTAGTGTCTACAGTAGTAGTGGTAGTTACTGGTTCTAGTTATAGTAGTGGTAGTGTCTACAGTAGTAATGGTAGTGACTGGTTATAGTAGTGGTAGTGTCTACAGTAGTAGTAGTAGTGACTGGTTATAGTAGTGGTAGTGTCTACAGTAGTAGTGGTAATGACTGGTTATAGTAGTGGTAGTGACTGGTTATAGTTATAGTAGTGGTAGTGACTGGTTATAGTAGTGGTAGTGTCTACAGTAGTAATGGTAGTGCCTGGTTATAGTAGTGGTAGTGACTACAGTAGTAGTGGTAGTGACTGGTTATAGTAGTGGTAGTGACTGGTTATAGTAGTGGTAGTGACTGGTTATAGTAGTGGTAGTGACTGGTTATAGTAGTGGTAGTGTCTACAGTAGTAATGGTAGTGACTGGTTATATTTATAGTAGTGGTAGTGACTGGTTATAGTAGTGGTAGTGTCTGGTTATAGTAGTGGTAGTGTCTACAGTAGTAGTGGTTGTGACTGGTTATAGTAGTGGTAGTGACTGGTTATAGTAGTGGTAGTGTCTACAGTAGTAATGGTAGTGACTGGTTATAGTAGTGGTAGTGACTGGTTATAGTAGTGGTAGTGACTGGTTATAGTTATAGTAATGGTAGTGACTGTTTATAGTTATAGTAGTGGTAGTGACTAGTAATGGTTATAGTAGTGGTAGTGACTGGATATAGTAGTGGTAGTGACTACAGTAGTAATGGTAGTGACTGGTTATAGTAGTGATAGTGACTGGTTATAGTAGTGGTAGTGTCTGGTTATAGTAGTGTCTGGTTATAGTAGTGGTATTGACTACAGTAGTAATGGTAGTGACTGGTTATAGTAGTGGTAGTGACTGGTTATAGTAGTGGTAGTGACTGGTTATAGTAGTGGTAGTGACTGGTTATAGTTATAGTAGTGGTAGTGACTGGTTATAGTAGTGGTAGTGACTGGTTATAGTAGTGGTAGTTCCTTCACCATGTACAGTAGACTTTTACCTGACCAGGTCGTTAGAGTAGGAAAAACTCCAGAATCCAGAAAAGATGTACGATTTTTGAACCTGTGGTGCCACCTTCTTTAAAGAGCAGGGTTTATAGCGATATAATATATCCAATACCTTTGAAGATCTTCTTCTGTTGGCACTCCGTAAAGGTCCCAGTTACATTACAAATGGTCCTTTTGACTGACTGGTTATAGTTGTGGTAGTGACTACAGTAGTAGTGGTAGTGACTGGTTATAGTAGTGGTAGTGACTGGTTATAGTAGTGGTAGTGACTGGTTATAGTAGTGGTAGTGACTACAGTAGTAATGGTAGTGACTGGTTATAGTAGTGGTAGTGACTACAGTAGTAGTGGTAGTGACTGGTTATAGTAGTGGTAGTGGTAGTGTCTACAGTAGTAGTGGTAGTGACTGGTTATAGTAGTGGTAGTGACTGGTTATAGTAGTGGTAGTGACTGGTTATAGTAGTGGTAGTGCCTGGTTATAGTTATAGTAGTGGTAGTGACTGTTTATAGTTATAGTAGTGGTAGTGACTGGTAATGGTTATAGTAGTGGTAGTGACTGGTTATAGTAGTGGTAGTGACTGGTTATAGTAGTGGTAGTGACTACAGTAGTAGTGGTAGTGACTGGTTATAGTAGTGGTAGTGTCTACAGTAGTAATGGTAGTGACTGGTTATAGTTATAGTAGTGGTAGTGACTACAGTAGTAGTGGTAGTGACTGGTTATAGTAGTGGTAGTGTCTACAGTAGTAATGGTAGTGACTGGTTATAGTTATAGTAGTGGTAGTGACTACAGTAGTAGTGGTAGTGACTGGTTATAGTAGTGGTAGTGTCTACAGTAGTAATGGTAGTGACTGGTTATAGTTATAGTAGTGGTAGTGACTACAGTAGTAATTGTAGTGACTGGTTATAGTAGTGGTAGTGACTACAGTAGTAGTGGTAGTGACTGGTTATAGTAGTGGTAGTGTCTACAGTAGTAATGGTAGTGACTGGTTATAGTTATAGTTGTGGTAGTGACTACAGTAGTAGTGGTAGTGGTAGTGACTGGTTATAGAATTGGTAGTGTCTACAGTAGTAATGGTAGTGACTGGTTATAGTTATAGTAGTGGTAGTGACTGGTTATAGTAGTGGTAGTGTCTACAGTAGTAATGGTAGTGACTGGTTATAGTTATAGTAGTGGTAGTGACTGGTTATAGTAGTGGTAGTGTCTACAGTAGTAATGGTAGTGACTGGTTATAGTTATAGTAGTGGTAGTGACTGGTTATAGTAGTGGTAGTGTCTACAGTAGTAATGGTAGTGACTGGTTATAGTTATAGTAGTGGTAGTGACTGGTTATAGTAGTGGTAGTGTCTACAGTAGTAATGGTAGTGACTGGTTATAGTTATAGTAGTGGTAGTGACTGGTTATAGTAGTGGTAGTGTCTACAGTAGTAGTGGTAGTTACTGGTTCTAGTTATAGTAGTGGTAGTGTCTACAGTAGTAATGGTAGTGACTGGTTATAGTAGTGGTAGTGTCTACAGTAGTAGTAGTAGTGACTGGTTATAGTAGTGGTAGTGTCTACAGTAGTAGTGGTAATGACTGGTTATAGTAGTGGTAGTGACTGGTTATAGTTATAGTAGTGGTAGTGACTGGTTATAGTAGTGGTAGTGTCTACAGTAGTAATGGTAGTGCCTGGTTATAGTAGTGGTAGTGACTACAGTAGTAGTGGTAGTGACTGGTTATAGTAGTGGTAGTGACTGGTTATAGTAGTGGTAGTGACTGGTTATAGTAGTGGTAGTGACTGGTTATAGTAGTGGTAGTGTCTACAGTAGTAATGGTAGTGACTGGTTATATTTATAGTAGTGGTAGTGACTGGTTATAGTAGTGGTAGTGTCTGGTTATAGTAGTGGTAGTGTCTACAGTAGTAGTGGTTGTGACTGGTTATAGTAGTGGTAGTGACTGGTTATAGTAGTGGTAGTGTCTACAGTAGTAATGGTAGTGACTGGTTATAGTAGTGGTAGTGACTGGTTATAGTAGTGGTAGTGACTGGTTATAGTAGTGGTAGTGACTGGTTATAGTAGTGGTAGTGTCTACAGTAGTAATGGTAGTGACTGGTTATAGTAGTGGTAGTGACTGGTTATAGTAGTGGTAGTGACTGGTTATAGTTATAGTAGTGGTAGTGTCTACAGTAGTAATGGTAGTGACTGGTTATAGTAGTGGTAGTGGTAGTGTCTACAGTAGTAATGGTAGTGACTGGTTATAGTAGTGGTAGTGACTGGTTATAGTAGTGGTAGTGTCTACAGTAGTAGTGGTAGTGACTGGTTATAGTAGTGGTAGTGTCTACAGTAGTAATGGTAGTGACTGGTTATAGTAGGGGTAGTGTCCACAGTAGTAATGGTAGTGACTGGTTATAGTTATAGTAGTGGTAGTGTCTGGTTATAGTAGTGGTAGTGACTGGTTATAGTAGTAGTAGTGTCTGGTTATAGTAGTGGTAGTGACTGGTTATAGTAGTGGTCGTGACTGGTTATAGTTATAGTAATGGTAGTGACTGTTTATAGTTATAGTAGTGGTAGTGACTAGTAATGGTTATAGTAGTGGTAGTGACTGGATATAGTAGTGGTAGTGACTACAGTAGTAATGGTAGTGACTGGTTATAGTAGTGGTAGTGGTAGTGTCTACAGTAGTAATGGTAGTGACTGGTTATAGTAGTGGTAGTGACTGGTTATAGTAGTGGTAGTGTCTACAGTAGTAGTGGTAGTGACTGGTTATAGTAGTGGTAGTGTCTACAGTAGTAATGGTAGTGACTGGTTATAGTTATAGTAGTGGTAGTGACTACAGTAGTAGTGGTAGTGACTGGTTATAGTAGTGGTAGTGTCTACAGTAGTAATGGTAGTGACTGGTTATAGTTATAGTAGTGGTAGTGACTACAGTAGTAATTGTAGTGACTGGTTATAGTAGTGGTAGTGACTACAGTAGTAGTGGTAGTGACTGGTTATAGTAGTGGTAGTGTCTACAGTAGTAATGGTAGTGACTGGTTATAGTTATAGTTGTGGTAGTGACTACAGTAGTAGTGGTAGTGGTAGTGACTGGTTATAGAATTGGTAGTGTCTACAGTAGTAATGGTAGTGACTGGTTATAGTTATAGTAGTGGTAGTGACTGGTTATAGTAGTGGTAGTGTCTACAGTAGTAATGGTAGTGACTGGTTATAGTTATAGTAGTGGTAGTGACTGGTTATAGTAGTGGTAGTGTCTACAGTAGTAATGGTAGTGACTGGTTATAGTTATAGTAGTGGTAGTGACTGGTTATAGTAGTGGTAGTGTCTACAGTAGTAATGGTAGTGACTGGTTATAGTTATAGTAGTGGTAGTGACTGGTTATAGTAGTGGTAGTGTCTACAGTAGTAATGGTAGTGACTGGTTATAGTTATAGTAGTGGTAGTGACTGGTTATAGTAGTGGTAGTGTCTACAGTAGTAGTGGTAGTTACTGGTTCTAGTTATAGTAGTGGTAGTGTCTACAGTAGTAATGGTAGTGACTGGTTATAGTAGTGGTAGTGACTGGTTATAGTAGTGGTAGTGACTGGTTATAGTAGTGGTAGTGTCTACAGTAGTAATGGTAGTGACTGGTTATAGTTATAGTTGTGGTAGTGACTGGTTATAGTAGTGGTAGTGTCTACAGTAGTAGTGGTAGTGACTGGTTATAGTAGTGGTAGTGACTGGTTATAGTTATAGTAGTGGTAGTGACTGGTTATAGTAGTGGTAGTGACTGGTTATAGTTATAGTAGTGGTAGTGACTGGTTATAGTAGTGGTAGTGACTGGTTATAGTAGTGGTAGTGGTAGTGACTGGTTATAGTAGTGGTAGTGACTACAGTAGTAATATTAGTGACTGGTTATAGTAGTGGTAGTGACTGGTTATAGTAGTGGTAGTGACTACAGTAGTAATGGTAGTGACTGGTTATAGTAGTGGTAGTGACTACAGTAGTAGTGGTAGTGACTGGTTATAGTAGTGGTAGTGGTAGTGTCTACAGTAGTAGTGGTAGTGACTGGTTATAGTAGTGGTAGTGACTGGTTATAGTAGTGGTAGTGAATGGTTATAGTAGTGGTAGTGCCTGGTTATAGTTATAGTAGTGGTAGTGACTGTTTATAGTTATAGTAGTGATAGTGACTGGTAATGGTTATAGTAGTGGTAGTGACTGGTTATAGTAGTGGTAGTGACTACAGTAGTAGTGGTAGTGACTGGTTATAGTAGTGGTAGTGACTACAGTAGTAATGGTAGTGACTGGTTAAAGTAGTGGTAGTGCCTGGTTATAGTTATAGTAGTGGTAGTGACTGGTTATAGTTGTGGTAGTGACTACAGTAGTAGTGGTAGTGACTGGTTATAGTAGTGGTAGTGTCTACAGTAGTAGTGGTAGTGACTGGTTATAGTAGTGGTAGTGTCTACAGTAGTAATGGTAGTGACTGGTTATAGTTATAGTAGTGGTAGTGACTACAGTAGTAGTGGTAATGACTGGTTATAGTAGTGGTAGTGTCTACAGTAGTAATGGTAGTGACTGGTTATAGTTATAGTAGTGGTAGTGACTACAGTAGTACTTGTAGTGACTGGTTATAGTAGTGGTAGTGACTACAGTAGTAGTGGTAGTGACTGGTTATAGTAGTGGTAGTGTCTACAGTAGTAATGGTAGTGACTGGTTATAGTTATAGTAGTGGTAGTGACTGGTTATAGTAGTGGTAGTGTCTACAGTAGTAATGGTAGTGACTGGTTATAGTTATAGTAGTGGTAGTGACTGGTTATAGTAGTGGTAGTGTCTACAGTAGTAGTGGTAGTGACTGGTTATAGTAGTGGTAGTGTCTACAGTAGTAATGGTAGTGACTGGTTATAGTTATAGTAGTGGTAGTGACTGGTTATAGTAGTGGTAGTGTCTACAGTAGTAGTGGTAGTGACTGGTTATAGTAGTGGTAGTGACTGGTTATAGTTATAGTAGTGGTAGTGACTGGTTATAGTAGTGGTAGTGACTGGTTATAGTAGTGGTAGTGTCTACAGTAGTAGTGGTAGTGACTGGTTATAGTAGTGGTAGTGACTGGTTATAGTTATAGTAGTGGTAGTGACTGGTTATAGTAGTGGTAGTGACTGGTTATAGTAGTGGTAGTGGTAGTGACTGGTTATAGTAGTGGTAGTGACTACAGTAGTAATGGTAGTGACTGGTTATAGTAGTGGTAGTGAATGGTTATAGTTATAGTAGTGGTAGTGTCTACAGTAGTAGTGGTAGTGACTGGTTATAGTAGTGGTAGTGACTGGTTATAGTAGTGGTAGTGACTACAGTAGTAATGGTAGTGACTGGTTATAGTTATAGTAGTGGTAGTGTCTACAGTAGTAGTGGTAGTGACTGGTTATAGTAGTGGTAGTGACTGGTTATAGTAGTGGTAGTGACTGGTTATAGTAATGGTAGTGACTGGTTATAGTTCTGGTAGTGACTGGTTATAGTAGTGGTAGTGACTGGTTATAGTAGTGGTAGTGACTGGTTATAGTAATGGTAGTGACTGGTTATAGTACTGGTAGTGACTGGTTATAGTACTGGTAGTGACTGGTTATAGTAGTGGTAGTGACTACAGTAGTAGTAGTAGTGACTGGTTATAGTAGTGGTAGTGACTGGTTATAGTTATAGTAGTGGTAGTGTCTACAGTAGTAGTGGTAGTGACTGGTTAAAGTAGTGGTAGTGACTGGTTATAGTAGTGGTAGTGTCTACAGTAGTAGTGGTAGTGACTGGTTATAGTTATAGTAGTGGTAGTGTCTACAGTAGTAGTGGTAGTGACTGGTTATAGTAGTGGTAGTGACTGGTTATAGTTATAGTAGTGGTAGTGTCTACAGTAGTAGTGGTAGTGACTGGTTATAGTTATAGTAGTGGTAGTGTCTACAGTAGTAGTGGTAGTGACTGGTTATAGTAGTGGTAGTGACTGGTTATAGTAGTGGTAGTGACTGGTTATAGTAGTGGTAGTGACTGGTTATAGTTAAAGTAGTGGTAGTGTCTACAGTAGTAATGGTAGTGACTGGTTATAGTAGTGGTAGTGACTGGTTATAGTAGTGGTAGTTCCTTCACCATGTACAGTAGACTTTTACCTGACCAGGTCGTTAGAGTAGGAAAAACTCCAGAATCCAGAAAAGATGTACGATTTTTGAACCTGTGGTGCCACCTTCTTTAAAGAGCAGGGTTTCGTTTCATCCCAGCACTAATCATGTCATCTGACAGAGAGGGACGGGCTTCAGATCAGTTGAAGGAATTCTGCTGGCACGCCCCCCTCGGCTGTACTCCACTGGACGCGCTGTGCTTTAAATAGCAGGTGTTTAAAAACGGTTCATGCTCAGCCTGTCACTACTGTAGGTCTGCCTGCTCCGTCCCTCTCTCTTTAACTCCGTCAAAAAACACACGCGATGTCAGCCGCCAGCACCGAGACGAGCGCCCAGTTGCCCGCGGCCGCCAGCCGTGTGTTCTTCCAGCCGCCGGCCGGGGTTGGGTGCGCTGGTTCCGGACCCATGCCGCGGGATGACCCGGTCCAGAGGAAGCAGGGAAAAGTGACGGTGAAATACGACAGGAAGGAGCTGCGGAAGAGACTGATACTGGAGGAGTGGATCATTGAACAACTAAGCGATTTGTACGACTGTGAGGTGAGGAGAGGAGGTTTTATGGGCGCTTTGGGTCGGTTATTCTTGGAGGATTCGGGATGAATCATTAATTTCCAAGATAATCAGTGTTTAAAATGTTGTCTTTAGAGTTTGGAGTGTGTTTTTTGTATGTTTGCACTGGTGGTGCGTAAAGCCCGGGGAAGGGAACATGGAGGTGGTTTGGTTACCTGTGTAAATCCGCGGGTCACGCCGGTCTATTGTCCCCTCTCTCCCCGGCTGCATTGTCTCCCCCCTGGACAGGTAGCTTCCAAGAGAGGGTCGCACAGAACAGATGAACCACTCGGTAGAAACTGGTTGAATCAACGTTTCCACGTTATTTCAACCAAATAAAAAAAGCCATCAATGTTAGGGCATTTCGTGATTTTTTTCCCCCACCGAACTTGTAACCTAAATGCAATGACATTGTGACATTTGTTGAGTTCACGTTGAATTAACGTTAGTTGACAACTCAACCAAATGTAGACGTTGAACTGAAGTCTGTGCCCAGTGGGGAAAAGACTGCTTTGAGGTCGTAAAACACACCACACAGCTGCGCTTTAAGCGTCAGACTCTTTTTTTGTAGCCGAGTCCCATCTCCTGTAACTGCTGAGAACGCCTTTACAGTCGGCTACAGAGGGCTGATTTGTCAATAGGCCTACAGACAGACAAATATTGTCTGACACTGGGCTACACAAAAAATTTATTCCGGTAAAGGCATTAAATAATTGGCGCCCTTTACCAGAATACACAATCTGTTTCATTAATTCATAATGTCGACCCGAATAGCTTGTGTTTTATATTGATTCAATATAATGCTTAAAGGAAGGGGAAACTGCTGGTCTAGATAATGATTGGTTGTCTGGTATGTGAGTCCATTCATGTTACCATCTGCCTGTGATGTGTCGAGTCGGGAATATTCTTAACCCTTTTGATCACAGGCAGGTGTCTGTGTCTTTCCCTGAGAGATGGTATTGACCGAGACATTGGAATGCGGTCTCACAGTGATGGTCGCTACATTCTTTAACATCTGAAGAGCTGAGAGAATCTCCACAGTGCTGTGTTCTCCATATCATGCAGGATGCTGCTAGAGAGGAGAGGATAGCAGGGCAGTGGATTAACCAATGACATGAGGAGAGGGCAGTGGATTAACCAATGACATGAGGAGGAGAGGGCAGTGGATTAACCAATGACATGAGGAGGAGAGGGCAGTGGATTAACCAATGACATGAGGAGGAGAGGGCAGTGGATTAACCAATGACATGAGGAGGAGAGGGCAGTGGATTAACCAATGACATGAGGAGGAGAGGGCAGTGGGTTAACCAATGACATGAGGAGGAGAGGACAGTTTGTTAACCAATGACATGGGGAAAGCAGGGCAGTGCTGTTAACCAATGACATGAGGAGGAGAGGGTTAACCAATGACATGAGGAAAGCAGGGCAGTGCTGTGCTCCAGAGGTACAGACCCTGTGCAGACTGATAAGAACTGTATTAGCTGTATCCACTAGCGGTTCTGGCCTCTCTAACAGTACAACTGGCCCCTCTAACAGTATAACTGGCCCCTCTAACAGTACAACTGGCCCCTCTAACAGTACAACTGGCCCCTCTAACAGTACAACTGGCCCTCTGACAGTACAACTGGCCCCTCTAACAGTACAACTGGCCCCTCTAACAGTACAACTGGCCCTCTAACAGTACAGCTGGCCCCTCTAACAGTACAACTGGCCCCTCTAACAGTACAACTGGCCCCTCTAACAGTACAACTGGCCCCTCTAACAGTACAACTGGCCCCTCTAACAGTACAACTGGCCCCTCTAACAGTACAACTGGCCCCTCTAACAGTACAACTGGCCCCTCTAACAGTACAACTGGCCCCTCTAACAGTACAACTGGCCCCTCTAACAGTACAACTGGCCCCTCTAACAGTACAACTGGCCCCTCTAACAGTACAACTGGCCCCTCTAACAGTACAACTGGCCCCTCTAACAGTACAACTGGCCCCTCTAACAGTACAACTGGCCCCTCTAACAGTACAACTGGCCCCTCTAACAGTACAACTGGCCCCTCTGACAGTACAACCGGCCCCTCTGACAGTACAACCGGCCCCTCTGACAGTACAACCGGCCCCTCTAACAGTACAACCGGCCCCTCTAACAGTACAACTGGCCCCTCTAACAGTGTAACTGGCCCCTCTAACAGTACAACTGGCCCCTCTAACAGTACAACTGGCCCCTCTAACAGTGTAACTGGCCCCTCTAACAGTACAACTGGCCCCTCTAACAGTACAACTGGCCCCTCTAACAGTACAACTGGCCTCTCTGACAGTACAACTGGCCCCTCTGACAGTACAACTGGCCCTTCTAACAGTACAACTGGCCCCTCTAACAGTACAACTGGCCCCTCTAACAGTACAACTGGCCCCTCTGACAGTACAACTGGCCCCTCTAACAGTACAACTGGCCCCTCTAACAGCACAACTGGCCCCTCTAACAGTACAACTGGCCCCTCTAACAGTACAACTGGCCCCTCTAACAACTGGCCCCTCTAACAGTACAACTGGCCCCTCTGACAGTACAACTGGCCCCTCTGACAGTACAACTGGCCCCTCTAACAGTACAACTGGCCCCTCTAACAGCACAACTGGCCCCTCTAACAGTACAACTGGCCCCTCTAACAGTACAACTGGCCCCTCTAACAACTGGCCCCTCTAACAGTACAATTGGCCCCTCTAACAGTACAGCCGACCCCTCTAACAGTACAGCCGGCCCCTCTAACAGTACAACTGTGCCCTCTAACAGTACAACTGGCCCCTCTAACAGTACAACTGGCCCCAGCTTGGCCCCCCCAGTTGAAATGGTCTATAACCACCACGGGCTAAATCCCAAAGCATTGGTCTCTCGCTCATCCATGGCAACAATGTGACGAACATGTTCTCTATTGAAACATCCCCCTGATACCTGCATGATGAAGACTGAACACTTCTGAAATGACAGTTCTAATGGTCTGTAGCCATGCCAGTTCCTCCTGGCCTTAGCTGGTTAGCCCTGGTCTGTAGCCATGCCAGTTCCTCCTGGCCTTAGCTGGTTAGCCCTGGTCTGTAGCCATGCCAGTTCCTCCTGGCCTTAGCTGGTTAGCCCTGGTCTGTAGCCATGCCAGTTCCTCCTGGCCTTAGCTGGTTAGCCCTGGTCTGTAGCCATGCCAGTTCCTCCTGGCCTTAGCTGGTTAGCCCTGGTCTGTAGCCATGCCAGTTCATCCTGGCCTTAGCTGGTTAGCCCTGGTCTGTAGCCATGCCAGTTCATCCTGGCCTTAGCTGGTTAGCCCTGGTCTGTAGGTATGCCAGTTCATCCTGGCCTTAGCTGGTTAGCCCTGGTCTGTAGCCATGCCAGTTCCTCCTGGCCTTAGCTGGTTAGCCCTGGTCTTCAGTTGCAGCCTACATTGGCCTACGTCGTTCTGTACTGCAACTGTTAAAGAGGGACTACCCTAAACAGCAACTTTTCCTTTTAAAACGGCCAATGTGGCATCGATATGAGCGAGACATTTATTCTAGTGTCTAAATGGACTAAAGTCTCAGTTTCGTCCCAAAACTGAGATTTTCAAGATGATGGGAAGAAATTGAATGTCATGGAATGAAAGGTACTGTAACAGTTTTCCGTGGGTTGGGTTTATTTAAATCCCGCCCACAGCTGGCAGCACCCAAATAATCATCAGTTCAGAGCGCAACTGCACACGACCTGACCGTATTACCCATAGTCCATTTGGTTTGACATTTGATTTCCCTGTGGGACTAGTTGGGGACCATCAGTAAATTACAACAATGTACAGGGAACAATATTTTAAAATGTCAGTAGCTCCAACTGTCAGTGACCTACAACCTCAAAACAACTATAAATTGTAGAAAGTCATATACATATATTAAAAGCATTTAATGAGACGACTTAAAGATGTGCAACATGAAAATATTGTCTCATTTACTTTTTATAAAACATTGACGGTCCCTAACTATCCCCAGAGATAGGCTACCGTTAGCCAAAGGTCGCACACCTGCCAGCTGAAGCTAATTGGCGATAGAAGTTAGCTAATACTAGTTAGCCTAGGAGACTTCAATATACAACACCTGGTTAGACTGTCTTTCAGGTTATCTAGAAGGGTGAGTGACTGTTCTCTTTGAAAAATGTTGCTTGCGCATGTTTTTCTGAATCGGCAGCGCTTTGCTGTCCATCTCTGTATCGGTTTGATATGAAAACCTGATACTAGTGAACAGAACAGAGCAGTGTGTGTTTAATAGAGTAGAGACGGGGTCACTTAACATTCAGGGAAATGTATTTCTGTTTCCTGTAACTCAGCCACAGGTAGGGTGATAGGCAGACCAGGGTGTGTGTGCATGTGTTGGTGTGCAAGACAGTTAATTAAACCCAATCGCAATGTTAACCACCTTATTCGTCTGTCGTCATGGGAATTAAGAATATCGTAACCCGTTTCTATGATAATGAAAATAATCTGAATTTCTCATTCTATGGTACGTTATCCAAAGCAGAAAACTATCGTAGGACTCTCTAGTGTACTAACAGAGGCAAGAAGACTATAATGGCCTAACAAACAGAAATGAACAGTGCTATTTGTCAAATATAATCCTCTTGTTGCCCTCGCTCTGTCCACCTTCCCATTCCTATCTCTTCTCCTCCCTCTATCTTTGTAAGACACTAGCTTCTTCATCTTATGCCCACCACCCTCTCCTCTCCTCTCCTCTCCTCTCCTCTCCTCTCCTCTCCTCTCCTCTCCTCTCCTCTCCTCTCCTCTCCTCTCCTCTCCTCTCCTCTCTTCTCTTCTCCCCCTCTCTTCCTCTCTTTTCCTCTCTTCCTCTCTGTATATTGTCTCTAGTATTAGTATTACATAATCAGTGATTAATTCCTCTCCTGTCTCTTGTGGGACTCTGATTTTTTCAGGACACACAGAGGGGAAGAGAGAGAGAGAACAATCTCCCCAACATTACTCCTCTCTAGCTCAGTGTTGTGTCTGTCTGTGTGGAGCTCAGACCCTGTTCTAGATGGTCTGTGTGTTCAGTACCCTACTCTCTGTGTTGAGCTGTGTGTTCAGTACCCTACTCTCTGTGTTGAGCTGTGTGTTCAGTAGCCTACTCTCTGTGTTGAGCTGTGTGTTCAGTACCCTACTCTCTGTGTTGAGCTGTGTGTGTGTTCAGTAGCCTGCTCTCTGTGTTGAGCTGTGTGTGTGTTCAGTACCCTACTCTCTGTGTTGAGCTGTGTGTGTGTTCAGTAGCCTACTCTCTGTGTTGAGCTGTGTGTGTGTTCAGTAGTCTGCTCTCTGTGTTGAGCTGTGTGTGTGTTCAGTACTGAGGTTAAGGTTAGGAGTCCAGCCTACTTCTAGAAAAGAGTCTGTATGGCTGAGAAGACAGGTTGTGGTGATGGATCAATATGGCTGAGAAGACAGGTTGTATGGTGATGGATCAATATGGCTGAGAAGACAGGTTGTGTGGTGATGGATCAATATGGCTGAGAAGACAGGTTGTGTGGTGATGGATCAATATGGCTGAGAAGACAGGTTGTATGGTGATGGATCAATATGGCTGATCAATATGGCTGAGAAGACAGGTTGTGTGGTGATGGATCAATATGGCTGAGAAGACAGGTTGTGTGGTGATGGATCAATATGGCTGAGAAGACAGGTTGTATGGTGATGGATCAATATGGCTGAGAAGACAGGTTGTGTGGTGATAGATCAATATGGCTGAGAAGACAGGTTGTGTGGTGATAGATCAATATGGCTGAGAAGACAGGTTGTATGGTGATGGATCAATATGGCTGAGAAGACAGGTTGTGTGGTGATAGATCAATATGGCTGAGAAGACAGGTTGTATGGTGATGGATCAATATGGCTGAGAAGACAGGTTGTGTGGTGATGGATCAATATGGCTGAGAAGACAGGTTGTATGGTGATGGATCAATATGGCTGAGAAGACAGGTTGTATGGTGATGGATCAATATGGCTGAGAAGACAGGTTGTGTGGTGATGGATCAATATGGCTGAGAAGACAGGTTGTATGGTGATGGATCAATATGGCTGAGAAGACAGGTTGTATGGTGATGGATCAATATGGCTGAGAAGACAGGTTGTATGGTGATGGATCAATATGGCTGATCAATATGGCTGAGAAGACAGGTTGTGTGGTGATGGATCTGACTGAGAGAGTCAGTCGATTGATGGTGTTAGTGCTGCTCAAGCCTTTTCTCTCTGCGTGACGCACGCACGCACGCACGCACGCACGCACGCACGCACGCACGCACGCACGCACGCACGCACGCACGCACGCACGCCAGTGGCCTACAGGCATCCTACATCATCATGGTTCATAACAACACATAGCCGTCTGTCTATTATATTACTACAATAGTATGGTACTACTTTAGTATTATGGCCCTACATTAGTATTATGGTACTACATTAGTATTATGGTACTACATTAGTATTATGGTACTACATTAGTATTATGGTACTACATTCGTATTATGGTACTACATTCGTATTATGGTACTACATTCGTATTATGGTACTACATTCGTATTATGGTACTACATTAGTATTATAGTACTACATTAGTATTGTGGTACTACATTAGTATTATGGCCCTACATTAGTATTATGGTCCTACATTAGTATTATGGTACTACATTAGTATTATGGTACTACATTAGTATTGTGGTACTACATTAGTAGTATGGTACTACATTAGTATTATGGTCCTACATTAGTGTTATGGTACTACATTAGTATTATGGTACTACATTAGTATTATGGTACTACATTAGTATTATGGTACTACATTTGTATTATGGTACTACATTAGTATTATGGTACTACATTAGTATTATGGTACTACATTAGTATTATGGCCCTACATTAGTGTTATGGCCCTACATTAGTGTTATGGTACTACATTCGTATTATGGTACTACATTCGTATTATGGTACTACATTAGTATTATGGTACTACATTAGTATTATGGTACTACATTAGTATTATGGTACTACATTCGTATTATGGTACTACATTAGTATTGTGGTACTACATTAGTATTATGGCCCTACATTAGTATTATGGCCCTACATTAGTATTATGGCCCTACATTAGTATTATGGTACTACATTAGTAGAGGAGAGGAGAGGAGAGGAGAGGAGAGGAGAGGAGAGGAGAGGAGAGGAGAGGAGAGGAGAGGAGAGGAGAGGGCGACTGGGGGATTCTTGATTCTGAGCTGGTCATTTTGCTCCTTGGCGTCAACAGTCAGAGGAGAATTGGAGCAGCTGTACTCTGAACTCTCTCCCTCTCATTGAAATTCAAATGTTTTTTTTATTTTTATTGAATAAATAGTAGGCTACACATGGACAATGAACATGCTATTATTATTACTACTAAAATGAATGTTGCACCACTTTTTAACATTATTATTAAATAAATGAATGTTGCACCACTTTTTAACATTATTATTAAATAAATGAATGTTGCACCACTTTTTAACATTATTATTAAATAAATGAATGTTGCACCACTTTTTAACATTATTATTAAATAAATGAATGTTGCACCACTTTTTAACATTATTATTAAATAAATGAATGTTGCACCACTTTTTACCCCAAATATCACCAGAGGTTGATGTTTATTAGCACGAGTCCTGGAGGCAGAACTGAGCGATGTCCCCTTGGATAGGCCAGCTGCAAAGTCAAAACTGTCTCTATTGTAAAAAAATAACAAAATAATCATGAAATAGTTTTTGGCACTGCATATAGTCATTGGTATATTAATGCCATTAGGTTTTTGTCATCAACATCACCATTATCCAAATCACAAGCTAGAACGAGCACATTTTTCATTTCACTGGTAGAATCGGGAAGTTTCGATGACAGTTCCCTTCAGAACGGAAGATTCTCATTTAGAGGTAACGTAACGTTAGCTAGCTTGCTAGCCTAGCTGGACTAAGTAAGTTAGCTAGCTTGCTAACTTAGCTGGACTAAGTAAGTTAGCTAGCTATGTTGCAGTCCTGTATTGAACTCGTAAAGCTAAATCATGTACAGAGCATTCAGAAAGTATAGAGATCACTCTACTTTTTCCACATTATGTTGCGTTACAGCCTTATTCTGAAATGGATTAAATAAAATAAAAATCCTCATCAATCTACACACAATACCCCATAATGACAAAGTGAAAGATTTTTAGAAATTTTTGCAAATGTATTCAAAATATAACAACAGAAATCCCAAATGGATTCCCCCACAAATGTATCCTCGACAATCTCAAAATGTTATCAAAGAAAATAAAATAAAAAATAAACAAATACAACTTATTTACATAAGTATTCAGACCCTTTGCTATGAGACTCAAAATTGAGCTCAGGTGCATCCTGTTTCCATTGATCATCCTTGAGATATTTCTACAACTTGATTGGAGTCCACCTGTGGTAAATTCGATTGATTGGACATGATTTGGAAAGGCACACACCTGTCTATATAAGGTCCCACAGTTGACAGGTCAAAGGAATTGTCTGTAGAGCTCCGAGACAGGATTGTGTCGAGGCACAGATCTGGGAAAGGGTACCAAAAAATTGCGACAGCATTGAAGGTCCCCAAGAACATAGTGGCCTCCATCATTCTTAAATGGAAGAAGTTTGGAACCACCAAGACTCTTCCTAGAGATGGCCGCCAGGTCAAACTGAGCAATCAGGGGAGAAGGGCCTTGGTCAGGAAGGTGACCAAGAACCCAATAGTCACTTTGACAGAGCTCTAGAGTTCCTCTGTGGAGATGGGAGAACCTTCCAGAAGGACAACCATCTCTGCAGCACTCCACCAATCAGGTATTTATGGTAGAGTGACCAGGCGGAAGCCACGCCTCAGTAAAAGGCACATGACAGCCTGCTTGGAGTTTGCCAAAAGGCACCTAAAGGACTCTCAGACCATGAGAAACATGATTCTCTGGTTTGATGAAACCAAGATTGAACACTTTGGCCTGAATGCCAAACGTCACGTTTTGAGGAAACCTTGCACCATCCGTACGGTAAAGCATGGTGGTGGCAGCATCATGCTGTGGGGATGTTTTTCAGCGGTAGGTACTGGGAGACTAGTTAGGATCGAGGGAAAGATGAACGGAGCAAAGTACAAAGAGATCCTTGATGAAAACCTGGTTCGCTGGAGTCCCAGAGCTTTAGAAATGGCTTTGTAACTCTTTCCAGACTGGTAGATGTCAATTACTTTGTTTCTCATCTGTTCCTGAATTTCTTTGGATCGCGGCGTGATGTCTTGCTTTTTGAGATCTTTTGTCCTACTTCACTTTGTCAGACAGGTTCTATTTAAGTGATTTCTTGATTCAACAGGTCTGGCAGTAATCAGGCCTGGGTGTGGCTAGTGAAATTGAACTCAGTTTTCCAAAAAAATGTAAATTCATGATGTAACAAGGGGGGGGGAGGGGGCAATTACTTTGTCACATAGGGCCATGAAGGTTCGGATAGCTTTTTCTCCCTTATTAATAAATAAAATCATCACTTAAAAACTGCATTTTGTGTTTACTTGGGTTATCTTTGTGTAATATTTAAATGTGTTTGATGATCTGAAACATTTAAATGTGACAAATGTGCAAAAGAAATATAAGTAATCAGGAAGGGGGCAAATACTTTTACCACAGCACTGTAAGTAAATGTGATTTTTCCGTTTTAAATGGTTAATACATTTGCAAGAATTTCCGAAAACCTGTTTTTGCTTTGCCATGATGGGGTATTGTGTGTAGATTGATGGGAAAAAAAACATTTTAATCAATTTTAGAATAAGGTTGTAACGTAACAAAATGTGTAAAAAGTCAAGGGGTCTGAATACATTCCCAATGCACTGGCATTAGCTAGCTAGCTATCTTTTAGATACACACTGTCAATCAATTTCGCCCTCTGCCATGGTAGTCTCTTCTAGACTGGTAACTTCAGCAGAGATAACGAACAAACAAAAACGTTTAGTCTTTGACTAGTGATAGCTAACTAACGTTAGCGAAAAATAGTATCTTCCACCCTTGTCTGGAAAACACTACAAATAATATTGTCGATATAGCTAACTCACGCTCTGTGTGTTGGTCGTGATGTTGAATGTGTATAAATAATCTATGGTTGGTTAGTTGGTTCTCAGCTGGCTAGCAATCTTGCTTCCAGTTTAGTGATGCTAGCTAACGGCAAGCTGACTATTAAAATGTCCATGTATACAGCTGGTTGAGTGCGGTCTTAGTACCAGCATCAGTTTGTGGTGGTAAATAGACGGCTACGAATAATATAGATAAACTCTCTTGGTAGTGTGGTCTACAGCTTATCATGAGGAATTGCTCGCCTGAGGTAGAATACCTCAAGTCATTAATATTAGTCATCGTGCACCAGAAGTTATTGACAAATAGACACACACCCCCACCCCTGGTCTTACCAGATATAGCTGTTCTGTCCTGCTGATGAAGGGAAACCCACCCAATCCGTGTCGTCATTCAGCCACGACATGGTGAAACATAAGATATAACTGTTTAATATCCCGTTGGCAGGATAGTCTCGAACGGAGCTCATCCAGTTTATTCTCCATGATTGCACGTTGGCCAACAGAACGGATGGTAGAGGCGAGGTTACCCACTCGCCGACGAATTCTCACAAGGCACCCTGAAGTCCGCCCCCTGTATTTCTGTCTTTTCTTCACGCGAATGAAGGGCCTGTCCTCCGGATAGCAGTATGTCCTTCGCGTCGGACTCATTAAAGGAACATCTTTGTCCAGTTGGAGGTGAGTAATCGCTGTTCTGATATCCAGAAGCTCTTTTCGGTCATAAGAGACGGCAGCAGCAACATTATCGGTAGGGTTATGCATTACGTTTAGCAGTGTGGTTAGGGTTATGCATTACGTTTAGCAATGTGGTTTGGGTTATGCATTACGGTTAGCAGTGTGGTTAGCAGTGTGGTTAGGGTTTATTTTTATTTTTTATTTAAATTGTATTATGTTCCCCTCATCCTACCACCCCTCCCCTAATTACAGTAAACTAATGGACAACAACACCTGGCCTTCTACTTCCAGTTTATACAGTCTGGTTTTCAGAGCTTTGCTATTTGTCCTAGCTACTGTCTCTCTCTCTGTCTGTGTCTCCTATGACCTTGTCAACAGCACGTCTCCTCCCCCTCTCTTCCTCTGTCAGCACCAGATCCACACTCTCATGTGAAGCTCAATGTTAGACAAACAGAGGAACAGATCATTCCTGAAAATGAAGCTGATGCGTTGATCAATATGTTATACAGTACTCTGAAGACTGTCCTCTACTGGGGCTACAGTCTATTGATCAGACACAGAATCCCCTGTGTCCTTGAAGGGAAAAGCCAACGGACATTTACTCCTGAAGTGTTGAACTGCTGCACCCACTGTAGTTATAATTTGACCCTGCTGGTTATCTATGAACGTTTGACCATCTTGAAGAACGATCTGGCCTAAATGGCAATGCCCTCCTATAATCTCCACCCGGCACAGCCAGTAGAGGACTGGTCACCCCTCAGAGCCTGGTTCCTCTCTACCCAGTACAGCCAGAAGAGGACTGGTCACCCCTCAGAGCCTGGTTCCTCTCTACCCAGTACAGCCAGTAGAGGACTGGTCACCCCTCAGAGCCTGGTTCCTCTCTACCCAGTACAGCCAGTAGAGGACTGGTCACCCCTCAGAGCCTGGTTCCTCTCTACCCCGTACAGCCAGAAGAGGACTGGTCACCCCTCAGAGCCTGGTTCCTCTCTACCCCGTACAGCCAGTAGAGGACTGGTCACCCCTCAGAGCCTGGTTCCTCTCTACCCAGCACAGCCAGAAGAGGACTGGTCACCCCTCAGAGCCTGGTTCCTCTCTACCCCGTACAGCCAGTAGAGGACTGGTCACCCCTCAGAGCCTGGTTCCTCTCTACCCAGTACAGCCAGAAGAGGACTGGTCACCCCTCAGAGCCTGGTTCCTCTCTACCCAGTACAGCCAGTAGAGGACTGGTCACCCCTCAGAGCCTGGTTCCTCTCTAGCCAGTACAGCCAGTAGAGGACTGGTCACCCCTCAGAGCCTGGTTCCTCTCTACCCAGTACAGCCAGTAGAGGACTGGTCACCCCTCAGAGCCTGGTTCCTCTCTACCCCGTACAGCCAGTAGAGGACTGGTCACCCCTCAGAGCCTGGTTCCTCTCTACCCAGTACAGCCAGAAGAGGACTGGTCACCCCTCAGAGCCTGGTTCCTCTCTACCCCGTACAGCCAGTAGAGGACTGGTCACCCCTCAGAGCCTGGTTCCTCTCTACCCAGTACAGCCAGTAGAGGACTGGTCACCCCTCAGAGCCTGGTTCCTCTCTACCCAGTACAGCCAGAAGAGGACTGGTCACCCCTCAGAGCCTGGTTCCTCTCTACCCAGTACAGCCAGTAGAGGACTGGTCACCCCTCAGAGCCTGGTTCCTCTCTACCCAGTACAGCCAGTAGAGGACTGGTCACCCCTCAGAGCCTGGTTCCTCTCTACCCAGTACAGCCAGTAGAGGACTGGTCACCCCTCAGAGCCTGGTTCCTCTCTACCCAGTACAGCCAGTAGAGGACTGGTCACCCCTCAGAGCCTGGTTCCTCTCTACCCAGTACAGCCAGTAGAGGACTGGTCACCCCTCAGAGCCTGGTTCCTCTCTACCCGGCACAGCCAGAAGAGGACTGGTCACCCCTCAGAGCCTGGTTCCTCTCTACCCAGTACAGCCAGTAGAGGACTGGTCACCCCTCAGAGTCTGGTTCCTCTCTACCCAGTACAGCCAGTAGAGGACTGGTCACCCCTCAGAGCCTGGTTCCTCTGGTCTACCCAGTACAGCCAGTAGAGGACTGGTCACCCCTCAGAGCCTGGTTCCTCTCTACCCGGCACAGCCAGAAGAGGACTGGTCACCCCTCAGAGCCTGGCTGAGACGATACCAGTATGACGATACTCGTTAATATCGTGGCAAGGAAACAAAACACAAAGTGGATTTCATTTCTTTAGGAAAACAGCCCTGATGTTGAAAACAAACATTATGTTGTTATCTAGAGTCTCATGTATTTATTTTCCAAGCTGTATTACATGTATATTTTACACACAGCAGGATTTTAAACAACCAAAGAGTTTGGTCTGCTTCGTGTTTTAATTTCACCATGGAAAATCTATCACGATACTGGTATCATCCTTGCCCTAGTTCCTTCCTAGGTTCCTGTCTTTCTAGAGAGGTTTCCTAGCCACTGTTGATGCTTTATAAAATACATTTGATTGGGAGCCGATTGCCTGGTCTGGTCTGTGCTTCTTTCAGTCCTGGTTGGAGTGTTCTGTTAATGTATGTGATCTGTCTCTGTGATTGGTTGAACAGCTCTGACCTATTGACCAGTTATGGAATGAATGTACAGAAGTCAACTCTGGTTTCATTTGACCTCAACGGCGACCTTGAAGTAAAGTAGCACTGGACAACAGCCATGTTGTCCAACTACATCTCAGATGACTGTTATTATATTATGGGTCTCTCTTCACTAATCCATTAGACCTGCCTATTTCCATGGTTACATCTGTCAGTAGGTGCAGTGGTTTCACAGTACAGGCTACATTATTACCATGGACAGACATAGGCTACATTATTACCATGGACAGACAGGCTCCATATAAACACATTATTACCATGGACAGACAGGCTCCATATAAACACATTATTACCCTGGACAGACAGGCTCCATATAAACACATTATTACCATGGACAGACAGGCTCCATATAAACACATTACCATGGACAGACAGGCTACATATAAACACATTATTACCATGGACAGACAGGCTCCATATAAACATATTACCATGGACAGACAGGCTCCATATAAACACATTATTACCATGGACAGACAGGCTCCATATAAACACATTATTACCATGGACAGACAGGCTCCATATAAACACATTATTACCATGGACAGACAGGCTCCATATAAACACATTATTACCCTGGACAGACAGGCTCCATATAAACACATTATTACCATGGACAGACAGGCTCCATATAAACACATTACCATGGACAGACAGGCTACATATAAACACATTATTACCATGGACAGACAGGCTCCATATAAACATATTACCATGGACAGACAGGCTCCATATAAACACATTATTACCCTGGACAGACAGGCTCCATATAAATACATTATTACCATGGACAGACAGGCTCCATATAAACACATTATTACCCTGGACAGACAGGCTCCATATAAATACATTATTACCATGGACAGACAGGTTCCATATAAATACATTATTACCATGGACAGACAGGTTCCATATAAACACATTATTATCATGGACAGACAGGCTCCATATAAACACATTATTACCATGGACAGACAGGCTCCATATAAACACATTATTACCCTGGACAGACAGGTTCCATATAAACACATTATTACCCTGGACAGACAGGCTCCATATAAATACATTATTACCATGGACAGACAGGCTCCATATAAACACATTATTACCCTGGACAGACAGGCTCCATATAAATACATTATTACCCTGGACAGACAGGTTCCATATAAACACATTATTACCCTGGACAGACAGGCTCCATATAAATACATTATTACCATGGACAGACAGGCTCCATATAAACACATTATTACCCTGGACAGACAGGCTCCATATAAATACATTATTACCATGGACAGACAGGTTCCATATAAATACATTATTACCATGGACAGACAGGTTCCATGTAAACACATTATTACCCTGGACAGACAGGCTACATATAAACACATTATTATCATGGACAGACAGGCTCCATATAAATACATTATTAGTAATGCCCTTCTGATTACAGGAGTTCTAGGTCAGACTAACCAACAAACAGATGTAGACTACCAGCCATCATATGTGCACTATATGTCCAGCATTGAATAGATTATTGTCATTAATCATTAGGCCCTGCAGGTGCCCCAGACTGACTGACAGGCCTGAGGGGAACGAGCTCATCGAAAAACATTACATGATAACGACTGTTTAAACGACTGACCCTGATTTGTTTAAACCTCCTCCTCCGTAGCTAAGTAAAGGGCTCTAGGGGAGGGGTTTTATCCTGGCTGAGGGGGGAGGGGTTTTATCCTGGCTGAGGGGGGAGGGGTTTTATCCTGGCTGAGGGGGGAGGGGTTTTATCCTGGCTGAGGGGGGAGGGGTTTTATCCTGGCTGAGGGGGGAGGGGTTTCATATATATATTTTTTCTCCTATTCTTCCTCTGTGTGATTTATTTACCAGATACTGTAGAAAACAAACCACGTTTCCATTCATCATTTTTACATCATACCGTATAAAAAAATAATCATGACAGCTGTGATGCAAACAGGAAGTTTCTGCTACAATTTGTTCTAAATGATGACAGATCATTTGTTCATTCAACATTGGTGGGATCTTTTTGTGTCTGTAAAATTAATTATGCGGGGAAATGGCGGTTGAAACACTTTTATGCACAAATATTAATATAATAACCGTCATATCGAAGTAAACTTGGAGTCAGGCATGATACACTACATGGTCCAAAGTATGTGGACACCCCTTCAAATTAGTGGATTCTGCTATTTCAGACACACCCGTTGCTGACCGGTGTATAAAATAGAGCACAATGCCATGCAATCTCCATAGAAACATTGGCAGTATTATGGTCTTACTGAAGAGCTCAGTGACTTTCAACGTGGCACCGTCATAGGATGCCACATTTCCAACAAGTCAGCTCGTCAAATTTGTTAGAGCTGCCCCGGTCAACTGTAAGTGCTGATATTGTGAAGTGGAAAGGTCTAGGAGCAACAACGGCTCAGCCGCAAAGTGGTAGGCCACACAAGCTCACAGAACGGTACCGCCGAGTGCTGAAGCACATAGCGTGTATAAATCGTCTGTCCTCAGTTGCAACACTCACTACCGAGTTCCAAACTGCCTCTGGATGCAACGTCATCACAATAACTGTTCGTCGGGAGCTTCGTGAAATGGGTTTCCATGGCCGAGCAGCCGCACACAAGCCTAAGATCACCGTGCACAATGCCAAGCTAGAGTGGTGTAAACGCCTTCTCTGGAGTGATGAATCACCATATGGAATAATGGTCTGGGGCTGTTTTTCATGGTTCGGGCCTCTTAGTTCGCTACAACACACGATGACATTCTACACGATGACATTCTACACGATGACATTCTACACGATGACATTCTACACGATGACATTCTACACGATGACATTCTACACGATGACATTCTAGTTTGGGGAAGGCCCTTTTCTATTTTAGCATGACAATTCCCCCGTTCACAAAGCCATGTCCATACACAAATGGTTTGTCTAGATCGTTATGGAAGAACTTGACTGGCCTGCACAGAGTCCTGACCTCAACCACATTTAAACACCTTTGGGATGAATAGGAACACCAACTGCGAGCCAGGCTTAATCGCCCAACATCAGTGCCCGACCTCACTAATTCTCTTCTGGCTGAATGGAAGCAAGTCCCCACAGCAATGTTCCATCATCTAGTGGAAAGCCTTCCCAGAAGAGTGGAGGCTGTTATAGCAGCAATGTTCCAACATATAGTGGAAAGCCTTCCCAGAAGAGTGGAGGCTGTTATAGCAGCAATGTTCCAACATCTAGTTGAAAGCCTTCCCAGAAGAGTGGAGGCTGTTATAGCAGCAATGTTCCAACATCTAGTGGAAAGTCTTCCCAGAAGAGTGGAGGCTGTTATAGCAGCAATGTTCCAACATCTAGTGGAAAGTCTTCCCAGAAGAGTGGAGGCTGTTATAGCAGCAATGTTCCAACATCTAGTGGAAAGTCTTCCCAGAAGAGTGGAGGCTGTTATAGCAGCAATGTTCCAACATCTAGTGGAAAGCCTTCCCAGAAGAGTGGAGGATGTTATAGCAGCAATGTTCCAACATCTAGTGGAAAGCCTTCCCAGAAGAGTGGAGGCTGTTATAGCAGCAATGTTCCAACATCTAGTGGAAAGCCTTCCCAGAAGAGTGGAGGCTGTTATAGCAGCAATGTTCCAACATCTAGTAGAAAGCCTTCCCAGAAGAGTGGAGGCTGTCATAGCAGCAATGTTCCAACATCTAGTGGAAAGCCTTCCCAGAAGAGTGGAGGCTGTTATAGCAGCAATGTTCCAACATCTAGTGGAAAGCCTTCCCAGAAGAGTGGAGGCTGTTATAGCAGCAATGTTCCAACATCTAGTGGAAAGCCTTCCCAGAAGAGTGGAGGCTGTTATAGCAGCAATGTTCCAACATCTAGTGGAAAGCCTCCCCAGAAGAGTGGAGGCTGTTATAGCAGCAATGTTCCAACATCTAGTGGAAAGCCTTCCCAGAAGAGTGGAGGCTGTCATAGCAGCAATGTTCCAACATCTAGTGGAAAGCCTTCCCAGAAGAGTGGAGGCTGTCATAGCAGCAATGTTCCAACATCTAGTGGAAAGCCTTCCCAGAAGAGTGGAGGCTGTTATAGCAGCAATGTTCCAACATCTAGTGGAAAGCCTTCCCAGAAGAGTGGAGGCTGTTATAGCAGCAATGTTCCAACATCTAGTGGAAAGCCTTCCCAGAAGAGTGGAGGCTGTTATAGCAGCAATGTTCCAACATCTAGTGGAAAGCCTTCCCAGAAGAGTGGAGGCTGTTATAGCAGCAATGTTCCAACATCTAGTGGAAAGCCTTCCCAGAAGAGTGGAGGCTGTCATAGCAGCAATGTTCCAACATCTAGTGGAAAGCCTTCCCAGAAGAGTGGAGGCTGTTATAGCAGCAATGTTCCAACATCTAGTGGAAAGCCTTCCCAGAAGAGTGGAGGCTGTTATAGCAGCAATGTTCCAACATCTAGTGGAAAGCCTTCCCAGAAGAGAGGAGGCTGTTATAGCAGCAATGTTCCAACATCTAGTGGAAAGCCTTCCCAGAAGAGTGGAGGCTGTTATAGCAGCAATGTTCCAACATCTAGTGGAAAGCCTTCCCAGAAGAGAGGAGGCTGTTATAGCAGCAATGTTCCAACATCTAGTGGAAAGCCTTCCCAGAAGAGTGGAGGCTGTTATAGCAGCAATGTTCCAACATCTAGTGGAAAGCCTTCCCAGAAGAGTGGAGGCTGTTATAGCAGCAATGTTCCAACATCTAGTGGAAAGCCTTCCCAGAAGAGTGGAGGCTGTTATAGCAGCAATGTTCCAACATCTAGTGGAAAGCCTTCCCAGAAGAGAGGAGGCTGTTATAGCAGCAATGTTCCAACATCTAGTGGAAAGCCTTCCCAGAAGAGTGGAGGCTGTTATAGCAGCAATGTTCCAACATCTAGTGGAAAGTCTTCCCAGAAGAGTGGAGGCTGTTATAGCAGCAATGTTCCAACATCTAGTGGAAAGTCTTCCCAGAAGAGTGGAGGCTGTTATAGCAGCAATGTTCCAACATCTAGTGGAAAGCCTTCCCAGAAGAGTGGAGGCTGTCATAGCAGCAAAGAGTGGGACCAAATCCTTATTAATTAATGCCTATGATTTTGGAATGATATGCTCAGGCAAACAGGTGTCCACATTCTGTTGGCCATGTAGAGTATGTTGTGTGGTCCTCCCACTACGACTAGGGACACCATGCACTTTATTAAGGTACGGATTAAATAAGTTCTGATGAAATTCACAGCTTGATGCTCCTTTCCAATAAACATCGAGGATCTTATTCTGGTGCCATGATAATCTATACTTGACTGTCTCTTATCCCTAAAAATGTCATGTAGACGAGCCTACCCACACAGCCTGCCTGTATCTGCCAGCTGTTGGCTAGAGCGCCAAGACCACAGTAGGCACATTTCCTATTACAGTTTTTGTGACAAGAATCGGTAGAGTTGGAAATGCCTTGAACTTTAGGTTTTAATTTGGTGCAAAAAAAAGCTTAAAGTATATTTTATTTACACTACGTCATCACGTAGTTATTTTACCCCAACCGGTCCGTTGGGTGGAAACACCGGTGGGACAATGCACATATTTTCCTCATGCGGATTTCAGAATATTTGCATGAAAACATGTTCCCAATTAGATAGATGCCTAGATACTGCTAGATGCTGACTGGAATAGATTCAAAACATACACAGATAAGTGTGTGTGTGTGTGTGTGTGTACACGCATCTGTCAGTATTTAAGAGGTGCTTGTCAACACCTCTGTTGTGTTGTGAAACTGATTATGTATCGCGCTACATTACAACACACACAGCTGGCCCGGTGCCAAATATCTGACTTAAAACAAGGAGAAAAGGTCAGACAGAGGTTGTTAAGACTCCTCCCTCTCTCTCTCTCTCTCTCTCTCTCTCTCTCTCTCTCTCTCTCTCTCTCTCTCTCTCTCTCTCTCTCTCTCTCTCTCTCTCTCTCTCTCTCTCTCTCTCTCTCTCTCTCTCTCTCTCTCTCTCTCTCTCTCTGTCTCTCTCTCTCTCTCTCTGTCTCTCTCTCTCTCTCTCTCTCTCTCTCTCTCTCTCTCTCTCTCTCTCTCTCTCTCTCTCTCTCTCTCTCTCTCTCTCTCTCTCTCTCTGTCTCTCTCTCTCTCTCTCTCTCTCTCTCTCTCTCTCTCTCTCTCTCTCTCTCTCTCTCTCTCTCTCTCTCTCTCTCGCATTCTCTCTCTCTCTCCCTCTCTCCCTCTCTCTTTCTCGCATTCTCTCTCTCCTCATATTTTCCTATTCCTCCCCAGAGAGACCAGGAAGATACAACCCTTTATAGAGACATCACTAGAGAGAGACCCTTTATAGAGACATCACTAGAGAGAGACCCTTTATAGAGACATCACTAGAGAGAGACCCTTTATAGAGACATCACTAGAGAGAGACCCTTTATAGAGACATCACTAGAGAGAGACCCTTTATAGAGACATCACTAGAGAGAGACCCTTTATAGAGACATCACTAGAGAGAGAGACCCTTTATAGAGACATCACTAGAGAGAGACCCTTTATAGAGACCTCACTAGAGAGAGACCCTTTATAGAGACATCACTAGAGAGAGAGACCCTTTATAGAGACATCACTAGAGAGAGGCCCTTTATAGAGACATCACGAGAGAGACCCTTTATAGAGACATCACTAGAGAGAGACCCTTTATAGAGACATCACTAGAGAGAGACCCTTTATAGAGACATCACTAGAGAGAGAGACCCTTTATAGAGACATCACTAGAGAGAGACCCTTTATAGAGACATCACTAGAGAGAGAGACCCTTTATAGAGAAATCACTAGAGAGAGAGACCCTTTATAGAGACATCACTAGAGAGAGACCCTTTATAGAGACATCACTAGAGAGAGACCCTTTATAGAGACATCACTAGAGAGAGACCCTTTATAGAGACATCACTAGAGAGAGACCAGCCAGTCAATATGCAGGTTGTTTAAGACTTTTTAATGGGTTATAAACAATAACACCATTATTTTATGGGGTTTAAACAATAACACCATTATTTTATGGGTTTTAAACATTAACACCATTATGTTATGGGTTTTAAACAATAACACCATTATTTAATGGGTTATCAACATTAACACCATTACTTAATGGGTTATCAACATTAACACCATTATTTAAGGGGTTATCAACATTAACACCATTATTTTATGGGTTATCAACATTAACACCATTATTTTATGGGTTTTAAACAATAACACCATTATTTTATGGGTTATCAACATTAACACCATTATTTTATGGGTTATAAACATTAACACCATTATTTTATGGGTTATCAACATTAACACCATTATTTTATGGGTTATCAACATTAACACCATTATTTTATGGGTTATAAACATTAACACCATTATTTTATGGGTTATCAACATTAACACCATTATTTTATGGGTTATAGACATTAACACCATTATTTTATGGGTTATAAACATTAACACCATTATTTTAAAGACTCACAGCCTTCTTTCTGTTCTTAGTAGTTAGTTGTTTCTTCACTTCTTCATTACACAGCTCACCATGTCCCTTCACTGTTCTTTAATCCTGTTCAGTTTGATTCACTTACTGTTTCTTCATTACACAGATCACTGTGTCCCTTCATCCATGTATTTAGGGAATATAGAGGGAGGGGAGGGGAGAGGAGGGGAGGGGAGAGGAGAGGAGGGGAGAGGAGAGGAGGGGAGAGGAGAGGAGAGGAGAGGGAGGGGATAGGAGGAGAGGAGAGGAGAGGAGAGGAGGAACGAGGAGGAGGAGGAGAGGAGAGGAGGAACGAGGAGAGGGAGAGGAGAGGAGAGGAGAGAAGAGGAGGGGAGGGGAGAGGAGAAGAGAGGAGAGAGGAGAGAGGGAGAGAGATCTTCTCTCTTTAACCTTTCCCTTCCTCTACCACTCTCTCTGTCTCAATGGGGGAGGGATCTTCCCTTCTCTCTCACCTTGTTGCGCAGCAGATTAGAAGGCTGAGCTATGACATTTTCCTAACGCCCACTCCTCCTCCTGTTACACCTCCTCATCATCATCATCATGTGCTCAGCCCCACAGACCTCATATAATCACCATGAACCACTTATCTCTCTCTCATTCTGCTGTGTGTTCTATATTCTACATATTGCAGGACTGTGCCCCCGTTTTGGTTCCTAGAAGGTTCTATCGCTTCATATACCATAGGGGTTCTTCTTCTCTGTACTCAACCAAATATAGAACCCTAGGGGTTCTTCTTCACTGCACTCAACCAAATATAGAACCAAGAGTTCCTCTGCACTGAACCAAATATAGAACCCTAGGGGTTCTTCTTCTCTGTACTGAACCAAATATAGAACCCTAGGGGTTCTTCTTCTCTGTACTGAACCAAATATAGAACCCTAGGGGTTCTTCTTCTCTGTACTGAACCAAATATAGAACCATAGGGGTTCTTCTTCTCTGTACTGAACCAAATATAGAACCCTAGGGGTTCTTCTTCTCTGTACTGAACCAAATATAGAACCCTAGGGGTTCTTCTTCTCTGTACTGAACCAAATATAGAACCCTAGGGGTTCTTCTTCTCTGTACTGAACCAAATATAGAACCAAGAGTTCCTCTGCACTGAACCAAATATAGAACCCTAGGGGTTCTTCTTCTCTGTACTGAACCAAATATAGAACCCTAGGGGTTCTTCTTCTCTGCACTGAACCAAATATAGAACCCTAGGGGTTCTTCTTCTCTGCACTGAACCAAATATAGAACCCTAGGGGTTCTTCTTCTCTGCACTGAACCAAATATAGAACCCTAGGGGTTCTTCTTCTCTGCACTGAACCAAATTTGGAACCCTAGGGGTTCTTCTTCTCTGCACTGAACCAAATATAGAACCCTAGGGGTTCTTCTTCTCTGTAATGAACCAAATATAGAACCCTAGGGGTTCTTCTTCTCTGTACTGAACCAAATATAGAACCCTAGGGGTTCTTCTTCTCTGTACTGAACCAAATATAGAACCCTAGGGGTTCTTCTTCACTGCACTGAACCAAATATAGAACCCTAGGGGTTCTTCTTCTCTGCACTGAACCAAATTTGGAACCCTAGGGGTTCTTCTTCTCTGCACTGAACCAAATATAGAACCCTAGGGGTTCTTCTTCTCTGTAATGAACCAAATATAGAACCCTAGGGGTTCTTCTTCTCTGTACTGAACCAAATATAGAACCCTAGGGGTTCTTCTTCTCTGTACTGAACCAAATATAGAACCCTAGGGGTTCTTCTTCACTGTACTGAACCAAATATAGAACCCTAGGGGTTCTTCTTCTCTGCACTGAACCAAATATAGAACCCTAGGGGTTCTTCTTCTCTGCACTGAACCAAATATAGAACCCTAGGGGTTCTTCTTCACTGCACTGAACCAAATATAGAACCAAGAGTTCCTCTGCACTGAACCGAATATAGAACCCTAGGGGTTCTTCTTCACTGCACTGAACCAAATATAGAACCAAGAGTTCCTCTGCACTGAACCAAATATAGAACCCTAGGGGTTCTTCTTCTCTGTACTGAACCAAATATAGAACCCTAGGGGTTCTTCTTCTCTGCACTGAACCAAATATAGAACCCTAGGGGTTCTTCTTCACTGCACTGAACCAAATATAGAACCCTAGGGGTTCTTCTTCACTGCACTGAACCAAATATAGAACCCTAGGGGTTCTTCTTCTCTGTACTGAACCAAATATAGAACCCTAGGGGTTCTTCTTCTCTGCACTGAACCAAATATAGAACCCTAGGGGTTCTTCTTCTCTGCACTGAACCAAATATAGAACCCTAGGGGTTCTTCTTCTCTGCACTGAACCAAATATAGAACCCTAGGGGTTCTTCTTCTCTGCACTGAACCAAATTTGGAACCCTAGGGGTTCTTCTTCTCTGCACTGAACCAAATATAGAACCCTAGGGGTTCTTCTTCTCTGTAATGAACCAAATATAGAACCCTAGGGGTTCTTCTTCTCTGTACTGAACCAAATATAGAACCCTAGGGGTTCTTCTTCTCTGTACTGAACCAAATATAGAACCCTAGGGGTTCTTCTTCACTGCACTGAACCAAATATAGAACCCTAGGGGTTCTTCTTCTCTGCACTGAACCAAATTTGGAACCCTAGGGGTTCTTCTTCTCTGCACTGAACCAAATATAGAACCCTAGGGGTTCTTCTTCTCTGTAATGAACCAAATATAGAACCCTAGGGGTTCTTCTTCTCTGTACTGAACCAAATATAGAACCCTAGGGGTTCTTTTTCTCTGTACTGAACCAAATATAGAACCCTAGGGGTTCTTCTTCACTGTACTGAACCAAATATAGAACCCTAGGGGTTCTTCTTCTCTGCACTGAACCAAATATAGAACCCTAGGGGTTCTTCTTCTCTGCACTGAACCAAATATAGAACCCTAGGGGTTCTTCTTCACTGCACTGAACCAAATATAGAACCAAGAGTTCCTCTGCACTGAACCGAATATAGAACCCTAGGGGTTCTTCTTCACTGCACTGAACCAACTATAGAACCAAGAGTTCCTCTGCACTGAACCGAATATAGAACCCTAGGGGTTCTTCTTCTCTGCACTGAACCAAATATAGAACCCTAGGGGTTCTTCTTCTCTGCACTGAACCAAATATAGAACCCTAGGGGTTCTTCTTCTCTGCACTGAACCAAATATAGAACCCTAGGGGTTCTTCTTCTCTGCACTGAACCAAATATAGAACCCTAGGGGTTCTTCTTCTCTGTACTGAACCAAATATAGAACCCTAGGGGTTCTTCTTCTCTGTACTGCACCAAATATAGAACCCTAGGGGTTCTTCTTCTCTGCACTGAACCAAATATAGAACCCTAGGGGTTCTTCTTCACTGCACTGAACCAAATATAGAACCAAGAGTTCCTCTGCACTGAACCGAATATAGAACCCTAGGGGTTCTTCTTCACTGCACTCAACCAAATATAGAACCCTAGGGGTTCTTCTTCACTGCACTCAACCAAATATAGAACCCTAGGGGTTCTTCTTCTCTGTACTGAACCAAATATAGAACCCTAGGGGTTCTTCTTCTCTGCACTGAACCAAATTTGGAACCCTAGGGGTTCTTCTTCTCTGCACTGAACCAAAAATAGAACCCTAGGGGTTATTCTTCTCTGTACTGAACCAAATATAGAACCCTAGGGGTTCTTCTTCTCTGCACTGAACCAAATATAGAACCCTAGGGGTTCTTCTTCTCTGCACTGAACCAAATATAGAACCCTAGGGGTTCTTCTTCACTGCACTGAACCAAATATAGAACCAAGAGTTCCTCTGCACTGAACCGAATATAGAACCCTAGGGGTTCTTCTTCACTGCACTGAACCAAATATAGAACCCTAGGGGTTCTTCTTCTCTGCACTGAACCAAATATAGAACCCTAGGGGTTATTCTTCTCTGTACTGAACCAAATATAGAACCCTAGGGGTTCTTCTTCTCTGCACTGAACCAAATATAGAACCCTAGGGGTTCTTCTTCTCTGCACTGAACCAAATATAGAACCCTAGGGGTTCTTCTTCTCTGCACTGAACCAAATATAGAACCCTAGGGGTTCTTCTTCTCTGCACTGAACCGAATATAGAACCCTAGGGGTTCTTCTTCTCTGTACTGAACCAAATATAGAACCCTAGGGGTTCTTCTTCTCTGCACTGAACCGAATATAGAACCCTAGGGGTTCTTCTTCTCTGTACTGAACCAAATATAGAACCCTAGGGGTTCTTCTTCTCTGTACTGAACCAAATATAGAACCCTAGGGGTTCTTCTTCTCTGTACTCAACCAAATATAGAACCCTAGGGGTTCTTCTTCACTGCACTCAACCAAATATAGAACCAAGAGTTCCTCTGCACTGAACCGAATATAGAACCCTAGGGGTTCTTCTTCACTGCACTGAACCAAATATAGAACCCTAGGGGTTCTTCTTCTCTGCACTGAACCAAATATAGAACCCTAGGGGTTCTTCTTCTCTGCACTGAACCAAATATAGAACCCTAGGGGTTCTTCTTCTCTGCACTGAACCAAATATAGAACCCTAGGGGTTCTTCTTCTCTGCACTGAACCAAATATAGAACCCTAGGGGTTCTTCTTCTCTGCACTGAACCAAATATAGAACCCTAGGGGTTCTTCTTCTCTGCACTCAACCAAATATAGAACCCTAGGGGTTCTTCTTCTCTGCACTGAACCAAATATAGAACCGAGAGTTCCTCTGCACTGAACCAAATATAGAACCGAGAGTTCCTCTGCACTGAACTAAATATAGAACCAAGAGTTCCTCTGCACTGAACCAAATATAGAACAAAGAGTTCCTCTGCACTGAACCAAATATAGAACCGAGAGTTCCTCTGCACTGAACCAAATATAGAACCGAGAGTTCCTCTGCACTGAACCAAATATAGAACTGAGAGTTCCTCTGCACTGAACCAAATATAGAACCTAGAGTTCCTCTGCACTGAACCAAATATAGAACCGAGAGTTCCTCTGCACTGAACCAAATATAGAACCAAGAGTTCCTCTGCACTGAACCAAATATAGAACCTAGAGTTCCTCTGTACTGAACCAAATATAGAACCAAGAGTTCCTCTGCACTGAACCAAATATAGAACCGAGAGTTCCTCTGCACTGAACCAAATATAGAACCGAGAGTTCCTCTGCACTGAACCAAATATAGAACCGAGAGTTCCTCTGCACTGAACCTAATATAGAACCGAGAGTTCCTCTGCACTGAACCAAATATAGAACCGAGAGTTCCTCTGCACTGAACCAAATATAGAACCGAGAGTTCCTCTGCACTGAACCAAATATAGAACCGAGAGTTCCTCTGCACTGAACCAAATATAGAACCCCAAGAGTTCTTCTGTACTGAACCAAATATAGAACCAAGAGTTCCTCTGCACTGAACCAAATATAGAACCCCAGGAGTTCCTCTGCACTGAACCAAATATAGAACCAAGAGTTCCTCTGCACTGAACCAAATATAGAACCAAGAGTTCCTCTGTACTGAACCAAATATAGAACCAAGAGTTCCTCTGCACTGAACCAAATATAGAACCAAGAGTTCCTCTGTACTGAACCAAATATAGAACCAAGAGTTCCTCTGCACTGAACCAAATATAGAACCAAGAGTTCCTCTGCACTGAACCAAATATAGAACCAAGAGTTCCTCTGCACTGAACCAAATATAGAACCAAGAGTTCCTCTGTACTGAACCAAATATAGAACCAAGAGTTCCTCTGCACTGAACCAAATATAGAACCAAGAGTTCCTCTGCACTGAACCAAATATAGAACCAAGAGTTCCTCTGTACTGAACCAAATATAGAACCAAGAGTTCCTCTGCACTGAACCAAATATAGAACCAAGAGTTCCTCTGCACTGAACCAAATATAGAACCAAGAGTTCCTCTGCACTGAACCAAATATAGAACCAAGAGTTCCTCTGTACTGAACCAAATATAGAACCAAGAGTTCCTCTGCACTGAACCAAATATAGAACCAAGAGTTCCTCTGCACTGAACCAAATATAGAACCAAGAGTTCCTCTGCACTGAACCAAATATAGAACCAAGAGTTCCCTCTGTACTGAACCAAATATAGAACCCCAAGAGTTCCTCTGCACTGAACCAAATATAGAACCAAGAGTTCCTCTGCACTGAGCCAAATATAGAACCAAGAGTTCCTCTGCACTGAGCCAAATATAGAACCAAGAGTTCCTCTGCACTGAACCAAATATAGAACCAAGAGTTCCTCTGCACTGAACCAAATATAGAACCAAGAGTTCCTCTGCACTGAACCAAATATAGAACCAAGAGTTCCTCTGCACTGAACCAAATATAGAACCAAGAGTTCCTCTGCACTGAACCAAATATAGAACCAAGAGTTCCTCTGCGCTGAACCAAATATAGAACCAAGAGTTCCTCTGCGCTGAACCAAATATAGAACCAAGAGTTCCTCTGCACTGAACCAAATATAGAACCAAGAGTTCCTCTGCACTGAACCAAATATAGAACCAAGAGTTCCTCTGCACTGAACCAAATATAGAACCAAGAGTTCCTCTGCACTGAACCAAATATAGAACCAAGAGTTCCTCTGCACTGAACCAAATATAGAACCAAGAGTTCCTCTGCACTGAACCAAATATAGAACCAAGAGTTCCTCTGCACTGAACCAAATATAGAACCAAGAGTTCCTTTGCACTGAACCAAATATAGAACCAAGAGTTCCTCTGCACTGAACCAAATATAGAACCAAGAGTTCCTCTGCACTGAACCAAATATAGAACCAAGAGTTCCTCTGCACTGAACCAAATATAGAACCAAGAGTTCCTCTGCACTGAACCAAATATAGAACCAAGAGTTCCTCTGCACTGAACCAAATATAGAACCAAGAGTTCCTTTGCACTGAACCAAATATAGAACCAAGAGTTCCTCTGCACTGAACCAAATATAGAACCAAGAGTTCCTCTGCACTGAACCAAATATAGAACCAAGAGTTCCTCTGCACTGAACCAAATATAGAACCAAGAGTTCCTCTGCACTGAACCAAATATAGAACCAAGAGTTCCTCTGCACTGAACCAAATATAGAACCAAGAGTTCCTCTGCACTGAACCAAATATAGAACCAAGAGTTCCTCTGCACTGAACCAAATATAGAACCAAGAGTTCCTCTGCACTGAACCAAATATAGAACCAAGAGTTCCTCTGCACTGAACCAAATATAGAACCAAGAGTTCCTCTGCACTGAACCAAATATAGAACCCCAAGAGTTCCTCTGTACTGAACCAAATATAGAACCAAGAGTTCCTCTGCACTGAACCAAAATGTGTTCCATATAGAATTTGGAACATTCAAAATCACAGCGAGATTATACAGCCTTCAGTGTTATCATATGGTTGGTCACAATGTTATAGATTAGATATTTATTTCTGAATCAATAGTTGTTTTTAAATCGTTACGTTATATTGTATACAGCGCAGAAAGACATCTCTTTACCTGGGTGGGTACTGTAAAGAAGAGTTGATCATGAGAAATACAGTGTAAGGTACCATTGATGAATTATGGCTGCTAATAACAGTCATATTCCTAGCGAAGAATATAATGGAATAAACAATGAAATCATTATATGCAAACATAGTTTGTTAGCGGTGGTGCGTGCTAATAGTGTTTCAATCGGTGACGTCACTCGCTTTGAGACCTAGAAGTAGGTGTTCCCCTTGCAGCGGCTTTTGTGGAGCGATGGGTAACGATACTTCGTGGGTGACTGTTGTTGATGTGTGCAGAGGGTCCCTGGTTCGCGCCCGGGTCGGGGCGAGGAGAGGGACGGACGCTATACTGTTACACAGACATATACATCTAATGCTGCGCATGTAGCTGACCCAACGTTACAACGTAGTGATTGGTTGTAGCTGACCCAACGTTACAACGTAGTGATTGGTTGTAGCTGACCCAACGTTACAACGTAGTGATTAGTGCTTTGGACCGACTGATGGTAACATGTCTACGAACTGATGGTAACATGTCTACGAACTTCATCAGAAATCTGTCAAGCTATGCTAAATAAGTGACAAGCTACATGGTGTTTATCAGTGTATTACCCCAACATCCTTAGCTTGCTAGCTAACATTACATCCATGTGTTTACCAGTGAAGCTAGCTAGCAGCAGGCAGGCTACAACAAGCTGGGTTTACACAACCAACGGATTTCTGCACGTGCTGGAGAAGTGTGCCCTACACGGATGAATCCCAGTTTCAACCTGTTCCCGGGCAGATGGCGTGGTGAGGGCAAGAGGTTTTCTGATGTCAACGTTTTGAACAGAGTGCCCCATGGTGGCGTTGGGGTTCTGGGTATGAGCAGCCATGAAGCTACGGACAAGGAACACAATTTGGATGAACAGAGATACCTTGACGACATCCTGTAGCCCACTGTCGTCCTTGATCTTCCTATGTAATACTTTCTGGTGTTTGTATCACTGACTGGGTGTGTCTTGTGTTGCAGGAAGAGGAGATGCCGGAGGTAGAGATAGATATTGATGACCTGCTGGAAATCAACAGTGAAGATGAGAGAGCTGTCAAACTACAGGTAAATATTGTATTTATTTATTTTTGGGGCGGGGGGGGTAGATCATGTATATCTCACTAGGTCAGGATATTAAACCTCCTCCATGTATATCTCACTAGGTCAGGATATTAAACCTCCTCCATGTATATCTCACTAGGTCAGGATATTAAACCTCCTCCATGTATATCTCACTAGGTCAGGATATTAAACCTCCATGTATATCTCACTAGGTCAGGATATTAAACCTCCATGTATATCTCACTAGGTCAGGATATTAAACCTCCTCCATGTATATCTCACTAGGTCAGGATATTAAACCTCCTCCATGTATATCTCACTAGGTCAGGATATTAAACCTCCTCCATGTATATCTCACTAGGTCAGGATATTAAACCTCCTCCATGTATATCTCACTAGGTCAGGATATTAAACCTCCTCCATGTATATCTCACTAGGTCAGGATATTAAACCTCCTCCATGTATATCTCACTAGGTCAGGATATTAAACCTCCTCCATGTATATCTCACTAGGTCAGGATATTAAACCTCCATGTATATCTCACTAGGTCAGGATATTAAACCTCCTCCATGTATATCTCACTAGGTCAGGATATTAAACCTCCTCCATGTATATCTCACTAGGTCA
>NC_092112.1:7054086-7059086 GCF_045679555.1 Salvelinus alpinus | reverse complement strand
CCACTCTAAAGGACACCCCATTCTGACTGTCCACTCTAAAGGACACCCCATTCTGACTGTCCACTCTAAAGGACACCCCATTCTGACTGTCCACTCTAAAGGACACCCCATTCTGACTGTCCACTCTAAAGGACACCCCATTCTGACTGTCCGCTCTAAAGGACACCCCATTCTGACTGTCCACTCTAAAGGACACCCCATTCTGACTGTCCGCTCTAAAGGACACCCCATTCTGACTGTCCACTCTAATGGACACCCCATTCTGACTGTCCACTCTAAAGGACACCAGGACACCCCATTTTGACTGTCCACTCTAAAGGACACCCCATTCTGACTGTCCACTCTAAATGACACAAGGACACCCCATTCTGACTGTCCACTCTAAAGGACACCCCATTCTGACTGTCCACTCTAAAGGACACCCCATTCTGACTGTCCACTCTAAAGGACACCCCATTCTGACTGTCCACTCTAAAGGACACCCCATTCTGACTGTCCACTCTAAAGGACACCCCATTCTGACTGTCCACTCTAAAGGACACCCCATTCTGACTGTCCACTCTAAAGGACACCCCATTCTGACTGTCCACTCTAAAGGACACCCCATTCTGACTGTCCACTCTAAAGGACACCCCATTCTGACTGTCCACTCTAAAGGACACCCCATTCTGACTGTCCACTCTAAAGGACACCCCATTCTGACTGTCCACTCTAAAGGACACCCCATTCTGACTGTCCGCTCTAAAGGACACCCCATTCTGACTGTCCGCTCTAAAGGACACCCCATTCTGACTGTCCACTCTAAAGGACACCAGGACACCCCATTCTGACTGTCCGCTCTAAAGGACACCCCATTCTGACTGTCCACTCTAATGGACACCCCATTCTGACTGTCCACTCTAAAGGACACCAGGACACCCCATTCTGACTGTCCACTCTAAAGGACACCCCATTCTGACTGTCCACTCTAAATGACACAAGGACACCCCATTCTGACTGTCCACTCTAAAGGACACCCCATTCTGACTGTCCACTCTAAAGGACACCCCATTCTGACTGTCCACTCTAAAGGACACCCCATTCTGACTGTCCACTCTAAAGGACACCCCATTCTGACTGTCCACTCTAAAGGACACCCCATTCTGACTGTCCACTCTAAAGGACACCCCATTCTGACTGTCCACTCTAAAGGACACCCCATTCTGACTGTCCACTCTAAAGGACACCCCATTCTGACTGTCCACTCTAAAGGACACCCCATTCTGACTGTCCACTCTAAAGGACACCCCATTCTGACTGTCCACTCTAAAGGACACCCCATTCTGACTGTCCACTCTAAAGGACACCCCATTCTGACTGTCCACTCTAAAGGACACCCCATTCTGACTGTCCGCTCTAAAGGACACCCCATTCTGACTGTCCGCTCTAAAGGACACCCCATTCTGACTGTCCACTCTAAAGGACACCCCATTCTGACTGTCCGCTCTAAAGGACACCCCATTCTGACTGTCCACTCTAAAGGACACCCCATTCTGACTGTCCGCTCTAAAGGACACCCCATTCTGACTGTCCACTCTAAAGGACACCCCATTCTGACTGTCCACTATAAAGGACACCAGGACACCCCATTCTGACTGTCCGCTCTAAAGGACACCCCATTCTGACTGTCCACTCTAATGGAAACCCCATTCTGACTGTCCACTCTAAAGGACACCAGGACACCCCATTCTGACTGTCCACTCTAAAGGACACCCCATTCTGACTGTCCACTCTAAATGACACAAGGACACCCCATTCTGACTGTCCACTCTAAAGGACACCCCATTCTGACTGTCCACTCTAAAGGACACCCCATTCTGACTGTCCACTCTAAAGGACACCCCATTCTGACTGTCCACTCTAAAGGACACCCCATTCTGACTGTCCACTCTAAAGGACACCCCATTCTGACTGTCCACTCTAAAGGACACCCCATTCTGACTGTCCACTCTAAAGGACACCCCATTCTGACTGTCCACTCTAAAGGACACCCCATTCTGACTGTCCACTCTAAAGGACACCCCATTCTGACTGTCCACTCTAAAGGACACCCCATTCTGACTGTCCACTCTAAAGGACACCCCATTCTGACTGTCCACTCTAAAGGACACCCCATTCTGACTGTCCACTCTAAAGGACACCCCATTCTGACTGTCCACTCTAAAGGACACCCCATTCTGACTGTCCACTCTAAAGGACACCCCATTCTGACTGTCCACTCTAAAGGACACCCCATTCTGACTGTCCGCTCTAAAGGACACCCCATTCTGACTGTCCGCTCTAAAGGACACCCCATTCTGACTGTCCACTCTAAAGGACACCAGGACACCCCATTCTGACTGTCCGCTCTAAAGGACACCCCATTCTGACTGTCCACTCTAATGGACACCCCATTCTGACTGTCCACTCTAAAGGACACCAGGACACCCCATTCTGACTGTCCACTCTAAAGGACACCCCATTCTGACTGTCCACTCTAAATGACACAAGGACACCCCATTCTGACTGTCCACTCTAAAGGACACCCCATTCTGACTGTCCACTCTAAAGGACACCCCATTCTGACTGTCCACTCTAAAGGACACCCCATTCTGACTGTCCACTCTAAAGGACACCCCATTCTGACTGTCCACTCTAAAGGACACCCCATTCTGACTGTCCACTCTAAAGGACACCCCATTCTGACTGTCCACTCTAAAGGACACCCCATTCTGACTGTCCACTCTAAAGGACACCCCATTCTGACTGTCCACTCTAAAGGACACCCCATTCTGACTGTCCACTCTAAAGGACACCCCATTCTGACTGTCCACTCTAAAGGACACCCCATTCTGACTGTCCGCTCTAAAGGACACCCCATTCTGACTGTCCACTCTAAAGGACACCCCATTCTGACTGTCCACTCTAAAGGACACCCCATTCTGACTGTCCGCTCTAAAGGACACCCCATTCTGACTGTCCACTCTAAAGGACACCCCATTCTGACTGTCCGCTCTAAAGGACACCCCATTCTGACTGTCCACTCTAAAGGACACCCCATTCTGACTGTCCACTCTAAAGGACACCAGGACACCCCATTCTGACTGTCCGCTCTAAAGGACACCCCATTCTGACTGTCCACTCTAATGGACACCCCATTCTGACTGTCCACTCTAAAGGACACCAGGACACCCCATTCTGACTGTCCACTCTAAAGGACACCCCATTCTGACTGTCCACTCTAAATGACACAAGGACACCCCATTCTGACTGTCCACTCTAAAGGACACCCCATTCTGACTGTCCACTCTAAAGGACACCCCATTCTGACTGTCCACTCTAAAGGACACCCCATTCTGACTGTCCACTCTAAAGGACACCCCATTCTGACTGTCCACTCTAAAGGACACCCCATTCTGACTGTCCACTCTAAAGGACACCCCATTCTGACTGTCCACTCTAAAGGACACCCCATTCTGACTGTCCACTCTAAAGGACACCCCATTCTGACTGTCCACTCTAAAGGACACCCCATTCTGACTGTCCACTCTAAAGGACACCCCATTCTGACTGTCCACTCTAAAGGACACCCCATTCTGACTGTCCGCTCTAAAGGACACCCCATTCTGACTGTCCACTCTAAAGGACACCCCATTCTGACTGTCCACTCTAAAGGACACCCCATTCTGACTGTCCGCTCTAAAGGACACCCCATTCTGACTGTCCACTCTAAAGGACACCCCATTCTGACTGTCCGCTCTAAAGGACACCCCATTCTGACTGTCCACTCTAAAGGACACCCCATTCTGACTGTCCACTCTAAAGGACACCAGGACACCCCATTCTGACTGTCCGCTCTAAAGGACACCCCATTCTGACTGTCCACTCTAATGGACACCCCATTCTGACTGTCCACTCTAAAGGACACCAGGACACCCCATTCTGACTGTCCACTCTAAAGGACACCCCATTCTGACTGTCCACTCTAAATGACACAAGGACACCCCATTCTGACTGTCCACTCTAAAGGACACCCCATTCTGACTGTCCACTCTAAAGGACACCAGGACACCCCATTCTGACTGTCCGCTCTAAAGGACACCCCATTCTGACTGTCCACTCTAATGGACACCCCATTCTGACTGTCCACTCTAAAGGACACCAGGACACCCCATTCTGACTGTCCACTCTAAAGGACACCCCATTCTGACTGTCCACTCTAAATGACACAAGGACACCCCATTCTGACTGTCCACTCTAAAGGACACCCCATTCTGACTGTCCACTCTAAAGGACACCCCATTCTGACTGTCCACTCTAAAGGACACCCCATTCTGACTGTCCACTCTAAAGGACACCCCATTCTGACTGTCCACTCTAAAGGACACCCCATTCTGACTGTCCACTCTAAAGGACACCCCATTCTGACTGTCCACTCTAAAGGACACCCCATTCTGACTGTCCACTCTAAAGGACACCCCATTCTGACTGTCCACTCTAAAGGACACCCCATTCTGACTGTCCACTCTAAAGGACACCCCATTCTGACTGTCCACTCTAAAGGACACCCCATTCTGACTGTCCACTCTAAAGGACACCCCATTCTGACTGTCCACTCTAAAGGACACCCCATTCTGACTGTCCACTCTAAAGGACACCCCATTCTGACTGTCCACTCTAAAGGACACCCCATTCTGACTGTCCACTCTAAAGGACACCCCATTCTGACTGTCCACTCTAAAGGACACCCCATTCTGACTGTCCACTCTAAAGGACACCCCATTCTGACTGTCCACTCTAAAGGACACCCCATTCTGACTGTCCACTCTAAAGGACACCCCATTCTGACTGTCCACTCTAAAGGACACCCCATTCTGACTGTCCGCTCTAAAGGACACCCCATTCTGACTGTCCACTCTAAAGGACACCCCATTCTGACTGTCCACTCTAAAGGACACCCCATTCTGACTGTCCGCTCTAAA
>NC_092112.1:6924086-7049086 GCF_045679555.1 Salvelinus alpinus | reverse complement strand
ATGTTGAAATCTAATGTGTCCCGCCTTATTTTCTCAGAATGAGAACGAGTTGCCAATTCCTTATAGAATTGTTTCATGTTTATTGCACATTTAATAAACACAGACTAAACAGCTAGTAGAATAGTCTTTATTTGACAAAAATGCTGCTAACTTTAAATTTCACTCTACAGCCGTAACTCTACACTACAGCCGTAACTCTACACTACAGCCGTAACTCTACACTACAGCCGTAACTCTACTCTACAGCCGTAACTCTACACTACAGCCGTAACTCTACACTACAGCCGTAACTCTACTCCACAGCCGTAACTCTACACTACAGCCGTAACTCTACACTACAGCCGTAACTCTACACTACAGCCGTAACTCTACTCTACAGCCGTAACTCTACTCTACAGCCGTAACTCTACTCTACAGCCGTAACTCCACACTACAGCCGTAACTCTACACTAGAGCCGTAACTCTACTCTACAGCCGTAACTCTACTCTACAGCCGTAACTCTACAGCCGTAACTCTACACTACAGCCGTAACTCTACTCTACAGCCGTAACTCTACAGCCGTAACTCCACACTACAGCCGTAACTCTACTCCACAGCCGTAACTCTACACTACAGCCGTAACTCTACACTACAGCCGTAACTCTACACTACAGCCGTAACTCTACTCTACAGCCGTAACTCTACTCTACAGCCGTAACTCTACTCTACAGCCGTAACTCTACACTACAGCCGTAACTCTACACTACAGCCGTAACTCTACACTACAGCCGTAACTCTACTCTACAGCCGTAACTCTACTCTACAGCCGTAACTCTACTCTACAGCCGTAACTCTACACTACAGCCGTAACTCTACACTACAGCCGTAACTCTACTCTACAGCCGTAACTCTACTCTACAGCCGTAACTCTACAGCCGTAACTCTACACTACAGCCGTAACTCTACACTACAGCCGTAACTCTACACTACAGCCGTAACTCTACTCTACAGCTGTAACTCTACTCTACAGCCGTAACTCTACTCTACAGCCGTAACTCTACACTACAGCCGTAACTCTACACTACAGCCGTAACTCTACTCTACAGCCGTAACTCTACTCTACACTACAGCCGTAACTCTACTCTACACTACAGCCGTAACTCTACTCTACAGCCGTAACTCTACTCTACAGCTGTAACTCTACTCTACCTCCGTAACTCTACACTACAGCCGTAACTCTACTCTACACTACAGCCGTAACTCTACTCTACAGCCGTAACTCTACTCTACAGCCGTAACTCTACTCTACAGCCGTAACTATACTCTACAGCCGTAACTCTACTCTACACTACAGCCGTAACTCTACACTACAGCCGTAACTCTACTCTACAGCCGTAACTCTACACTACAGCCGTAACTCTACTCTACAGCCGTAACTCTACTCTACAGCCGTAACTGAATATCAGAACACAACTGAACATCCATAACACACCATAACACAACACATTATAACACAGCATAACACATTATAACACAGCATAACACATTATAACACATCCTAACACATCAACTCCTCTCTCCACTGTAACCCAGCAGCCATGATCCAACTACTGACTCTGAATAGATCCCCTATTAAACTCTGTTTTTATTAGGATGTACAGTGGGGCAAAAAAGTATTTAGTCAGCCACCAATTGTGCAAGTTCTCCCACTTATAAAGATGAGAGAGGCCTGTAATTTTCATCATGGGTACACTTCAACTATGACAGACAAAATGAGAAAAAAAAATCCAGAAAATCACATTGTAGGATTTTTAATGAATTTATTTGCAAATTATGGTGGAAAATAAGTATTTGGTCACCTACAAACAAGCAAGATTTCCGGCTCTCACAGACCTGTAACTTCTTCTTTAAGAGGCTCCTCTGTCCTCCACTCGTTACCTGTATTAATGGCACCTGTTTTAACTTGTTATCAGTATAAAAGACACCTGTCCACAACCTCAAACAGTCACACTCCAAACTCCACTATGGCCAAGACCAAAGAGCTGTCAAAGGACACCAGAAACAAAATTGTAGACCTGCACCAGGCTGGGAAGACTGAATCTGCAATAGGTAAGCAGCTTGGTTTGAAGAAATCAACTGTGGGAGCAATTATTAGGAAATGGAAGACATACAAGACCACTGATAATCTCCCTCGATCTGGGGCTCCACGCAAGATCTCACCCCGTGGGGTCAAAATGATCACAAGAACGGTAAGCAAAAATCCCAGAACCACACGGGGGGACCTAGTGAATGACCTGCAGAGAGCTGGGACCAAAGTAACAAAGCCTACCATCAGTAACACACTACGCCGCCAGGGACTCAAATCCTGCAGTGCCAGACGTGTCCCCCTGCTTATGCCAGTACATGTCCAGGCCCGTCTGAAGTTTGCTAGAGAGCATTTAGATGATCCAGAAGAAGATTGGGAGAATGTCATATGGTCAGATGAAACCAAAATATAACTTTTTGGTAAAAACTCAACTCGTCGTGTTTGGAGGACAAAGAATGCTGAGTTGCATCCAAAGAACACCATACCTACTGTGAAGCATGGGGGTGGAAACATCATGCTTTGGGGCTGTTTTTCTGCAAAGGGACCAGGACGACTGATCCGTGTAAAGGAAAGAATGAATGGGGCCATGTATCGTGAGATTTTGAGTGAAAACCTCCTTCCATCAGCAAGGGCATTGAAGATGAAACGTGGCTGGGTCTTTCAGCATGACAATGATCCCAAACACACCGCCCGGGCAACGAAGGAGTGGCTTCGTAAGAAGCATTTCAAGGTCCTGGAGTGGCCTAGCCAGTCTCCAGATCTCAACCCCATAGAAAATCTTTGGAGGGAGTTGAAAGTCCGTGTTGCCCAGCAACAGCACTAAAAGATCACTGCTCTAGAGGAGATCTGCATGGAGGAATGGGCCAAAATACCAGCAACACTGTGTGAAAACCTTGTGAAGACTTACAGAAAACGTTTGACCTCTGTCATTGCCAACAAAGGGTATATAACAAAGTATTGAGATAAACTTTTGTTATTGACCAAATACTTATTTTCCACCATAATTTGCAAATAAATTCATAAAAAATCCTACAATGTGATTTTCTGGATTTTTTTCCTCATTTTGACTGTCATAGTTGAAGTGTACCTATGATGAAAATTACAGGCCTCTCTCATCTTTGTAAGTGGGAGAACTTGCACAATTGGTGGCTGACTAAATACTTTTTTGCCCCACTGTATGTAGACGATGCCCTAGCTTGGGGAGCTATACACTATATACACTGCTTCATAGTTTGGTTTTTCCTGTGTTATTCTTCTTCTTTTTTAAAAATCAATATGTTGTTTATTTGCCATTGTGATGAATATACCGTATGCATGGTTCTGAGTCACCCTGTTCTAACTCAAGGGAACGTTCTGGTCTTCTGTCTGAAAAGCTCCTCGTCCCTTTAACGTCTAATCTAGAGGAGCTGGATACCAGAAGCCCCATCGGAGGCTGGGTGGAGCCATCGCCTTGCTGCTTATGAAACTGACGTCAATGTGTTTTGCTAACACATCATCAGATTCGATAGCGCCGTTGAGGACATTTCAAGCTGGCTGTGGCTGTGGTCTTAACGGCAGGGTTTCTACCACCATAACCCAAACACCCATCCAGCCCCTTCAGAAGCACAAGGAGGGGAGGGGCTTGCAGAACACACTGGAGTTCTGAGGAGTAAAAACGTCATCATCTGTTCTAGAACTGTCCTCGCTGACACAAAGCCTGATGGGTACTGTAGTTCTTCCTGATGGAGGGGTCCTGAGCTGGTCACGTCCACTGTCTCCTCCTCAGCTATTCCCTGTTGATAGTTAATGATGCCATTTCCTGTTGAGAGTTTATCCACAGTATGGGGTTTGTGGCGAGCTCAAGCACAACATTGTCAGAACTCTGAGGTGACGTTTTTAAATGCCTGGTTCACTCACATTTTACATTTAAGTCATTTAGCAGACTCTCTGATCCAGAACCACTACAGTAGTGAGTCATTTAGCAGACTCTCTGATCCAGAGCCACTACAGTAGTGAGTCATTTAGCAGACTCTCTGATCCAGAGCCACTACAGTAGTGAGTCATTTAGCAGACTCTCTGATCCAGAGCCACTACAGTAGTGAGTCATTTAGGAGACTCTCTCATCCAGAGCCACTACAGTAGTGAGTCATTTAGCAGACTCTCTGATCCAGAGCCACTACAGTAGTGAGTCATTTAGCAGACTCTCTGATCCAGAGCCACTACAGTAGTGAGTCATTTAGCAGACTCTCTGATCCAGAGCCACTACAGTAGTGAGTCATTTAGGAGACTCTCTCATCCAGAGCCACTACAGTAGTGAGTCATTTAGCAGACTCTCTGATCCAGAGCCACTACAGTAGTGAGTCATTTAGCAGACTCTCTGATCCAGAACCACTACAGTAGTGAGTCATTTAGCAGACTCTCTGATCCAGAGACACTACAGTAGTGAGTCATTTAGCAGACTCTCTTATCCAGAGCCACTACAGCCCAGCCAGGCAATTTCTAAATATCCACTGTCTCATCAGTCCAGCCAGGCAATTTATAGACTTGATATCCACTGTCTCATCAGCCCAGCCAGCCAATTTATAGACTTGATATCCACTGTTCAGCTTTCAGTGTGCATGTTTTATTAGAGTATTAAAATCCAGGACACATTTTGTTGACCCAGAACCATTTTATTTTATCAAAACAAAATTAGTTTTCCTTTTGTTATACAATATTATGAAGATTATACTGTTATATCACACCAAGACTGTTTGATTTTAAACTGTAATGTGTGGTGTTACAATAAAGACACAGAAATACTTTTGACCTGTGGTTCTTTCTAGCGTGATCATTCCTCTGTTTAATACCTGGGGAGCATCATGATCATTCCTCTGTTTAATACCTGGGGAGCATCATGATCATTCCTCTGTTTAATACCTGGGGAGCATCATGATCATTCCTCTGTTTAATACCTGGGGGAGCATCATGATCATTCATCTGTTTAATACCTGGGGAGCATCATCATCATTCCTCTGTTTAATACCTGGGGAGCATCATGATCATTCCTCTGTTTAATACCTGGGGAGCGTCATGATCATTCCTCTGTTTAATACCTGGGGAGCATCATGATCATTCCTCTGTTTAATACCTGGGGAGCATCATGATCATTCCTCTGTTTAATACCTGGGGAGCATCATGATCATTCCTCTGTTTAATACCTGGGGAGCATCATGATCATTCCTCTGTTTAATACCTGGGGAGCATCGTGATCATTCCTCTGTTTAATACCTGGGGAGCATCATGATCATTCCTCTGTTTAATACCTGGGGAGCATCGTGATCATTCCTCTGTTTAATACCTGGGGAGCATCATGATCATTACTCTGTTTAATACCTGGGGAGCATCATGATCATTCCTCTGTTTAATACCTGGGGAGCATCATGATCATTCCTCTGTTTAATACCTGGGGAGCATCATGATCATTCCTCTGTTTAATACCTGGGGAGCATCATGATCATTCCTCTGTTTAATACCTGGGGAGCATCATGATCATTCCTCTGTTTAATACCTGGGGAGCATCATGATCATTCCTCTGTTTAATACCTGGGGGAGCATCATGATCATTCCTCTGTTTAATACCTGGGGAGTATCATGATCATTCCTCTGTTTAATACCTGGGGAGCATCATGATCATTCCTCTGTTTAATACCTGGGGAGCATCATGATCATTCCTCTGTTTAATACCTGGGGAGCATCATGATCATTCCTCTGTTTAATACCTGGGGAGCATCATGATCATTCCTCTGTTTAATACCTGGGGAGCATCATGATCATTCCTCTGTTTAATACCTGGGGAGCATCATGATCATTCCTCTGTTTAATACCTGGGGAGCATCATGATCATTCCTCTGTTTAATACCTGGGGAGCATCATGATCATTCCTCTGTTTAATACCTGGGGAGCATCATAATCAAATCAAATCAAATCAAGTTTATTTTATATAGCCCTTCGTACATCAGCTGATATCTCAAAGTGCTGTACAGAAACCCAGCCTAAAACCCCAAACAGCAAGCAATGCAGGTGTAGAAGCACGGTGGCTAGGAAAAACTGCCTAGAAAGGCCAAAACCTAGGAAGAAACCTAGAGAGGAACCAGGCTATGAGGGGTGGCCAGTCCTCTTCTGGCTGTGCCGGGTGGAGATTATAACAGAACTATGCCAAGATGTTCAAAATATTCATAAGTGACAAGCATGGTCAAATAATAATCATGAATAATTTTCAGTTGGCTTTTCATAGCCGATCATTAAGAGTTGAAAATAGCAGGTCTGGGACAGGTGGCGGTTCCATAACCGCAGGCAGAACAGTTGAAACTGGAATAGCAGCAAGGCCAGGTGGACTGGGGACAGCAAGGAGTCATCATGCCTGGTAGTCCTGACGTATGGTCCTAGGGCTCAGGTCCTCCGAGAGAGAGAAAGAAAGAGAGAAGGAGAGAATTAGAGAGAGCCAAGATTTTCAAAATGTTCATAAATGACAAGCATGGTCAAATAATAATCAGGAATAAATCTCAGTTGGCTTTTCATAGCCGATCATTAAGAGTTGAAAACAGCAGGTATGGGACAGGTAGGGGTTCCATAACCGCAGGCAGAACAGCTGAAACTGGAATAACAGCAAGGCCAGGCGGACTGGGGACAGCAAGGAGTCATCATGCCCGGTAGTCCTGACGTATGGTTCTAAGGGTCAGGTTCTCAGAGAGAAAGAAAGAAAGAGAGAACGAGAGAATTAGAGAGCATACTTAAATTCACACAGGACACTGGATAAGATAGGAGAAGTACTCCAGGTATAACCAACTGACCCTAGCCCCCCGACACATAAACTACTGCAGCATAAATACTGGAGGCTGAGACAGGAGGGGTCAGGAGACACTGTGGCCCCATCAGAAGAAACCCCCGGACAGGGCCAAACAGGAAGGTTTCTCTGTTTAATACCTGGGGAGAATCATGATCATTCCTCTGTTTAATACCTGGGGAGCATCATGATCATTCCTCTGTTTAGTACCTGGGGAGCATCATGATCATTCCTCTGTTTAATACCTTGTTGAGCATCATGATCATTCCTCTGGTTAATACCTGGGGAGCATCATGATCATTCCTCTGGTTAATACCTGGGGAGCATCATGATCATTCCTCTGTTTAATACCTGGGGAGCATCATGATCATTCCTCTGGTTAATACCTGGGGAGCATCATGATCATTCCTCTGTTTAATACCTGGGGAGCATCATGATCATTCCTCTGTTTAATACCTGGGGAGCATCATGATCATTCCTCTGTTTAATACCTGGGGAGCATCATGATCATTCCTCTGTTTAATACCTGGGGAGCATCATGATCATTCCTGTGTTTAATACCTGGGGAGCATCATGATCATTCCTCTGTTTAATACCTGGGGAGCATCATGATCATTCCTGTGTTTAATACCTGGGGAGCATCATGATCATGGGCCACGGCTTTTGTGTAGCGATGGGTAACGATGCTTCGATGGTGGCTGTTGTCGATGTGTGCAGAGGGTCCCTGGTTCGAGCCCAGGTAGGGGCGAGGAGAGGGAAGGAAGCTATACTGTTACACCCTGGTGTGGTGGGGGAGGAGTGATACTGCTCTCTGTGGTGGGGGAGGAGTGATACTGCTCTCTGTGGTGGGGGAGGAGTGATACTGCTCTCTGCGGTGGGGGAGGAGTGATACTGCTCTCTGTGGTGGGGGAGGAGTGATACTGCTCTCTGTGGTGGGGGAGGAGTGATACTGCTCTCTGTGGTGGGGGAGGAGTGATACTGCTCTCTGCGGTGGGGGAGGAGTGATACTGCTCTCTGTGGTGGGGGAGGAGTGATACTGCTCTCTGTGGTGGGGGAGGAGTGATACTGCTCTCTGTGGTGGGGGAGGAGTGATACTGCTCTCTGTGGGGGGAGGAGTGATACTGCTCTCTGTGGTGGTGGAGGAGTGATACTGCTCTCTGTGGTGGGGGAGGAGTGATACTGCTCTCTGTGGTGGGGGAGGAGTGATACTGCTCTCTGTGGTGGGGGAGGAGAGTGCTGCTCTCTGTGGTGGGGGAGGAGTGATACTGCTCTCTGTGGTGGGGGAGGAGAGTGCTGCTCTCTGTGGTGGGGGGGGAGTGATACTGCTCTCTGTGGTGGGGGGGGAGTGATACTGCTCTCTGCGGTGGGGGAGGAGTGATACTGCTCTCTGTGGTGGTGGAGGAGTGATACTGCTCTCTGTGGTGGGGGAGGAGTGATACTGCTCTCTGTGGTGGGGGAGGAGTGATACTGCTCTCTGTGGTGGGGGAGGAGAGTGCTGCTCTCTGCGGTGGGGGAGGAGTATACTGCTCTCTGTGGTGGGGGAGGAGTGATACTGCTCTCTGTGGTGGGGGAGGAGTGATACTGCTCTCTGCGGTGGGGGAGGAGTGATACTGCTCTCTGTGGTGGGGGAGGAGTGATACTGCTCTCTGTGGTGGTGGAGGAGTGATACTGCTCTCTCTGGTGGGGGAGGAGTGATACTGCTCTCTGTGGTGGTGGAGGAGTGATACTGCTCTCTGTGGTGGTGGAGGAGTGATACTGCTCTCTGTGGTGGGGGAGGAGTGATACTGCTCTCTGTGGTGGTGGAGGAGTGATACTGCTCTCTGTGGTGGGGGAGGAGTGATACTGCTCTCTGTGGTGGGGGAGGAGAGTGCTGCTCTCTGCGGTGGGGGAGGAGTGATACTGCTCTCTGTGGTGGGGGAGGAGTGATACTGCTCTCTGTGGTGGGGGAGGAGTGATACTGCTCTCTGTGGTGGGGGAGGAGTGATACTGCTCTCTGTGGTGGGGGAGGAGTGATACTGCTCTCTGTGGTGGGGGAGGAGTGATACTGCTCTCTGTGGTGGGGGAGGAGTGATACTGCTCTCTGTGGTGGGGGAGGAGTGATACTGCTCTCTGTGGTGGGGGAGGAGTGATACTGCTCTCTGCGGTGGGGGAGGAGTGATACTGCTCTCTGTGGTGGGGGAGGAGAGTGCTGCTCTCTGTGGTGGGGGAGGAGTGATACTGCTCTCTGTGGTGGGGGAGGAGTGATACTGCTCTCTGCGGTGGGGGAGGAGTGATACTGGTCTCTGCGGTGGGGGAGGAGTGATACTGCTCTCTGTGGTGGGGGGGGAGTGATACTGCTCTCTGTGGTGGGGGAGGAGTGATACTGCTCTCTGTGGTGGGGGAGGAGTGATACTGCTCTCTGCGGTGGGGGAGGAGTGATACTGCTCTCTGCGGTGGGGGAGGAGTGATACTGCTCTCTGTGGTGGGGGAGGAGTGATACTGCTCTCTGTGGTGGGGGAGGAGTGATACTGCTCTCTGTGGTGGGGGAGGAGTGATACTGCTCTCTGTGGTGGGGGAGGAGTGATACTGCTCTCTGTGGTGGGGGAGGAGTGATACTGCTCTCTGTGGTGGGGGAGGAGTGATACTGCTCTCTGTAGTGGGGGAGGAGTGATACTGCTCTCTGCGGTGGGGGAGGAGTGATACTGCTCTCTGTAGTGGGGGAGGAGTGATACTGCTCTCTGTGGTGGGGGAGGAGTGATACTGCTCTCTGTGGTGGGGGAGGAGTGATACTGCTCTCTGTGGTGGGGGAGGAGTGATACTGCTCTCTGTGGTGGGGGAGGAGTGATACTGCTCTCTGTGGTGGGGGAGGAGTGATACTGCTCTCTGTGGTGGGGGAGGAGTGATACTGCTCTCTGTGGTGGGGGAGGAGTGATACTGCTCTCTGCGGTGGGGGAGGAGTGATACTGCTCTCTGTGGTGGGGGAGGAGTGATACTGCTCTCTGTAGTGGGGGAGGAGTATACTGCTCTCTGTGGTGGGGGAGGAGTGATACTGCTCTCTGTGGTGGTGGAGGAGTGATACTGCTCTCTGTGGTGCGGGAGGAGTGATACTGCTCTCTGCGGTGGGGGAGGAGTGATACTGCTCTCTGCGGTGGGGGAGGTGAGTGCTGCTCTCTGTAGTGGGGGAGGAGTGAAACTGCTCTCTGCGGTGGGGGAGGAGAGTGCTGCTCTCTGCGGTGGGGGAGGAGTGATACTGCTCTCTGCGGTGGGGGAGGAGAGTGCTGCTCTCTGCGGTGGGGGAGGAGTGATACTGCTCTCTGTGGTGGGGGGGTGGGAGTGATACTGCTCTCTGTAGTGGGGGAGGAGTGATACTGCTCTCTGCGGTGGGGGAGGAGAGTGCTGCTCTCTGCGGTGGGGGAGGAGTGATACTGCTCTCTGTGGTGGGGGGGTGGGAGTGATACTGCTCTCTGCGGTGGGGGAGGAGAGTGCTGCTCTCTGCGGTGGGGGAGGAGTGATACTGCTCTCTGTGGTGGGGGGGTGGGAGTGATACTGCTCTCTGCGGTGGGGGAGGAGAGTGCTGCTCTCTGCGGTGGGGGAGGAGTGATACTGCTCTCTGTGGTGGGGGAGGAGTGATACTGCTCTCTGTGGTGGGGGAGGAGAGTGCTGCTCTCTGTGGTGGGGGAGGAGTGATACTGCTCTCTGCGTTGGGGGAGGAGTGATACTGCTCTCTGTGGTGGGGGAGGAGTGATACTGCTCTCTGCGGTGGGGGAGGAGTGATACTGCTCTCTGCGGTGGGGGAGGAGTGATACTGCTCTCTGTGGTGGGGGAGGAGAGTGCTGCTCTCTGCGGTGGGGGAGGAGTGATACTGCTCTCTGTGGTGGGGGAGGAGTGATACTGCTCTCTGCGGTGGGGGAGGAGTGATACTGCTCTCTGTGGTGGGGGAGGAGTGATACTGCTCTCTGCGGTGGGGGAGGAGTGATACTGCTCTCTGCGGTGGGGGAGGAGTGATACTGCTCTCTGTGGTGGGGGAGGAGTGATACTGCTCTCTGTGGTGGGGGGGTGGGAGTGATACTGCTCTCTGCGGTGGGGGAGGAGAGTGCTGCTCTCTGCGGTGGGGGAGGAGTGATACTGCTCTCTGTGGTGGGGGAGGAGTGATACTGCTCTCTGTGGTGGGGGAGGAGTGATACTGCTCTCTGTGGTGGGGGAGGAGAGTGCTGCTCTCTGCGGTGGGGGAGGAGAGTGCTGCTCTCTGCGGTGGGGGAGGAGTGATACTGCTCTCTGTGGTGGGGGAGGAGTGATACTGCTCTCTGTGGTGGGGGTGGGAGTGATACTGCTCTCTGCGGTGGGGGAGGAGAGTGCTGCTCTCTGCGGTGGGGGAGGAGTGATACTGCTCTCTGAGGTGGGGGAGGAGTGATACTGCTCTCTGTGGTGGGGGAGGAGAGTGCTGCTCTCTGTGGTGGGGGAGGAGTGATACTGCTCTCTGCGTTGGGGGAGGAGTGATACTGCTCTCTGTGGTGGGGGAGGAGTGATACTGCTCTCTGCGGTGGGGGAGGAGTGATACTGCTCTCTGCGGTGGGGGAGGAGTGATACTGCTCTCTGTGGTGGGGGAGGAGAGTGCTGCTCTCTGCGGTGGGGGAGGAGTGATACTGCTCTCTGTGGTGGGGGAGGAGTGATACTGCTCTCTGCGGTGGGGGAGGAGTGATACTGCTCTCTGTGGTGGGGGAGGAGTGATACTGCTCTCTGCGGTGGGGGAGGAGTGATACTGCTCTCTGCGGTGGGGGAGGAGAGTGCTGCTCTCTGTGGTGGGGGAGGAGTGATACTGCTCTCTGCGGTGGGGGAGGAGAGTGCTGCTCTCTGTGGTGGGGGAGGAGTGATACTGCTCTCTGCGGTGGGGGAGGAGTGATACTGCTCTCTGTGGTGGGGGGAGGAGTGATACTGCTCTCTGTGGTGGGGGAGGAGTGATACTGCTCTCTGTGGTGGGGGAGGAGTGATACTGCTCTCTGTGGTGGGGGAGGAGTGATACTGCTCTCTGTGGTGGGGGAGGAGTGATACTGCTCTCTGCGGTGGGGGAGGAGTGATACTGCTCTCTGTGGTGGGGGAGGAGTGATACTGCTCTCTGTAGTGGGGGAGGAGTATACTGCTCTCTGTGGTGGGGGAGGAGTGATACTGCTCTCTCTGGTGGGGGAGGAGTGATACTGCTCTCTGCGGTGGGGGAGGAGTGATACTGCTCTCTGCGGTGGGGGAGGAGTGATACTGCTCTCTGTGGTGGGGGAGGAGTGATACTGCTCTCTGTGGTGGGGGGGTGGGAGTGATACTGCTCTCTGCGGTGGGGGAGGAGAGTGCTGCTCTCTGCGGTGGGGGAGGAGTGATACTGCTCTCTGTGGTGGGGGAGGAGTGATACTGCTCTCTGTGGTGGGGGAGGAGTGATACTGCTCTCTGTGGTGGGGGAGGAGAGTGCTGCTCTCTGCGGTGGGGGAGGAGAGTGCTGCTCTCTGCGGTGGGGGAGGAGTGATACTGCTCTCTGTGGTGGGGGAGGAGTGATACTGCTCTCTGTGGTGGGGGTGGGAGTGATACTGCTCTCTGCGGTGGGGGAGGAGAGTGCTGCTCTCTGCGGTGGGGGAGGAGTGATACTGCTCTCTGTGGTGGGGGAGGAGTGATACTGCTCTCTGTGGTGGGGGAGGAGAGTGCTGCTCTCTGTGGTGGGGGAGGAGTGATACTGCTCTCTGCGTTGGGGGAGGAGTGATACTGCTCTCTGTGGTGGGGGAGGAGTGATACTGCTCTCTGCGGTGGGGGAGGAGTGATACTGCTCTCTGCGGTGGGGGAGGAGTGATACTGCTCTCTGTGGTGGGGGAGGAGAGTGCTGCTCTCTGCGGTGGGGGAGGAGTGATACTGCTCTCTGTGGTGGGGGAGGAGTGATACTGCTCTCTGCGGTGGGGGAGGAGTGATACTGCTCTCTGTGGTGGGGGAGGAGTGATACTGCTCTCTGTGGTGGGGGAGGAGTGATACTGCTCTCTGTGGTGGGGGAGGAGTGATACTGCTCTCTGTGGTGGGGGAGGAGTGATACTGCTCTCTGCGGTGGGGGAGGAGTGATACTGCTCTCTGTGGTGGGGGAGGAGTGATACTGCTCTCTGTAGTGGGGGAGGAGTATACTGCTCTCTGTGGTGGGGGAGGAGTGATACTGCTCTCTCTGGTGGGGGAGGAGTGATACTGCTCTCTGTGGTGGGGGAGGAGTGATACTGCTCTCTGCGGTGGGGGAGGAGTGATACTGCTCTCTGTGGTGGGGGAGGAGTGATACTGCTCTCTGTGGTGGGGGAGGAGTGATACTGCTCTCTGTGGTGGGGGAGGAGTGATACTGCTCTCTGCGGTGGGGGAGGAGTGATACTGCTCTCTGCGGTGGGGGAGGTGAGTGCTGCTCTCTGTAGTGGGGGAGGAGTGAAACTGCTCTCTGCGGTGGGGGAGGAGAGTGCTGCTCTCTGCGGTGGGGGAGGAGTGATACTGCTCTCTGCGGTGGGGGAGGAGAGTGCTGCTCTCTGCGGTGGGGGAGGAGTGATACTGCTCTCTGTGGTGGGGGGGTGGGAGTGATACTGCTCTCTGTAGTGGGGGAGGAGTGATACTGCTCTCTGCGGTGGGGGAGGAGAGTGCTGCTCTCTGCGGTGGGGGAGGAGTGATACTGCTCTCTGTGGTGGGGGGGTGGGAGTGATACTGCTCTCTGCGGTGGGGGAGGAGAGTGCTGCTCTCTGCGGTGGGGGAGGAGTGATACTGCTCTCTGTGGTGGGGGGGTGGGAGTGATACTGCTCTCTGCGGTGGGGGAGGAGAGTGCTGCTCTCTGTGGTGGGGGAGGAGTGATAATGCTCTCTGCGGTGGGGGAGGAGAGTACTGCTCTCTGTGGTGGGGGAGGAGTGATACTGCTCTCTGCGGTGGGGGAGGAGTGATACTGCTCTCTGTGGTGGGGAGAGGAGTGATACTGCTCTCTGTGGTGGGGGAGGAGTGATACTGCTCTCTGTGGTGGGGGAGGAGTGATACTGCTCTCTGTGGTGGGGGAGGAGTGATACTGCTCTCTGTGGTGGGGGAGGAGTGATACTGCTCTCTGTAGTGGGGGAGGAGTGATACTGCTCTCTGCGGTGGGGGAGGAGTGATACTGCTCTCTGTAGTGGGGGAGGAGTGATACTGCTCTCTGTGGTGGGGGAGGAGTGATACTGCTCTCTGTGGTGGGGGAGGAGTGATACTGCTCTCTGTGGTGGGGGAGGAGTGATACTGCTCTCTGTGGTGGGGGAGGAGTGATACTGCTCTCTGTGGTGGGGGAGGAGTGATACTGCTCTCTGTGGTGGGGGGGTGGGAGTGATACTGCTCTCTGTAGTGGGGGAGGAGTGATACTGCTCTCTGCGGTGGGGGAGGAGAGTGCTGCTCTCTGCGGTGGGGGAGGAGTGATACTGCTCTCTGTGGTGGGGGGGTGGGAGTGATACTGCTCTCTGCGGTGGGGGAGGAGAGTGCTGCTCTCTGCGGTGGGGGAGGAGTGATACTGCTCTCTGTGGTGGGGGGGTGGGAGTGATACTGCTCTCTGCGGTGGGGGAGGAGAGTGCTGCTCTCTGTGGTGGGGGAGGAGTGATACTGCTCTCTGCGGTGGGGGAGGAGAGTGCTGCTCTCTGTGGTGGGGGAGGAGTGATACTGCTCTCTGCGGTGGGGGAGGAGTGATACTGCTCTCTGTGGTGGGGAGAGGAGTGATACTGCTCTCTGTGGTGGGGGAGGAGTGATACTGCTCTCTGTGGTGGGGGAGGAGTGATACTGCTCTCTGTGGTGGGGGAGGAGTGATACTGCTCTCTGTGGTGGGGGAGGAGTGATACTGCTCTCTGTAGTGGGGGAGGAGTGATACTGCTCTCTGCGGTGGGGGAGGAGTGATACTGCTCTCTGTAGTGGGGGAGGAGTGATACTGCTCTCTGTGGTGGGGGAGGAGTGATACTGCTCTCTGTGGTGGGGGAGGAGTGATACTGCTCTCTGTGGTGGGGGAGGAGTGATACTGCTCTCTGTGGTGGGGGAGGAGTGATACTGCTCTCTGTGGTGGGGGAGGAGTGATACTGCTCTCTGTGGTGGGGGAGGAGTGATACTGCTCTCTGTGGTGGGGGAGGAGTGATACTGCTCTCTGCGGTGGGGGAGGAGTGATACTGCTCTCTGTGGTGGGGGAGGAGTGATACTGCTCTCTGTAGTGGGGGAGGAGTATACTGCTCTCTGTGGTGGGGGAGGAGTGATACTGCTCTCTCTGGTGGGGGAGGAGTGATACTGCTCTCTGTGGTGGGGGAGGAGTGATACTGCTCTCTGCGGTGGGGGAGGAGTGATACTGCTCTCTGTGGTGGGGGAGGAGTGATACTGCTCTCTGTGGTGGGGGAGGAGTGATACTGCTCTCTGTGGTGGGGGAGGAGTGATACTGCTCTCTGCGGTGGGGGAGGAGTGATACTGCTCTCTGCGGTGGGGGAGGTGAGTGCTGCTCTCTGTAGTGGGGGAGGAGTGAAACTGCTCTCTGCGGTGGGGGAGGAGAGTGCTGCTCTCTGCGGTGGGGGAGGAGTGATACTGCTCTCTGCGGTGGGGGAGGAGAGTGCTGCTCTCTGCGGTGGGGGAGGAGTGATACTGCTCTCTGTGGTGGGGGGGTGGGAGTGATACTGCTCTCTGTAGTGGGGGAGGAGTGATACTGCTCTCTGCGTCGGGGGAGGAGAGTGCTGCTCTCTGCGGTGGGGGAGGAGTGATACTGCTCTCTGTGGTGGGGGGGTGGGAGTGATACTGCTCTCTGCGGTGGGGGAGGAGAGTGCTGCTCTCTGCGGTGGGGGAGGAGTGATACTGCTCTCTGTGGTGGGGGGGTGGGAGTGATACTGCTCTCTGCGGTGGGGGAGGAGAGTGCTGCTCTCTGCGGTGGGGGAGGAGTGATACTGCTCTCTGTGGTGGGGGAGGAGTGATACTGCTCTCTGTGGTGGGGGAGGTGAGTGCTGCTCTCTGTGGTGGGGGAGGTGAGTGCTGCTCTCTGTGGTGGGGGAGGAGTGATACTGCTCTCTGTGGTGGGGGAGGAGTGATACTGCTCTCTGTGGTGGGGGAGGTGAGTGCTGCTCTCTGTGGTGGGGGAGGTGAGTGCTGCTCTCTGCGGTGGGGGAGGAGTGATACTGCTCTCTGTGGTGGGGGAGGAGTGATACTGCTCTCTGTGGTGGGGGAGGTGAGTGCTGCTCTCTGTGGTGGGGGAGGTGAGTGCTGCTCTCTGTGGGGGGGTGGGAGTGATACTGCTCTCTGCGGTGGGGGAGGAGAGTGCTGCTCTCTGCGGTGGGGGAGGAGTGATACTGCTCTCTGTGGTGGGGGAGGTGAGTGCTGCTCTCTGTGGTGGGGGAGGTGAGTGCTGCTCTCTGCGGTGGGGGAGGAGTGATACTGCTCTCTGCGGTGGGGGAGGAGTGATACTGCTCTCTGCGTTGGGGGAGGAGTGATACTGCTCTCTGCGGTGGGGGAGGAGTGATACTGCTCTCTGTGGTGGGGGAGGAGAGTGCTGCTCTCTGCGGTGGGGGAGGAGTGATACTGCTCTCTGTGGTGGGGGAGGAGTGATACTGCTCTCTGTGGTGGGGGAGGAGTGATACTGCTCTCTGCGGTGGGGGAGGAGTGATACTGCTCTCTGCGGTGGGGGAGGAGTGATACTGCTCTCTGTGGTGGGGGAGGAGTGATACTGCTCTCTGTGGTGGGGGGGTGGGAGTGATACTGCTCTCTGCGGTGGGGGAGGAGAGTGCTGCTCTCTGCGGTGGGGGAGGAGTGATACTGCTCTCTGTGGTGGGGGAGGAGTGATACTGCTCTCTGTGGTGGGGGAGGAGTGATACTGCTCTCTGTGGTGGGGGAGGAGAGTGCTGCTCTCTGCGGTGGGGGAGGAGAGTGCTGCTCTCTGCGGTGGGGGAGGAGTGATACTGCTCTCTGTGGTGGGGGGGTGGGAGTGATACTGCTCTCTGCGGTGGGGGAGGAGAGTGCTGCTCTCTGCGGTGGGGGAGGAGTGATACTGCTCTCTGTGGTGGGGGAGGAGTGATACTGCTCTCTGTGGTGGGGGAGGTGAGTGCTGCTCTCTGTGGTGGGGGAGGTGAGTGCTGCTCTCTGTGGTGGGGGAGGAGTGATACTGCTCTCTGTGGTGGGGGAGGAGTGATACTGCTCTCTGTGGTGGGGGAGGTGAGTGCTGCTCTCTGTGGTGGGGGAGGTGAGTGCTGCTCTCTGCGGTGGGGGAGGAGTGATACTGCTCTCTGTGGTGGGGGAGGAGTGATACTGCTCTCTGTGGTGGGGGAGGTGAGTGCTGCTCTCTGTGGTGGGGGAGGTGAGTGCTGCTCTCTGTGGGGGGGTGGGAGTGATACTGCTCTCTGCGGTGGGGGAGGAGAGTGCTGCTCTCTGCGGTGGGGGAGGAGTGATACTGCTCTCTGTGGTGGGGGAGGTGAGTGCTGCTCTCTGTGGTGGGGGAGGTGAGTGCTGCTCTCTGCGGTGGGGGAGGAGTGATACTGCTCTCTGCGGTGGGGGAGGAGTGATACTGCTCTCTGCGTTGGGGGAGGAGTGATACTGCTCTCTGCGGTGGGGGAGGAGTGATACTGCTCTCTGTGGTGGGGGAGGAGAGTGCTGCTCTCTGCGGTGGGGGAGGAGTGATACTGCTCTCTGTGGTGGGGGAGGAGTGATACTGCTCTCTGTGGTGGGGGAGGAGTGATACTGCTCTCTGCGGTGGGGGAGGAGTGATACTGCTCTCTGCGGTGGGGGAGGAGTGATACTGCTCTCTGTGGTGGGGGAGGAGTGATACTGCTCTCTGTGGTGGGGGGGTGGGAGTGATACTGCTCTCTGCGGTGGGGGAGGAGAGTGCTGCTCTCTGCGGTGGGGGAGGAGTGATACTGCTCTCTGTGGTGGGGGAGGAGTGATACTGCTCTCTGTGGTGGGGGAGGAGTGATACTGCTCTCTGTGGTGGGGGAGGAGAGTGCTGCTCTCTGCGGTGGGGGAGGAGAGTGCTGCTCTCTGCGGTGGGGGAGGAGTGATACTGCTCTCTGTGGTGGGGGTGGGAGTGATACTGCTCTCTGCGGTGGGGGAGGAGAGTGCTGCTCTCTGCGGTGGGGGAGGAGTGATACTGCTCTCTGTGGTGGGGGAGGAGTGATACTGCTCTCTGCGGTGGGGGAGGAGTGATACTGCTCTCTGTGGTGGGGGAGGAGTGATACTGCTCTCTGCGGTGGGGGAGGAGTGATACTGCTCTCTGCGGTGGGGGAGGAGTGATACTGCTCTCTGTGGTGGGGGAGGAGTGATACTGCTCTCTGTGGTGGGGGAGGAGTGATACTGCTCTCTGTGGTGGGGGAGGAGTGATACTGCTCTCTGTGGTGGGGGAGGAGAGTGCTGCTCTCTGCGGTGGGGGAGCGGTAGATGCTTGAAGGGGGGGAACCGCGTAGCTGTGCCTTTAACCCAGTGACCCACCTTCTCGTGCCTGGGCTGTCTGGGAGTGCGGACAGGGGCTAAATAACTGTCACTGCAAGGTGAATGTGAGGAGAATTACTCCCTCCTCTCTCTCTCCTCTCTCCCCCATCCTCTCCATCTTTTCTCGCTCTCCCCCCTTCATACTCTCTCTCTCTCCATCCTCTCTTTCCATCCTCTTTCCCTCCTCTCTCTCCATCCTCTCTCCATCATCTCTCCCTCTCTCTCCTCTCTACCCATTCTCTCCATTCTTTCTCGCTCTCCCCTCTCCACCCTCTTCCCCCTTCATACTCTCTCTCTCTCCATCCTCTCTCTCATCCTCTCTCCCTGTCTCTCTCTCCCTCTGTTTTTCCTCTCTGGTGGATTGAGTGATTCATCATGTGTATGGTTGGATTTTTGATAGTGGGGAGAGAGAAAGAGAGAGTTGTGTAAAATGGTTTCTGAGAGAGAGAGAGATGAGAGATGGAGTGACACGGGGCTATAGTTTAGATTCACTATGTCCTTCACTTCCTGTCTGTCTGTCTCCCTCCACGCTGAAACTGATGACATCATCAGTCGAACGCTGGGGGAACGCTTTACGCTGCTCTGCCCGGTAAGTCATTAAGATAGCAGCACAGTTTAGACACACAGCTAGCGACCCAGCACCATCAGGCTGGAAACACACAGAGAGAGAGAGAGAGAGAGAGAGGGAGAGAAAGGGGGAGGGAGGAGAAAGAGAGCGGGATGAAGATAGACAAGGGATGGAACGAGATATGGAGGGAGAAAGATGGTTGGAAGAGGGAAGGGAGGGAGGGAGATATGGAGGGAGAGAGATGGTCGGAAGAGGGAAGGGAGGGAGGGAGATATGGAGGGAGAGAGATGGTCGGAAGAGGGAAGGGATGGAACGAGATATGGAGAGAGGAGAGATGGTCGGAAGGGGGAAGGGATGGAGGGAGGGTATAACTCAGCGGAACACAGTAGGGAGAAGTTGCCCCATAGACACTGATCTTGGGTCACTTTTGCATTTTCCCCATCAATGGTTAAGGTAAGGATTTGGGAGGGGAAGCTGATCCTAGGATAAACTTCACCCCCCCAGAAGAGCACTGAAGCTTCACAGTGGAATGTGGAATGCTCAGTGGAATGCTGAGTGGAATGTGGAATGCTCAGTGGAATGCTGTGTAGAAGCCACTGCATTTAGTTCTCTCACATCTAACTTTTCCAGTTTTTTTTTCTCCTGTATTTGGCCTGAAAGGTGGCATGTCATCTGCACATCAATATCTCCCGGGTGGCGCAGCGGTCTAGGGCACTGCATCGCAGTGCTACCTGCGCCACCAGAGTCTCTGGGTTCGCGCCCAGGCTCTGTCGCAGCCGGCCGCAACCGGGAGATCCGTGGGGCGACGCACAATTGGCATAGCGTCGTCCGGGTTAGGGAGGGTTTGGCCGGTAGGGAGGGTTTGGCCGGTAGGGATATCCTTGTCTAAGTATGTAAAAAAAAAAAAAAAAAAAATGTAATAAAATGTATGCACTCTACTGTAAGTCGCTCTGGATAAGAGCGTCTCGTAATGACTAAAATGTAATGTAAATGTATAAAGTAAGATATAAAATGAAGTGAGAGTATGAAAGAATAAGGATTAGAAGTGGTAGAGTGGGTAAGAGGAGAGGGAGAGAGGGCGAGTGAATGAGAGAGAGAGAGAGGTGGAGAGAGAGGGGTAGAGCAGCGTGAGAAATAGGATCTTGTTTAATGTCACCTCAGTGGTTATAATTTGGTTTCACTGCGGGGGGGAAATTGATGCATTGTGGGTAAAGAGGGCACTGCATGCTTGACTCTCCAAATCTCCACTGTCCTAACCAGCATTATACCATGTGAGAACCGTGTCCATCCTGCAGCTTCTTATTCTCCATGCTGAACCATCGACAGGGAGCTGAACCATCGACAGGGAGCTGAACCATCGACAGGGAGCTGAACCATACTACTCATCCTCGCAGGCAAAGAAGTGTGTATTTGTCTCTGTGTGTGTGTGCGTGCATAGGTGTGTGTGTGTGTACTAGTGATTAATATTTTAAATCTTCTTCCCATTGACCTACTTCTCCTTCAGGCTGCTGCTCTCCCCCGACCACTTCAGGAATACACAATTACACACCGCATGGAAACGTCTCAGGGGAATCTCCTTATTACTACCGCTACTACTACTAGTACTAATATTATTACTACCACTACTACCACTACTACTAATATTATTACTACTACTACTACTACTACTAATATTATTACTACCACTACTACCACTACTACTACTAGTACTAATATTATTACTACCACTACTACCACTACTACTAATATTATTACTACTACTACTACTACTACTACTACTACTAATAGTATTAATACTACTACTACTACTACTACTACTACTACTACTAATACTATTAATACTACTACTACTACTAATAGTATTAATACTACTACTACTACTACTACTACTACTACTACTACTACTACCACTACTACTACTATTAATACTACTACTACTACTAATAGTATTAATACTACTACTACTACTACTACTACTACTACTACTACTACTACTACTACTACTACTACTACTACTACTACTATTAATACTACTACTACTACTAATAGTATTAATACTACTACTACTACTACTAGTAGTAGTACTATTAATACTACTGCCACTACTACTACTAATAGTATTAATACTACTACTACTACTACTACTACTACTACTACTACTACTACCACTACTAATATTATTGATACTACTACTACTAATATTATTACTGCAACTACTATTACTGCTACTGCTACTATTATTACTGCAACTACTACTACTACTAATATTACTAATACTACTACTATTAATTATACTATTATTATTACTAATACTACTACTACTACCACTACTACCATTATTACCACTACCAATAGTACTACTACTACCACTACTACTACCATTACTATTAATACTATTCCACTACTACCACTATTACAGCAACTACTACTACCACTACTACCACTACTACCTCCATTACTACTAATACTACTGCCATTACCATTACTACTACTACAATTGCTACTATTACAACTACAACTACTGCTACAATTACTTCTACTTCTACTACTATTATCAATACTATTATTATTACTACTATTATTCCTACTACTAAAACCACTACTACTACTACTGCAGAAGGCGGTAACCCAGAAGGTAGTAACCCTGAAGGCGGTAACCCTGAAGGCGGTAACTCAGAAGGCGGTAACCCTGAAGGCGGTAACCCTGAAGGCGGTAACTCAGAAGGCGGTAACCCTGAAGGCGGTAACCCTGAAGGCGGTAACTCGGAAGGCGGTAACTCGGAAGGCGGTAACTCGGAAGGCGGTAACCCAGAAGGCGGTAACTCAGAAGGCGGTAACTCAGAAGGCGGTAACCCAGAAGGCGGTAACTCAGAAGGCGGTAACTCAGAAGGCGGTAACTCAGAAGGCGGTAACCCAGAAGGCGGTAACTCAGAAGGCGGTAACTCAGAAGGCGGTAACCCTGAAGGCGGTAACCCTGAAGGCGGTAAACCAGAAGGCGGTAAACCAGAAGTAATGGTAGTAGTAGAAGGCGGTAACCCAGAAGGCGGTAACTCAGAAGGCGGTAAACCAGAAGGCGGTAACTCAGAAGGCGGTAACCCTGAAGGCGGTAACTCAGAAGGCGGTAACTCAGAAGGCGGTAACCCTGAAGGCGGTAACTCAGAAGGCGGTAACTCAGAAGGCGGTAACTCAGAAGGCGGTAAACCAGAAGTAATGGTAGTAGTAGAAGGTGGTAACCCAGAAAGAGGAGAGGGGTATAAACCATGCTCATTACTTCATGACTTCACCAGCTCTTAACCCTGCCCTCTCCTTGGATGTAATGCCAAAACATTTGGTTACCCTGGTAACAGAGCGGAGTCCAATCGGAAGCGAGTTTACTGCAGAAGGCGGTAACCCAGAAGGTAGTAACCCAGAAGGCGGTAACCCAGAAGGTAGTAACCCAGAAGGTAGTAACCCAGAAGGTAGTAACCCAGAAGGCGGTAACCCAGAAGGTAGTAACTCAGAAGGCGGTAACTCAGAAGGCGGTAACCCAGAAGGTAGTAACTCAGAAGGCGGTAACCCAGAAGGTAGTAACTCAGAAGGCGGTAACTCAGAAGGCGGTAACCCAGAAGGCGGTAACCCAGAAGGCGGTAACCCTGAAGGCGGTAACCCAGAAGGCGGTAACTCAGAAGGCGGTAACCCTGAAGGCGGTAACTCAGAAGGCGGTAACTCAGAAGGCGGTAACCCTGAAGGCGGTAACTCAGAAGGCGGTAACCCTGAAGGCGGTAACTCAGAAGGCGGTAACCCTGAAGGCGGTAACTCAGAAGGCGGTAACCCTGAAGGCGGTAACTCAGAAGGCGGTAAAGGCAGAAAACAGTAAAGAGAGATGACCTCTTACGTCATGAAGACAAATCCTCCGTTCTAATATCGCTTAGTAACACTATCACCACGCTATTGTAATTATTTAAATTAATTAGCCATGAAACAATAGACTTTAACATTTAAAATGTGAGAAGGGGTTGTTGATATTTGTACTGTGAAATTGTAATACCCCTACACACACACACACAGCAGAGAGACAGAGAGATAGACCGATTATAAACTGCCACAAACATTGAGAGAAACAACACTCATTTTGATGGAGTGAAAATGGATAGGCCTATTTTTTTGGTGAAGACACAAAGCAACTAATCTGAAAACGATGATCTTGGTGAATTCAGTAAGCTGGCTACATCCAGCCCAGTGGGCAAAACTGGTTCAAATGACGTCTTTTCAACCCGTTTTGCTGACTGGGAGGGAAAGTAGATATCATGTGAAGCCTCCACAGTCGAACATGTTTTGTTTGGAGTTATCATTCAGCTTCTGCCCCATCTAGTGGCAGCTGGAGAATATTACAAGTAATTGCATATAAAAAACTCAATGCTGCATTTATTTAAATAAGACAAGCATGACCCAGACTTCTAAGTTATTACGCTCAGAAAACAACAAAAACACAAATGTAAAAGTGGTAGCTAATTGTTTCAGTGCTACCCTGAAATGTACTAGTGTGTTGACTACTGGATCTAGTTAGTACAACAGATAACGCACGTACTCCTCTCGTACGTCTCCCTCCGATGCTTCAGGTAGTTGTTACAACAGATAACGCAGTACTTCTCTCGTACTTCTCTCGTACTTCTCCCTCCGATGCTTCAAACTCTTTGTGTTCTGAAGTTGTTCATTGTCAACGGAACAACGGCAGGTTTGGGATACCGCACTAGGTGCGTTCTGTGTATCGCGTGCGTTCAATATTTTGTATTACCGTGCAGAGCAGTATGGAAAGTCCTTTTCACCTGTCCATGTGAGTTTACAGGTGATTTGAACGCTTGCTATGATCATTTTACAATTGCTTTTTTCAAGTGTCAAATTACATTTTTAAATGTGATCTTTACACCTGTCCAGTGTGCATGTACTGTTGATGTTAACGCTCTAACCCAGAGACTCTTGTCTAGAGTCCTACTCCAGAGACTGGGTGGGCAACCCCCGGGGGATGGTGGCCGGCGCCCAGAAGCGGGTGGGGGGCAACACCCGGGGGATGGTGGCCGGCGCCCAGAAGCGGGGGGGTGACACCCTGACGCTGGCCAATGCCACCAGGGGGCGCCATTACTTCCACTTTCTTGCCTCCCCTCATCACAACAGAGGCCCAGCCAGCTCCCTACCCCTACTAGTAGCACTGCACTGACTAGTAGCACTATACTGACTAGTAGCACTACACTGACTAGTAGCACTATACTGACTAGTAGCACTGCACTGACTAGTAGCACTATACTGACTAGTAGCACTATACTGACTAGTAGCACTATACTGACTAGTAGCACTACACTGACTAGTAGCACTACACTGACTAGTAGCACTATACTGACTAGTAACACTACACTGACTAGTAACACTACACTGACTAGTACCACTACACTGACTAGTAACACTACACTGACTAGTACCACTACACTGACTAGTAGCACTACACTACACTGACTAGTAACACTACACTGACTAGTAGCACTACACTGACTAGTACCACTACACTGACTAGTAGCACTACACTACACTGACTAGTAACACTATACTGACTAGTACCACTACACTGACTAGTACCACTACACTGACTAGTAACACTACACTGACTAGTAACACTACACTGACTAGTAGCTCTACACTACACTGACTAGTAACACTATACTGACTAGTAGCACTACACTGACTAGTACCACTACACTGACTAGTACCACTACACTGACTAGTAATACTACACTGACTAGTACCACTACACTGACTAGTAGCACTACACTGACTAGTAGCACTACACTGACTAGTACCACTACACTGACTAGTAGCACTACACTACACTGACTAGTAACACTACACTGACTAGTAGCACTACACTGACTAGTATCACTGACTAGTAGCACTACACTGACTAGTAGCACTACACTGACTAGTAGCACTATACTGACTAGTAGCACTACACTGACTAGTACCACTACACTGACTAGTACCACTACACTGACTAGTAACACTACACTGACTAGTAACACTACACTGACTAGTAGCACTACACTACACTGACTAGTAACACTATACTGACTAGTAGCACTACACTGACTAGTACCACTACACTGACTAGTACCACTACACTGACTAGTAACACTATACTGACTAGTAACACTACACTGACTAGTAGCACTACACTACACTGACTAGTAACACTATACTGACTAGTAGCACTACACTGACTAGTACCACTACACTGACTAGTACCACTACACTGACTAGTAACACTACACTGACTAGTAACACTACACTGACTAGTAGCTCTACACTACACTGACTAGTAACACTATACTGACTAGTAGCACTACACTGACTAGTACCACTACACTGACTAGTACCACTACACTGACTAGTACCACTACACTGACTAGTAACACTACACTGACTAGTACCACTACACTGACTAGTAGCACTACACTGACTAGTAGCACTACACTGACTAGTACCACTACACTGACTAGTAGCACTACACTACACTGACTAGTAACACTACACTGACTAGTAGCACTACACTGACTAGTATCACTGACTAGTAGCACTACACTGACTAGTAGCACTACACTGACTAGTAGCACTACACTGACTAGTAGCTCTACACTGACTAGTAGCACTACACTACACTGACTAGTATCACTACACTGACTAGTATCACTACACTGACTAGTAGCACTGACTAGTACCACTATACTAACTAGTAGCACTGACTAGTAGCACTGACTAGTATCACTACACTGACTAGTAGTACTGACTAGTATCACTACACTGACTAGTACCACTACACTGACTAGTAGCACTACACTACACTGACTAGTATCACTACACTGACTAGTATCACTACACTGACTAGTAGCACTACACTGACTAGTACCACTACACTGACTAGTAGCACTACACTGACTAGTAACACTACACTGACTAGCAACACTACACTGACTAGTAGCACTACACTACACTGACTAGTATCACTACACTGACTAGTATCACTACACTGACTAGTAGCACTACACTGACTAGTACCACTACACTGACTAGTAACACTACACTGACTAGTAGCATTACACTACACTGACTAGTATCACTACACTGAGTAGTAACACTACACTGACTAGTATCACTACACTGACTAGTAGCACTACACTACACTGACTAGTAGCACTACACTGACTAGTATCACTACACTGACTAGTAGCACTACACTGACTAGTAACACTACACTGACTAGTAGCACTGACTAGTAGCACTACACTGACTAGTATCACTACACTGACTAGTAGCTCTACACTGACTAGTAGCTCTACACTACACTGACTAGTAGCACTACACTGACTAGTATCACTACACTGACTAGTAGCACTACACTGACTAGTAACACTACACTGACTAGTAGCACTACACTGACTAGTATCACTACACTGACTAGTACCACTACACTGACTAGTAGCACTACACTGACTAGTAGCACTACACTGACTAGTAGCTCTACATTACACTGACTAGTAACACTACACTGACTAGTAACACTACACTGACTAGTATCACTACACTGACTAGTAACACTACACTGACTAGTAGCTCTACACTGACTAGTAGCACTATACTGACTAGTAGCACTACACTGACTAGTAACACTACACTGACTAGTAACACTACACTGACTAGTAGCACTACACTGACTAGTAACACTACACTGACTAGTAACACTATACTGACTAGTAGCACTACACTGACTAGTAACACTATACTGACTAGTAGCACTACACTGACTAGTAGCACTGACTAGTACCACTACACTGACTAGTAGCACTGACTCTTACCACTACACTGACTAGTAACACTATACTGACTAGTAACACTACACTGACTAGTAGCACTACACTGACTAGTAACACTACACTGACTAGTATCACTACACTGACTAGTAGCACTACACTGACTAGTAGCACTACACTGACTAGTAGCACTACACTGACTAGTAACACTACACTGACTAGTGTCACTACACTGACTAGTACCACTACACTGACTAGTAGCTCTACACTACACTGACTAGTAACACTACACTGACTAGTATCACTACACTGACTAGTACCACTACACTGACTAGTAGCTCTACACTACACTGACTAGTAACACTACACTGACTAGTATCACTACACTGACTAGTACCACTACACTGACTAGTAGCTCTACACTACACTGACTAGTAACACTACACTGACTAGTAGCACTACACTGACTAGTAGCACTGACTAGTACCACTACACTAACTAGTAGCACTGACTAGTACCACTACACTGACTAGTAACACTACACTGACTAGTAGCACTACACTGACTAGTAACACTACACTGACTAGTATCACTACACTGACTAGTACCACTACACTGACTAGTAGCACTACACTGACTAGTAGCACTACACTGACTAGTAGCACTACACTGACTAGTAGCACTACACTGACTAGTATCACTACACTGACTAGTAGCACTGACTAGTACCACTACACTGACTAGTAGCACTGACTAGTACCACTACACTGACTAGTAACACTACACTGACTAGTAACACTACACTGACTAGTATCACTACACTGACTAGTAGCTCTACACTGACTAGTAGCACTACACTGACTAGTAGCACTACACTGACTAGTATCACTACACTGACTAGTAGCACTGACTAGTACCACTACACTGACTAGTAGCACTACACTGACTAGTAGCACTACACTGACTAGTAGCTCTACTCTGACTAGTAGTTCTACACTGACTAGTATCACTACTCTGACTAGTATCACTACATTGACTAACTGTGATGACAAACTAATTTATTTCTATGCCACGATTACAGTTGATCTTTTTTGTCTGAATATCAATAATTGTTCTCCTCTGGAGTAATAAGCTTTGTCCATCTGAAAACAACCCCCGCCCCCTTCGTATATTCACTCGTCCAGCCTTTGTGTTGAATGGTGATTTCCTCCTCATTGTAATGACACTAAACTTCCACTAGATGGGGATGTTTGGACGAAAGTTCCTACTTTTCCAAAACCCCAATCTGTTTGATCATTAGATGAATATATCAACAAGACACAAAGGCTGGATGAAAATACTGTTTTTGCAACGGAATTAAACTTTTGAGGAGGCTGCAGTGGAGGAAGAACCAGGGTTATTCCACAGACCATTTATTCTGGAACAGAGTAATACATAATACATCAAGTCAAGCTTGACTTATATAGCATAGTTTCAGACATGAACGCAACACAATGTGCTTCACAGGGAAAAAACGCTGAAAATAAAAAAGGAAATATTTACTACACAAGAAACATAAGACGAAAAAAAAAGGAATAACAATTTAAAACTGAAAGACTAATAAAGCACTCTAATAAAAAGCAAAGCCTAGAAGGTGTGTTTTAAGATCTGTTTTAAATGTCCACAGTTTCAGCCCCCCTCAGGGTCTCTAGCAGCTATTCCAGAGGCTGTGGGCATAGTAACTAAAGGCTGGGGCCATAGTAACTAAAGGCTGGGGGCATAGTAACTAAAGGCTGGGGACATAGTAACTAAAGGCTGGGGGCATAGTAACTAAAGGCTGGGGGCATAGTAACTAAGGCCTGGGGGCATAGTAACTAAAGGCTGGGGGCATAGTAACTAAAGGCTGGGGGCATAGTAACTAAAGGCTGGGGGCATAGTAACTAAAGACTGGGGGCATAGTAACTAAAGGCTGGGGGCATAGTAACTAAAGGCTGGGGGCATAGTAACTAAAGGCTGGGGGCATAGTAACTAAAGGCTGGGGACATAGTAACTAAAGGCTGGGGGCATAGTAACTAAAGGCTGGGGCATAGTAACTAAAGGCTGGGGGCATAGTAACTAAAGGCTGGGGGGCATAGTAACTAAAGGCTGGGGGCATAGTAACTAAAGGCTGGGGGCATAGTAACTAAAGGCTGGGGGCATAGTAACTAAAGGCTGGGGGCATAGTAACTACAGGCTGGGGGCATAGTAACTAAAGGCTGGGGGCATAGTAACTAAAGGCTGGGGGCATAGTAACTACAGGCTGGGGGCATAGTAACTAAAGGCTGGGGGCATAGTAACTAAAGGCTGGGGGCATAGTAACTAAAGGCTGGGGGCATAGTAACTAAAGGCTGGGGGCATAGTAACTAAAGGCTGGGGGCATAGTAACTACAGGCTGGGGGCATAGTAACTAAAGGCTGGGGTCATAGTAACTGAAGGCTGGGGGCATAGTAACTACAGGCTGGGGGCATAGTAACTAAAGGCTGGGGTCAAAGTAACTGAAGGCTGGGGGCATAGTAACTAAAGGCTGGGGGCAGAATAACTAAAGGCTGGGGGCATAGTAACTAAAGGATGGGGGCATAGTAACTAAAGGCTGGGGGCATAGTAACTAAAGGCTGGGGGCATAGTAACTAAAGGCTGGGGGCATAGTAACTAAAGGCTGGGGGCATAGTAACTAAAGGCTGGGGGCATAGTAACTACAGGCTGGGGGCATAGTAACTAAAGGCTGGGGGCATAGTAACTAAAGGCTGGGGGCATAGTAACTAAAGGCTGGGGGCATAGTAACTACAGGCTGGGGGCATAGTAACTAAAGGCTGGGGCCATAGTAACTAAAGGCTGGGGGCATAGTAACTAAAGGCTGGGGGCATAGTAACTAAAGGCTGGGGGCATAGTAACTAAAGGCTGGGGGCATAGTAACTAAAGGCTGGGGGCATAGTAACTAAAGGCTGGGGGCATAGTAACTAAAGGCTGGGGGGCATAGTAACTAAAGGCTGGGGGCATAGTAACTAAAGGGTGGGGGCATAGTAACTAAAGGCTGGGGGCATAGTAACTAAAGGCTGGGGGGCATAGTAACTAAAGGCTGGGGGCATAGTAACTAAAGGCTGGGGGCATAGTAACTAAAGGCTGGGGGCATAGTAACTAAAGGCTGGTGGCATAGTAACTAAAGGCTGGGGGCATAGTAACTAAAGGCTGGGGGGCATAGTAACTAAAGGCTGGGGGCATAGTAACTAAAGGCTGGGGGCATAGTAACTAAAGGCTGGGGGGCATAGTAACTAAAGGCTGGGGGCATAGTAACTAAAGGCTGGGGGCATAGTAACTAAAGGCTGGGGGCATAGTAACTACAGGCTGGGGGCATAGTAACTAAAGGCTGGGGGCATAGTAACTAAAGGCTGGGGGCATAGTAACTACAGGCTGGGGGCATAGTAACTAAAGGCTGGGGGCATAGTAACTAAAGGCTGGGGGCATAGTAACTACAGGCTGGGGGCATAGTAACTAAAGGCTGGGGGCATAGTAACTAAAGGCTGGGGGCATAGTAACTAAAGGCTGGGGGCATAGTAACTAAAGGCTGGGGGCATAGTAACTAAAGGCTGGGGGCATAGTAACTACAGGCTGGGGGCATAGTAACTAAAGGCTGGGGTCATAGTAACTGAAGGCTGGGGGCATAGTAACTACAGGCTGGGGGCATAGTAACTAAAGGCTGCGGTCATAGTAACTGAAGGCTGGGGGCATAGTAACTAAAGGCTGGGGGCAGAATAACTAAAGGCTGGGGGCATAGTAACTAAAGGATGGGGGCATAGTAACTAAAGGCTAGGGCCATAGTAACTAAAGGCTGGGGGCATAGTAACTAAAGGCTGGGGGCATAGTAACTAAAGGCTGGGGGCATAGTAACTAAAGGCTGGGGGCATAGTAACTAAAGGCTGGGGGCATAGTAACTAAAGGCTGGGGGCATAGTAACTAAAGGCTGGGGGCATAGTAACTAAAGGCTGGGGGGCATAGTAACTAAAGGCTGGGGGCATAGTAACTAAAGGCTGGGGGCATAGTAACTAAAGGCTGGGGGCATAGTAACTAAAGGCTGTGTGGCATAGTAACTAAAGGCTGGGGGCATAGTAACTAAAGGCTGGGGGCATAGTAACTAAAGGCTGGGGGCATAGTAACTAAAGGCTGGGGGGCATAGTAACTAAAGGCTGGGGGCATAGTAACTAAAGGCTGGGGGGCATAGTAACTAAAGGCTGGGGGCATAGTAACTAAAGGCTGGGGGCATAGTAACTAAAGGCTGGGGGCATAGTAACTAAAGGCTGGGGGCATAGTAACTAAAGGCTGGGGGCATAGTAACTGAAGGCTGGGGGCATAGTAACTAAAGGCTGGGGGCATAGTAACTAAAGGCTGGGGGCATAGTAACTAAAGGCTGGGGGCATAGTAACTACAGGCTGGGGGCATAGTAACTAAAGGCTGGGGGCATAGTAACTAAAGGCTGGGGGCATAGTAACTAAAGGCTGGGGGCATAGTAACTAAAGGCTGGTGGCATAGTAACTAAAGACTAGGGGGCATAGTAACTAAAGGCTGGGGGCATAGTAACTACAGGCTGGGGGCATAGTAACTAAAGGCTGGGGGCATAGTAACTAAAGGCTGGGGGCATAGTAACTAAAGACTGGGGGCATAGTAACTAAAGGCTGGGGGCATAGTAACTAAAGGCTGGGGGGCATAGTAACTAAAGGCTGGGGGCATAGTAACTAAAGGCTGGGGGCATAGTAACTAAAGGCTGGGGGGCATAGTAACTAAAGGCTGGGGGCATAGTAACTAAAGGCTGGGGGGCATAGTAACTAAAGGCTGGGGACATAGTAACTAAAGGCTGGGGGCATAGTAACTAAAGGCTGGGGGCATAGTAACTAAAGGCTGGGGGGCATAGTAACTAAAGGCTGGGGGGCATAGTAACTAAAGGCTGGGGGCATAGTAACTAAAGGCTGGGGGCATAGTAACTAAAGGCTGGGGGCATAGTAACTAAAGGCTGGGGGCATAGTAACTAAAGGCTGGGGGCATAGTAACTAAAGGCTGGGGGCATAGTAACTAAAGGCTGGGGGCATAGTAACTAAAGGCTGGGGGCATAGTAACTAAAGGCTGGGGGGCATAGTAACTAAAGGCTGGGGACATAGTAACTAAAGGCTGGGGGCATAGTAACTAAAGACTGGGGGCATAGTAACTAAAGGCTGGGGGCATAGTAACTACAGGCTGGGGGCATAGTAACTAAAGGCTGGGGGCATAGTAACTACAGGCTGGGGGCATAATAACTAAAGGCTGGGGGCATAGTAACTACAGGCTGGGGGCATAGTAACTAAAGGCTGGGGTCATAGTAACTGAAGGCTGGGGGCATAGTAACTAAAGGCTGGGGGCAGAATAACTAAAGGCTGGGGGCATAGTAACTAAAGGCTGGGGGCATAGTACTAAAGGATGGGGGCATAGTAACTAAAGGCTAGGGCCATAGTAACTAAAGGCTGGGGGCATAGTAACTAAAGGCTGGGGTCATAGTAACTGAAGGCTGGGGGCATAGTAACTAAAGGCTGGGGTCATAGTAACTGAAGGCTGGGGGCATAGTAACTAAAGGCTGGGGGCAGAATAACTAAAGGCTGGGGGCATAGTAACTAAAGGATGGGGGCATAGTAACTAAAGGCTGGGGGCATAGTAACTACAGGCTGGGGGCATAGTAACTAAAGGCTGGGGGCATAGTAACTAAAGGCTGGGGGCATAGTAACTAAAGGCTGGGGGCATAGTAACTAAAGGCTGGGGGCATAGTAACTAAAGGCTGGGGGCATAGTAACTAAAGGCTGGGGGCATAGTAACTAAAGGCTGGGGGCATAGTAACTAAAGGCTGGGGGGCATAGTAACTAAAGGCTGGGGGCATAGTAACTAAAGGCTGGGGGCATAGTAACTAAAGGCTGGGGGCATAGTAACTAAAGGCTGGGGGGCATAGTAACTAAAGGCTGGGGGCATAGTAACTAAAGGCTGGGGGCATAGTAACTAAAGGCTGGGGGCATAGTAACTAAAGGCTGGTGGCATAGTAACTAAAGGCTGGGGGCATAGTAACTAAAGGCTGGGGGGCATAGTAACTAAAGGCTGGGGGCATAGTAACTAAAGGCTGGGGGCATAGTAACTAAAGGCTGGGGGGCATAGTAACTAAAGGCTGGGGGCATAGTAACTAAAGGCTGGGGGCATAGTAACTAAAGGCTGGGGGCATAGTAACTACAGGCTGGGGGCATAGTAACTAAAGGCTGGGGGCATAGTAACTAAAGGCTGGGGGCATAGTAACTACAGGCTGGGGGCATAGTAACTAAAGGCTGGGGGCATAGTAACTAAAGGCTGGGGGCATAGTAACTACAGGCTGGGGGCATAGTAACTAAAGGCTGGGGGCATAGTAACTAAAGGCTGGGGGCATAGTAACTAAAGGCTGGGGGCATAGTAACTAAAGGCTGGGGGCATAGTAACTAAAGGCTGGGGGCATAGTAACTACAGGCTGGGGGCATAGTAACTAAAGGCTGGGGGCATAGTAACTACAGGCTGGGGGCATAGTAACTAAAGGCTGCGGTCATAGTAACTGAAGGCTGGGGGCATAGTAACTAAAGGCTGGGGGCAGAATAACTAAAGGCTGGGGGCATAGTAACTAAAGGATGGGGGCATAGTAACTAAAGGCTAGGGCCATAGTAACTAAAGGCTGGGGGCATAGTAACTAAAGGCTGGGGGCATAGTAACTAAAGGCTGGGGGCATAGTAACTAAAGGCTGGGGGCATAGTAACTAAAGGCTGGGGGCATAGTAACTAAAGGCTGGGGGCATAGTAACTAAAGGCTGGGGGCATAGTAACTAAAGGCTGGGGGGCATAGTAACTAAAGGCTGGGGGCATAGTAACTAAAGGCTGGGGGCATAGTAACTAAAGGCTGGGGGCATAGTAACTAAAGGCTGTGTGGCATAGTAACTAAAGGCTGGGGGCATAGTAACTAAAGGCTGGGGGCATAGTAACTAAAGGCTGGGGGCATAGTAACTAAAGGCTGGGGGGCATAGTAACTAAAGGCTGGGGGCATAGTAACTAAAGGCTGGGGGGCATAGTAACTAAAGGCTGGGGGCATAGTAACTAAAGGCTGGGGGCATAGTAACTAAAGGCTGGGGGCATAGTAACTGAAGGCTGGGGGCATAGTAACTACAGGCTGGGGGCATAGTAACTAAAGGCTGGGGGCATAGTAACTAAAGGCTGGGGGCATAGTAACTACAGGCTGGGGGCATAGTAACTAAAGGCTGGGGGCATAGTAACTAAAGGCTGGGGGCATAGTAACTAAAGGCTGGGGGCATAGTAACTAAAGGCTGGTGGCATAGTAACTAAAGACTAGGGGGCATAGTAACTAAAGGCTGGGGGCATAGTAACTACAGGCTGGGGGCATAGTAACTAAAGGCTGGGGGCATAGTAACTAAAGGCTGGGGGCATAGTAACTAAAGACTGGGGGCATAGTAACTAAAGGCTGGGGGCATAGTAACTAAAGGCTGGGGGGCATAGTAACTAAAGGCTGGGGGCATAGTAACTAAAGGCTGGGGGCATAGTAACTAAAGGCTGGGGGGCATAGTAACTAAAGGCTGGGGGCATAGTAACTAAAGGCTGGGGGGCATAGTAACTAAAGGCTGGGGACATAGTAACTAAAGGCTGGGGGCATAGTAACTAAAGGCTGGGGGCATAGTAACTAAAGGCTGGGGGGCATAGTAACTAAAGGCTGGGGGGCATAGTAACTAAAGGCTGGGGGCATAGTAACTAAAGGCTGGGGGCATAGTAACTAAAGGCTGGGGGCATAGTAACTAAAGGCTGGGGGCATAGTAACTAAAGGCTGGGGGCATAGTAACTAAAGGCTGGGGGCATAGTAACTAAAGGCTGGGGGCATAGTAACTAAAGGCTGGGGGCATAGTAACTAAAGGCTGGGGGGCATAGTAACTAAAGGCTGGGGACATAGTAACTAAAGGCTGGGGGCATAGTAACTAAAGACTGGGGGCATAGTAACTAAAGGCTGGGGGCATAGTAACTACAGGCTGGGGGCATAGTAACTAAAGGCTGGGGGCATAGTAACTACAGGCTGGGGACATAATAACTAAAGGCTGGGGGCATAGTAACTACAGGCTGGGGGCATAGTAACTAAAGGCTGGGGTCATAGTAACTGAAGGCTGGGGGCATAGTAACTAAAGGCTGGGGGCAGAATAACTAAAGGCTGGGGGCATAGTAACTAAAGGCTGGGGGCATAGTACTAAAGGATGGGGGCATAGTAACTAAAGGCTAGGGCCATAGTAACTAAAGGCTGGGGGCATAGTAACTAAAGGCTGGGGTCATAGTAACTGAAGGCTGGGGGCATAGTAACTAAAGGCTGGGGTCATAGTAACTGAAGGCTGGGGGCATAGTAACTAAAGGCTGGGGGCAGAATAACTAAAGGCTGGGGGCATAGTAACTAAAGGATGGGGGCATAGTAACTAAAGGCTAGGGCCATAGTAACTAAAGGCTGGGGGCATAGTAACTAAAGGCTGGGGGCATAGTAACTAAAGGCTGGGGGCATAGTAACTAAAGGCTGGGGGCATAGTAACTAAAGGCTGGGGGCATAGTAACTAAAGGCTGGGGGCATAGTAACTAAAGGCTGGGGACATAGTAACTAAAGGCTGGGGACATAGTAACTAAAGGCTGGGGACATAGTAACTAAAGGCTGGGGCCATAGTAACTAAAGGCTGGGGGGCATAGTAACTAAAGGCTGGGGTCATAGTAACTAAAGGCTGGGGGCATAATAACTAAAGGCTGGGGGCATAGTAACTACAGGCTGGGGGCATAGTAACTAAAGGCTGGGGGGCATAGTAACTAAAGTCTGGGGGCATAGTAACTACAGGCTGGGGGCATAGTAACTAAAGGCTGGGGTCATAGTAACTACAGGATGGGGGCATAGTAACTAAAGAATGGGGGCATAGTAACTAAAGGCTGGGGTCATAGTAACTACAGGCTGGGGGCATAGTAACTAAAGGCTGTGGACATAGTAACTAAAGGCTGGGGGCATAGTAACTAAAGGCTGGGGGCATAGTAACTAAAGGCTGGGGGCATAGTAACTAAAGGCTGGGGGGCATAGTAACTAAAGGCTGGGGGCATAGTAACTAAAGGCTGGGGGCATAGTAACTAAAGGCTGGGGGCATAGTAACTAAAGGCTGGGGGCATAGTAACTAAAGGCTGGGGGCATAGTAACTGAAGGCTGGGGGCATAGTAACTTCAGGCTGGGGGCATAGTAACTAAAGGCTGGGGACAGAGTAACGAAAGGCTGGGGGCATAGTAACTACAGGCTGGGGGCATAGTAACTAAAGGCTGGGGGCATAGTAACTAAAGGCTGGGGGCATAGTAACTAAAGGCTGGGGGCATAGTAACTAAAGGCTGGTGGCATAGTAACTAAAGGCTGGGGGCATAGTAACTAAAGGCTGGGGACATAGTAACTACAGGCTGGGGGCATAGTAACTAAAGGCTGGGGGCATAGTAACTAAAGGCTGGGGGCATAGTAACTAAAGACTGGGGGCATAGTAACTAAAGGCTGGGGGCATAGTAACTAAAGGCTGGGGGGCATAGTAACTAAAGGCTGGGGGCATAGTAACTAAAGGCTGGGGGGCATAGTAACTAAAGGCTGGGGGCATAGTAACTAAAGGCTGGGGGGCATAGTAACTAAAGGCTGGGGGCATAGTAACTAAAGGCTGGGGGCATAGTAACTAAAGGCTGGGGGCATAGTAACTAAAGGCTGGGGGCATAGTAACTAAAGGCTGGGGGGCATAGTAACTAAAGGCTGGGGGGCATAGTAACTAAAGGCTGGGGGCATAGTAACTAAAGGCTGGGGGCATAGTAACTAAAGGCTGGGGGCATAGTAACTAAAGGCTGGGGGCATAGTAACTAAAGGCTGGGGGCATAGTAACTAAAGGCTGGGGGCATAGTAACTAAAGGCTGGGGGCATAGTAACTAAAGGCTGGGGGGCATAGTAACTAAAGGCTGGGGTCATAGTAACTAAAGGCTGGGGGCATAATAACTAAAGGCTGGGGGCATAGTAACTACAGGCTGGGGGCATAGTAACTAAAGGCTGGGGGGCATAGTAACTAAAGTCTGGGGGCATAGTAACTACAGGCTGGGGTCATAGTAACTACAGGATGGGGGCATAGTAACTAAAGGCTGGGGGCATAGTAACTAAAGGCTGGGGTCATAGTAAATACAGGCTGGGGGCATAGTAACTAAAGGCTGGGGTCATAGTAACTACAGGATGGGGGCATAGTAACTAAAGGCTGGGGGCATAGTAACTAAAGGCTGGGGTCATAGTAACTACAGGCTGGGGGCATAGTAACTAAAGGCTGTGGACATAGTAACTAAAGGCTGGGGGCATAGTAACTAAAGGCTGGGGGCATAGTAACTAAAGGCTGGGGGCATAGTAACTAAAGGCTGGGGGCATAGTAACTAAAGGCTGGGGACATAGTAACTAAAGGCTGGGGACATAGTAACTAAAGGCTGGGGGCATAGTAACTAAAGGCTGGGGGCATAGTAACTGAAGGTTGGGGGCATAGTAACTAAAGGCTGGGGACATAGTAACTAAAGGCTGGGGACATAGTAACTAAAGGCTGGAGGCATAGTAACTAAAGGCTGGGGGCATAGTAACTAAAGGCTGGGGGCATAGTAACTAAAGGCTGGGGGCATAGTAACTACAGGCTGGGGATATAGTAACTAAAGGCTGGGGACATAGTAACTACAGGATGGGGGCATAGTAACTAAAGGCTGGGGACATAGTAACTAAAGGCTGGGGACATAGTAACTAAAGGCTGGGGGCATAGTAACTAAAGGCTGGGGACATAGTAACTAAAGGCTGGGGACATAGTAACTAAAGGCTGGGGACATAGTAACTAAAGGCTGGGGCCATAGTAACTAAAGGCTGGGGGGCATAGTAACTAAAGGCTGGGGTCATAGTAACTAAAGGCTGGGGGCATAATAACTAAAGGCTGGGGGCATAGTAACTACAGGCTGGGGGCATAGTAACTAAAGGCTGGGGGGCATAGTAACTAAAGTCTGGGGGCATAGTAACTACAGGCTGGGGGCATAGTAACTAAAGGCTGGGGTCATAGTAACTACAGGATGGGGGCATAGTAACTAAAGAATGGGGGCATAGTAACTAAAGGCTGGGGTCATAGTAACTACAGGCTGGGGGCATAGTAACTAAAGGCTGTGGACATAGTAACTAAAGGCTGGGGGCATAGTAACTAAAGGCTGGGGGCATAGTAACTAAAGGCTGGGGGCATAGTAACTAAAGGCTGGGGGCATAGTAACTAAAGGCTGGGGACATAGTAACTAAAGGCTGGGGGCATAGTAACTAAAGGCTGGGGGCATAGTAACTAAAGGCTGGGGGCATAGTAACTGAAGGTTGGGGGCATAGTAACTAAAGGCTGGGGACATAGTAACTAAAGGCTGGGGACATAGTAACTAAAGGCTGGAGGCATAGTAACTAAAGGCTGGGGGCATAGTAACTAAAGGCTGGGGGCATAGTAACTAAAGGCTGGGGGCATAGTAACTACAGGCTGGGGATATAGTAACTAAAGGCTGGGGGCATAGTAACTACAGGATGGGGGCATAGTAACTAAAGGCTGGGGACATAGTAACTAAAGGCTGGGGACATAGTAACTAAAGGCTGGGGGCATAGTAACTAACGGCTGGGGACATAGTAACTAAAGGCTGGGGACATAGTAACTAAAGGCTGGGGACATAGTAACTAAAGGCTGGGGACATAGTAACTAAAGGCTGGGGACATAGTAACTAAAGGCTGGGGACATAGTAACTACAGGCTGGGGGCATAGTAACTAAAGGCTGTGGACATAGTAACTAAAGGCTGGGGGCATAGTAACTAAAGGCTGGGGGCATAGTAACTAAAGGCTGGGGGCATAGTAACTAAAGGCTGGGGGCATAGTAACTAAAGGCTGGGGACATAGTAACTAAAGGCTGGGGGCATAGTAACTAAAGGCTGGGGGCATAGTAACTAAAGGCTGGGGGCATAGTAACTGAAGGTTGGGGGCATAGTAACTAAAGGCTGGGGACATAGTAACTAAAGGCTGGGGACATAGTAACTAAAGGCTGGAGGCATAGTAACTAAAGGCTGGGGGCATAGTAACTAAAGGCTGGGGGCATAGTAACTAAAGGCTGGGGGCATAGTAACTACAGGCTGGGGATATAGTAACTAAAGGCTGGGGGCATAGTAACTACAGGATGGGGGCATAGTAACTAAAGGCTGGGGACATAGTAACTAAAGGCTGGGGACATAGTAACTAAAGGCTGGGGGCATAGTAACTAACGGCTGGGGACATAGTAACTAAAGGCTGGGGGCATAGTAACTAAAGGCTGGGGGCATAGTAACTACAGGCTGGGGGCATAATAACTAAAGGCTGAGTTCAGAATCTGAAATAGAAGTTGTGTCCAAGTATTTAAATACGGTGTGTTGCCTTATCAACAAAGTAGCATAACAATGGTTGGACTGTGAAAACCATGACATATACTAACAGGTTAGAGTAGAATAACAATGGTTGGACTGTGAAAACCATGACACATACTAACAGGTTAGAGTAGAATAACAATGGTTGGACTGTGAACTGTGGACTGTCACATGATCTGTCACATGATCTCAGTATATATATACACCTGTTCTGAAAGTCCCCAGAGTCTGCAACACCACTAAGCAAGGGACACCACCAAGCAAGCAGCACCATGAAGACCAAGGAGCTCTTCAAACATGTCAGGGATAAATATTAAATAAATATAAATATAATATTTTGCATCTTCAAAGTGGTAGGCAAATCAAATGATACAAACAACCCAAAAATTAAATTAAATTCCAGGTTATAAAGCAACAAAATACGAAAAATGCTAAAGGGGGTGAATAATTTCACAAACCACTGTAGAGGAGCTAGAATAGAAAAGGAGGAAAGAGAGGAAAGGAAAGGAGGAAAGGAAGATAGAAAGGGAGCTAGGAAATGGAGAGGAGCTAGTGCGTATCGGGGACTACTTCAGCAGGAGGTAGCTATCACTCACAGCCTGGTTGTAATCTTCGAGTCCTTGAACATTTGGTTGTTTACATACAATTCATCAACCACTAGCCGGAGATTCTGCTTCTCTGCTCGGAGCCTTTTGAAAGTGGTGTACAGGGCACATCGTCTCTCCACTGTTTCATGAGGAAATTGATCATTAATAGAGAACGGGGTGTTCCTCAGTTCTCTACCCTGTTGTAACAAGGCAATCTTCATTTTGTAGTGTGTTAGCATAGCTACGATTGGACGGGGGCCTTCTCTCCCTTCTGCCACCGAAACGGTGAGCCCTTTGAAAATCCATTGTATCCACCTGTTCATCCGTCATCTTGAGATTACGTTTCATGAACACCTTGACTTTTTCCTCCGTTGTCTGATAGTTTTCATTTTCATCCTCCCTTTATTCACTTTATAACAATATTATTCTTCATACTTCTGCACTTTAGATCAAGTAATTCTGCTTTCATTGTTTTTAATATCATACCGTAGCCTCTCTCTGTAGTTTCTTTTAGGGAGTCCACGGTAGTTTTCAATATCTTATTTTCCGCTCGTATTTCTTCCATCATTTTATTACTGTAATCTATTCCCATTTTTAAGGCCTCAACCTCCCTCAGTAGCCAAGCTTTTTAACTGCTCGCTCATGCTTTTAAGCAATGCTGTATCTTCTGGAGACATAGTTATAAAACATCCCCCTCTCTATCGTTAAATTTTAGACAGCGGCTTCCCTTCAGTTTCGCTCTCAGAGCTCCAGGAAAGGTCTTCTCTTCGATGTATCTGATTATTTTTTTCTCGAGCATATCAAAATGCTGATCAATAAATAGTTCAACGTTCTTTAATAATATCCAGAATGTTGGTTTCACAATTTTCAGTTAATACTCAATTTGATGATGAATTAATGGGACAAGCTGCCACCTACCACGTCATCAACCACCTAGAGGGCTTTCCCGATTGGGGTGAGGGTTAGACCAAGACTGCGTTAGCCCACTTAACTAAAGCCCACAGGGATGAGTTCAGGAAGCTAACACAAGTCTTCAAGTCTCCTGCAATGTTACTCATGAAAAGAGCATGGTTCAACAAACCACCTCAGTTACATTTCACCTCAGTTACATTTCACCTCAGTTACATTTCACCTCAGTTACATTTCACCTCAGTTACATTTCACCCCAGTTACATTTCACCCCAGTTACATTTCACCCCAGTTACATTTCACCCCAGTTACATTTCACCTCAGTTACATTTCACCTCAGTTACATTTCACCCCAGTTACATTTCACCCCAGTTACATTTCACCACAGTTACATTTCACCCCAGTTACATTACAGTTCCCTATGGGGAAGACGACCAGAGAGGGCTGAGGCTGACCCAGGGAGGGGGGTCGACCCCCGCCATTACATTCAGCCAGCTCCCTGCACGGACTGGGGAAAACCAGGGGGCGCCACTAAATCCAGACAGTTCCCTGTCCCATCTATAGAGAGAAATGGTAATGGCGTCTTTTTGTAGGCACTAACTCAGCCGTGGTTCGTTCGACAGCCTATTGGATAAGGAATGGCATTTTTTGTAGTTGTTTTAGGATAATTGCCGAAATCAAATTATTTGGTAGCTAACAACACATTTTGTGATTTTTTTTTTCTAAAGCATTTACGTATTCAAAAAAATAAAAAATAAAAATACACTTTTTGTGCGTATGCTAAATGTCTGGTATCTTTTATTTCAGCTCATGAAACATGACCAACACTTGACATGATGCATTTAGTTTTTGTTCAGATTAAATACAAATAAGTTTCCTATAGAGGATTAGTATAATTTAAAACGATCTTCCCATTCAAGTTTTTTGATAATTGATGTTTAAAGGTAAAACAATTACAGAACATTTATTTAAAATAAAAATAAAAACGTTTTTCTGTTATTATGAAATAGTTTGACAACCCTGTTTGTAAGCTTTCAAATGATATCAAACACAACCGTTTATCTTTTCCAGTGACGGACACATGGATGTCTCATAGTATGATTTGGTATGCAAAATGGGTCCAATTTGAGCACCTTTATCTCCTGAAGGTTTTGGCATTCAGGTACAAAAAGTCCCTTTTTGAGCAATTCTACAATGGGCAAATATGTAAGGCAGGTTTTGTTCAAATCAAAAGGGGTGTGTCAAAAAGTGATTGAATTCTAGTGGCTTTACCCAGTGTTCCAAAAAATGATCAAGATCAGGAAAAGATTCACGGCACACCTGCTAGTTCCTCAAACCACTGCTGTAGGTAATATGGTGCGATTTGGGAAGCACACTACCATTACTGGAGGGGGGATTGTGATCATGATGTGGACATATCTACTCTTCATTGTCATGTTCTCTATCTCTAATGTAGGGCCGTGTAGGTTCATCTCCAACTACCTGTGGTACAGGTCAGTTCATCGTTAAATCACAGAATGTTGCACCATTCCTCAAGCTTTTAGGACTAATGTTAGGTTCATGTTAGGTTCATGTAGGTTCATGTTAGGTTAATGTTATGTTCATGTAGGTTCATGTAGGTTCATGTAGGTTCATGTAGGTTCATGTAGGTTCATGTAGGTTCATGTTAGGTTCATGTTAGGTTCATGTAGGTTAATGTTAGGTTCATGTTAGGTTCATGTTAGGTTCATGTAGGTTCATGTAGGTTCATGTAGGTTCATGTAGGTTCATGTAGATTCATGTAGGTTTATGTAGGTTAATGTTAGGTTCATGTAGGTTCATTTAGGTTAATGTTAGGTTCATGTTAGGTTCATGTTAGGTTCATGTAGGTTCATGTAGGTTCATGTAGGTTCATGTAGGTTCATGTAGGTTCATGTTAGGTTCATGTAGGTTAATGTTAGGTTCATGTAGGTTCATGTAGGTTCATGTAGGTTCATGTAGGTTAATGTTAGGTTCATGTAGGTTAATGTTAGGTTCATGTAGGTTAATGTTAGGTTAATGTTAGGTTAATGTAGGTTCATGTAGGTTAATGTTAGGTTCATGTTAGGTTAATGTTAGGTTCATGTTAGGTTCATGTAGGTTCATGTTAGGTTCATGTAGGTTCATGTAGGTTCATGTAGGTTCATGTTAGGTTCATGTTAGGTTCATGTAGGTTCATGTAGGTTCATGTAGGTTCATGTAGGCTACAGGATTGGAGGATTCTACATTGTTTGCCTTCATTAGACAACTTTGTTCCAATATTTCTGTAAATCAGTGATATATTGCATTTTGAAAAGAGTGTTTTTATTGTTATTTTATTAACGAAAGCATAAGGATGCTGATGAAGAAATACAGTACTGTACAGTGTATGCTTTTACATTTGGATAATAAAGCATTTAAAGCATTTTGAAGATATAAGCCACCTGCATTTGTTCATTAGGCTACTGTGCAGTCTGACAAGTAAACACAGCCTACAGTACATACTGTAGTAAACATGGGAAAGTGCCTAATTCCTTACATAAGGGAGAGCAGGCCATGTCTGTACTACAGAATGAGACCAGGGTTCAATTCCCCGACGGGGAGGGAAGAATAGGAATAGGTTGTCTTTGTAAATAAGAATTTGTTCTTAACTGATTCCATATGTGTTATTTCATAGATGTGATGTCTTCACTATTATTTTACAATGTAGAAAATATTAAAAAATAAAGACAAATCCTGTAATGTGTAGGTATGTCCCAACTTTTGATTGGTACTTGCTTAAATAATTTGATTAATATTATGGCATTTCTATTCCATGAAAAACAAAAATCCCTCTGGGTTTCTGTTAGGACAGAACTGAAAATATGGCGCTGTACAACGTGTCGGTCGGCAGTACAGTACACGGCTATTTAGCTAAAGAATCCCTGTGTAGTGCGGGGCAGAAGACCGGGGTTAAATTCCCCGACAGGGAGGAAGGAGTAGGCTGTCGTTGTAAATAAGAATTTGTTCATAATAGTTCAATTCAATCTGGAGTGCGTGCGTTCATTATGTCAGTTTGTAAATTCAGACCGTTTCGCTCTCGGAGCGCACACTGGACGTTCGGGCCGAGGAGTAGGGTTGATTTGAGCGTTCTGGCCTTACAACGGCAGTCAAGCACACGAGCTAACGTTGGCTAGCTTGCTAGCTACTTCCAGACACAAATGAGAGAACAGCTCACTCTGACCATTTTACTCGCCCTAGCAGAGCTGGTTAGGCAGTTTTCGTGTTAACCAGAGCGTTGGTGACTTTAACTGTGCTGCTGGAAACAATTTAATTACACTTTTTTGACGACATTTACTGACACCGGCCATATTCAACGGGTGTTGAGTGCTTGTAAATTCATTATTCTGCGCTCTGATAACACTCAGACGTGAGTGCTCTGAAATTGGAGTTAATAGCCAAAGCGAATTTACAAAAGCAATGATGTATTGGAGTTGTTCTTCAACTGGTAATACATAAATAATGAAGCCGGTTAATAGGTTAAAAATTTAGCTTTTAATTCCAATGTTTTTTTTCAAGATACAACATTGTCATCTTTGGTGGTATAGATGGATTTTCAAGGAAGGTAAGTATATTATTTTGTTTACATATTGCATATTTCCCATCACCTAATGAACAACCACAATACCAGTCTGGTGTCAAGCGTAGGCTACCTCTTGTTCAGATGTTCCATCTGGAAACTGCGACCAATAACAAAGCAGCGACTGCTTTTGGATACTTCATGGATGGAGTCGGCAGAAATGGATGGCCTTCAAGGTAAATATTGACATAGTAGAATGAAAAAAAAAACTACTTGTATTATGCATATTGTAACATCTTGTGAGGAGTTACTTTCTGTATAAAACCCTTGACATCTTCCTCATCAAACCTCCTAAGATTGCTTTCTGTGTTGTATTGACATGTCCTGAAAATGACATCTGCTGCTTTAGATTGAACGGTCACATCTCAGTTATTGTTTTCATATCTACAAAACATAAGCTATTTTCTTAACTTTCAGAGTGCGAGCTCAAAGATCAAAGAGGACGAAATTATAGATATTGCCAAATGTTCACTGTCCGAGGAACAGGCCATGGAAGCTTTATGGCTGACAAAAGTGTCCATAACCAGATGTAATTAAACTGCTCTGTGTTCTTCTTCTCTCGTCCTCTCTGCCTGTCTTGTTGTACATGGATCCTGTCTTGGTGTACATGGAACCTGTCTTGGTGTACATGGATCCTGTCTTGGTGTACATGGATCCTGTCTTGGTGTACATGGAACCTGTCTTGGTGTACATGGATCCTGTCTTGGTGTACGTGGATCCTGTCTTGTTGTACATGGATCATGTCTTGGTGTACATGGATCCTGTCTTGTTGTACGTGGATCCTGTCTTGGTGTACATGGATCCTGTCTTGGTGTACATGGATCCTGTCTTGGTGTACATGGAACCTGTCTTGGTGTACATGGATCCTGTCTTGGTGTACATGGATCCTGTCTTGGTGTACATGGATCCTGTCTTGGTGTACATGGAACCTGTCTTGGTGTACATGGATCCTGTCTTGGTGTACATGGATCCTGTCTTGTTGTACATGGATCCTGTCTTGTTGTACATGGAACCAGTCTTGGAGTACATGGAACCTGTCTCACATGCATTCATTAAAAAAACGTTTTTTTGTCAGCTGCTAATTTTCAGATTTACACCACATAAACACTCAGCCATTCTCACTGGACTATCAAGCCTCTGTTGCTGCCAAATGTATCATCACTAACACAGATTTGTGTCTTTTGAACATTCCAGATTCAGCAGGTGGAGGACCTGCTTTATCAGGAGGATCCATCTGGAAACACTGACAATGGGGTCATTGTTCCTGACATCCCATGGCCCCCTGTCTACTGAGACTCTTGCTGTGCTGCAACGTCAAGTGAACCCTGCAGTACCACTGACTTCTCATCTTTTTGGTCAGGACATATACATACATGCTCTTCGATTAGTTATGAGTCTCCAGCATTTTAGGTGGAGTCCTCCCACACTATGTAGGATATTGTTTTAGCCCCAGTGCCAGTCTTGGTAATGACAAACATTTGTATTTTTTTGGAGGAGGGTGAAAGGATAGCAGGCCCAGCCTGTCAAAGTGAGAGATTAGGCTATTCTGGATAGAGCAGGTACTTTTGTGTAATCTATTTCTTGTGAGGTTTTCTGTCCTCAGATAAAGAGAGCTGTGAAAGCCTGTCTGCAGATTAAGAGGTCCCAATGAAGAGCAGTGGGTCTCAGTCCTGGGGACTCAAAGAGGGGCACATTTTTGTTTTTGCCTCAGCACTGCACTGCTGATTCAAATGATCAACTCATCATCAAGCTTTGAGTAGTATTTATGTATTCATTTGTGATGCCATCCTTGATATGATCCTGTTATGATCCTGCTACACATGAACATATGTTTACCCATGCATCTATCAATCCAATGTTATCATGATTTCCAGTCTATTGCATAGTTACAATGTGTAATCATTGATGTCCCAGGAGCAGGAGTGTTGAAGTGTATAATTGTAATACATACATGCAGACAGAGCATCATCCAGTTTGATACACCTGGTATTGGATTTGACTGAAAAAGAATGTCTCTCAGAGATTCATTCCTGAACCGCAACGAAGGAAGAGGAAGATCATGAACATGATGAAGATGATCAGTGATCCGGCGCCGACAGAGATGGTCGCCTCGCTTCGCTTTCTCAGGAAACTATGCAGTATTTTGTTTTTTTATGTATTATTTCTTACACTGTCACCCCAGGAAATATTAAGTCGTATTACATACAGCCGGGAGAAACTATTGGATACAAGAACAACGTCAACTTACCAACATTACGACCAGGAATACGACTTTCCCGAAGCGGATCCTCTGTTTGAACCATCACCCAGGACAATGGGATCGGTTCCCAGCCGGTGACCCAAAACAACGGCACCACGGGAGGGGCAGAAGAAGCAGTCTTCTCATCAGGCTCCGTAGACGGGCCGCCCACCGCTCCCTACTCGCCAACGTCCAGTCTCTTGACAACAAGATAGACGAAATCCGAGCAAGGGTTGCCTTCCAGAGAGACATCAGAGATTGTAACGTTCTTTGTTTCACCGAAACGTGGCTCACTTGAGACACGCTATCGGAGTCGGTACGGCCACCCGGTTTCTTCACGCATTGCGCCGACTGAAACGGTTCCCGGCCGGTAAGAAGAAAGGTGGGGGGTGTTAGGTTAGTAACGAGACAGAAAGGGAAAGAGGTAAATATGCCTTATGATTAACGAGACGTGGTGTGTAGTAATAATAACATACAGGAACTCAAGACCTTTTGCTTACCTGACCTAGAATTCCTTACAATCAAATGTCGACCGCATTATCTACCAAGAGAATTCTCTTCGATTATAATCACAGCTGTATATATCTCCCCTCAAACACATCGGCGGCCCTGAATGAACTTCATTGGACTTTATGTAAACTGGAAACCACATATCCTAAGGCTGCATTCATTGTAGCTGGGGATTTTAACAAGGCTTATCTGAAAACAAGACTCCCTAAATGTTATCAGCATATTGAATGCGCAACCCGGGCGGGAAAAAATCCCGGACCACGACGCATACAAAGCCCTGGCCCGCACTCCTTTCGGAAAATCTGACAAAGACTCAATTTTACTGCTTCCAGCCTATAGACAGAAACTAAAACAGGAAACGCCCGTGCTCAGGTCTGTTCAATGCTGGTCCGACCAATCTGATTCCACGCTTCAAGATTGCTTCGATCACGTGGACTGGGATATATTCCACATAGCGTCGGACAACAACATTGATGAACACGCTGATTCGGTGAGCGAGTTTATTAGCAAGTGCATCGGTGATGTTGTACCCATAGCAACTATTAAAACCTTCCCCAACCAGAAACCGTGGATTGATGGCAGCATTCGTGCAAAACTGAAAGCGCGAGGCGATCGGTAACATGACCGAATACAAACGGTGTAGCTATTCCCTCCGCAAGGAAATCAAACAAACTAAGAGTCAGTATAGAGACAAAGTAGAGTCGCAATTCAACGGCTCAGACATGAGACGTATGTGGCAGGGTCTACAGTCAATCACGGACTACAAAAAGAAAACCAGCCCTGTCGCGGACCACGATGTCTTGCTCCCAGACAAACTAAACAACTTCTTTGCTCGCTTTGAGGTCAATACAGTGCCAACGACAAGGCCCGCTACCAAAACCTGCTGACTCTCCTTCACCGCAGCCAATGTGAGTAAAGCATTTAAACGTGTTAACCCTCGCAAGGCTGCCGGACCAGACGTCATCAGCTGGCTGGTGTGTTTACGGACATATTCAGACAGTCTGCTGTTCCCACATGCTTCAAGAGGGCTACCATTGTTCCTGTTCCCAAGAAAGCTAAGGTAACTGAGCTAAATGACTATCGCCCCGTAGCACTCACTTCTGTCATCATGAAGTGCTTTGAGAGACTAGTCAATGATCATATCACCTCCACCCTACCTGACACCCTTGACCCACTCCAATTTGCTTACCGCACCAATATGTCCACAGACGACGCAATCGCAATCGCTCCACACTGCCCTTTCACACCTGGACAAAAGGAACACCCATGTGAGAATGCTGTTCATTGACTACAGGTCAGCGTCCTACTACACAGTGCCTTCAAAGCTCATCACTAAGCTAAGGACTCTGGGACTAAACAACTCCCTCTGCAACTGGATCCTGGACTTCCTGACGGGCCACCCCCAGGTGGTAAGGGCAACAATACATCTGCCACGCTGATCCTCAACACTGGAGCCCCTCTGGGGTGCGTGCTTAGTCCCCTCCCGTACTCCCTGTTCACCCACGACTGCATGGCCAAGCACTACTCCAGCACCATCATTAAGTTTGCTGATGACACAACAGTGGTAGGCCTGATCACCGACAACGATGAGACAGCCTATAGGGAGGAGGTCAGATTACTGGCAGTGTGGTGCCAGGACAACAACCTTTCCCTCAATGTGAGCAAGACAAAGGAGCTGATCGTGGACTATCGGAAAAGGAGGGTTGAACAGGCCCCCATTAACATCGCTGGGACTGAAGTGGAGCGGGTCGAGAATTTCAAGTTCCTTGGTGTCCACATCACCAACGAACTACCATGGTCCAAACACACCAAGACAGTTGTGAAGAGGGCATGCATGACAACACATTTTCCCCCTCAGGAGACTGAAAAGGTTTGCATGGGTTCCCAGATCCTCAAAAAGTTCTACAGCTGCCCCATCGAGAGCATCCTGACCGGTTGCATCACCGCCTGGTATGGCAACGGCTGACCGTAAGGCGCTACAGAGGGTAGTATATACGGTCCAGTACATCACTGGGGCCAAGCTCCCTGACATCCAGGACCTACATACTAAGCGGTGACAAAGGAAGGCCCCAAAAATGATCAAATACTCCAGTCACCCAAGTCATAGACTGTTCTCTCTGCTACCGCACGGCAAGTGCTATCTGAGCGCCAAATCCTGGACCAAAAGGCTCCTTAACAGCTTCTAACCCCAAGCCATAAGACTGCTGAACAATTAATCAAATGGCCACCCGGACTATTTACATTGACCCCCGAGTGTTTTTTACACTGGTGCTACTTGCTTGTTAATTTCTATGCATAGTCACTTTACAAATGACCTCGACTAAACCTGTACCCCTGCACATTGACTTGGTACCGGTACCCCCTGTATATAGCCTCATTGCTAACCTGTACCCCCACACATTGACTCAGTACCGGTACCCCCTGAATATAGCCTCATTGCTAACCTGTACCCCCACACATTGACTCAGTACCGGTACCCCCTGTATATAGCCTCATTACTAACCTGTACCCCCACACACTGACTTGGTACCGGTACCCCCTGTATATAGCCTCATTGCTAACCTGTACCCCCACACATTGACTCGGTACCGGTACCCCCTGTATATAGCCTCATTACTAACCTGTACCCCCTGTATATAGCCTCATTACTAACCGGTACCCCCTGTATATAGCCTCATTACTAACCGGTACCCCCTGTATACAGCCTCATTACTAACCGGTACCCCCTGTATATAGCCTCATTACTAACCTGTACCCCCCCACATTGACTGGGTACCGGTACCCCCTGTATATAGCCTCATTGCTAACCTGTACCCCCGCACATTGACTTGGTACCGAAACCCCCTGTATATAGCCTCATTGCTAACTTGTACCCCCGCACATTGACTCGGTACCGGTACCCCCTGTATACAGCCTCATTACTAACCTGTACCCCCACACATTGACTCGGTACAGGTACCCCCTGTATATAGCCTCATTACTAACCGGTACCCCCACACATTGACTCGGTACCGGTACCCCCTGTATATAGCCTCATTACTAACCTGTACCCCCCCACATTGACTCGGTACCGGTACCCCCTGTATATAGCCTCCACATTGACCCAGTACCGGTACCCCTGTATATAGCCTCCACATTGACCCAGTACCGGCACCCCCTGTATATAGCCTCCACATTGACCCAGTACCGGTACCCCCTGAATATAGCCTCATTACTAACCGGTACCCTCTGTATATAGCCTCATTACTAACCTGTACCCTCCCACATTGACCATGTAGCTTGCTTCTGTCTATAATATGAGCTGGTCAGTATGTCTAATCCTTTGTAACGCGGCTTGTTTGAGAGACATCACATAGAACTGCAAAAGTGTTGCCAAGGCTCTCCACATTCTGATGGACAGAGTTTAGAAATCAGTGGAATGCCTGGTGGAAGCAGAGTATGGTAGAGCTAAGGAGATGGAGAAAATTCAGGCGTTTGATTGCAAATTTGCAGAGGGAGTCAAAAAGAGAACACAGATGGCTGTTGTATAAAACACCTGTCTCCGGATTACATCTTCAAACTAAGGGCAACCATGACATCCGTGACAGAGAGGGAGAAGCATTCATCCATGTAACGGGTAAAATAGTCTATCTAGCTACATTTTACATTTACATTTAAGTCATTTAGCAGACGCTCTTATCCAGAGCGACTTACAAATTGGTGCATTCACCTTATGATGTCCAGTGGAACAACCACTTTACAATAGTGCATCTAACTCTTTTAAGGGGGGGGGGGGGGTTAGAAAGATTACTTTATCCTATCCTAGGTATTCCTTAAAGAGGTGGGGTTTCAGGTGTCTCCGGAAGGTGGTGATTGACTCCGCTGACCTGGCGTCGTGAGGGAGTTTGTTCCACCATTGGGGTGCCAGAGCAGCGAACAGTTTTGACTGGGCTGAGCGGGAACTGTACTTCCTCAGAGGTAGGGAGGCGAGCAGGCCAGAGGTGGATGAACGCAGTGCCCTTGTTTGGGTGTATATATTTTCAAATATTATACATTTCTAATTTAGTCAGAAAGTCGTTTTCATTGCAAGTTAAGGTGTACTGTTGGCTAGCCAGCTAATTTAACTTAACTTAATTTAATTTAGCTAATGTTACATGTATGATCTGTGCATTGCTAGTTATAGCCTAATGTTAGCTAGCTAACATTGATCCTAGTTTTCTTAGCTTTAAATTACCTCTAGATTCATGCAGGATAGTAACGTTATTAGTTGGCAGGTAGCCTAGTGGTTGGAGCATTGGGCCAGTAACTGAAAGGTTGCTAGATCGAATCCCTGAGCTGCCAAGGTAAAAATCTGTCGTTCTGCCCCTGAACAAGGCAGTTAACCCACCGTTCCTAGGCCGTCATTGTAAATAAGAATTTGTTCTTAACTGACTTGCCTAGTTAAAGAGATGGGTGGGGCTAAGGCTTAAGAGGGTGTGAACGATGCTGAATGTGTGTAGACGAGTAGTCTACGAGTAGTAGAGTAGTGGTGGCTAGCAGGGTAATGTACAGTGGCAAAAGGGCTAGCACACAATGTAAGCGGATGCAATAGTAGCTACCATGGGGCTAGCATGCTAACTGACTATATATACACTGCTCAAAAAAATAAAGGGAACACTTAAACAACACAATGTAACTCCAAGTCAATCACATTTCTGTGAAATCAAACTGTCCACTTAGGAAGCAACACTGATTGACAATAAATTTCACATGCTGTTGTGCAAATGGAATAGACAAAAGGTGGAAATTATAGGCAATTAGCAAGACACCCCCAAAAAAGGAGTGATTCTGCAGGTGGTGACCACAGACCACTTCTCAGTTCCTATGCTTCCTGGCTGATGTTTTGGTCACTTTTGAATGCTGGCGGTGCTCTCACTCTAGTGGTAGCATGAGACGGAGTCTACAACCCACACAAGTGGCTCAGGTAGTGCAGCTCCTCCAGGATGGCACATCAATGCGAGCTGTGGCAAAAAGGTTTGCTGTGTCTGTCAGCGTAGTGTCCAGAGCATGGAGGCGCTACCAGGAGACAGGCCAGTACATCAGGAGACGTGGAGGAGGCCGTAGGAGGGCAACAACCCAGCAGCAGGACCGCTACCTCCGCCTTTGTGCAAGGAGGTGCACTGCCAGCAAAATGACCTCCAGCAGGCCACAAATGTGCATGTGTCTGCTCAAACGGTCAGAAACAGACTCCATGAGGGTGGTATGAGGGCCCGACGTCCACAGGTGGGGGTTGTGCTTACAGCCCAACACCGTGCAGGACGTTTGGCATTTGCCAGAGAACACCAAGATTGGCAAATTCGCCACTGGCGCCCTGTGCTCTTCACAGATGAAAGCAGGTTCACACTGAGCACATGAGCACATGTGACAGACGTGACAGAGTCTGGAGAAGCCGTGGAGAACGTTCTGCCGCCTGCAACATCCTCTAGCATGACCGGTTTGGCGATGGGTCAGTCATGGTGTGGGGTGGCATTTCTTTGTGGGGCCGCACAGCCCTCCATGTGCTCGCCAGAGGTAGCCTGACTGCCATTCACAGAAGTGTGATTGACTTGGAGTTACATTGTGTTGTTTAAGTGTTCCCTTTATTTTTTTGAGCAGTGTATAATGGGGGACGCCATCTTAGGTTATGCAATAAACAAACATAGCGGCCATCTTAAGGCCTGGCATGACTCCTAAGACATATACCTCTTACATGGTGTTCACACACTAACGCCAGAGGGAAGGAAAGTGTCCATGGAGGAGAGGTCTACAGGTGAGGCCCTCTCTGTGGATGCAGCCAGGAGGAGAGGTCTACAGGTGAGGCCCTCTCTGTGGATGCAGCCAGGAGGAGAGGTCTACAGGTGAAGCCCTCTCTGTTGATGCAGCCAGGAGGAGAGGTCTACAGGTAAGGCCCTCTCTGTGGATGCAGCCAGGAGGAGAGGTCTACAGGTGAGTCCCTCTCTGTGGATGCAGCCAGGAGGAGAGGTCTACAGGTGAGTCCTTCTCTGTGGATGCAGCCAGGAGGAGAGGTCTACAGGTGAGTCCCTCTCTGTGGATGCAGCCAGGAGGAGAGGTCTACAGGTGAGTCCCTCTCTGTGGATGCAGCCAGGAGGAGAGGTCTACAGGTGAGTCCCTCTCTGTGGATGCAGCCAGGAGGAGAGGTCTACAGGTGAGTCCCTCTCTGTGGATGCAGTCAGGAGGAGAGGTCTACAGGTGAGTCCCTCTCTGTGGATGCAGCCAGGAGGAGAGGTCTACAGGTAAGGCCCTCTCTGTTGATGCAGCCAGGAGGAGAGGTCTATAGGTGAGTCCCTCTCTGTGGATGCAGCCAGGAGGAGAGGTCTACAGGTGAGTCCCTCTCTGTGGATGCAGCCAGGAGGAGAGGTCTACAGGTGAGTCCCTCTCTGTGGATGCAGCCAGGAGGAGAGGTCTACAGGTGAGGCCCTCTCTGTGGATGCAGCCAGGAGGAGAGGTCTACAGGTGAAGCCCTCTCTGTGGATGCAGCCAGGAGGAGAGGTCTACAGGTGAGTCCCTCTCTGTGGATGCAGCCAGGAGGAGAGGTCTACAGGTGAAGCCCTCTCTGTGGATGCAGCCAGGAGGAGAGGTCTACAGGTGAGTCCCTCTCTGTGGATGCAGCCAGGAGGAGAGGTCTACAGGTGAGTCCCTCTCTGTGGATGCAGCCAGGAGGAGAGGTCTACAGGTGAGTCCCTCTCTGTGGATGCAGCCAGGAGGAGAGGTCTACAGGTGAGTCCCTCTCTGTGGATGCAGCCAGGAGGAGAGGTCTACAGGTAAGGCCCTCTCTGTTGATGCAGCCAGGAGGAGAGGTCTACAGGTGAGTCCCTCTCTGTGGATGCAGCCAGGAGGAGAGAAACCAGCTGTTGACTCTTGAAGCTGCAGATGGAATCAGCTGCCTTTGTTCAGGAGAGTTAGACAAGGCAACCGCAGTAACCCGGCCTAGCAACAGAGCTGTGAACGGCCGGTTTACAATCCATAAAGGGGAAGGACTCTACTGCAGCAGCTGGAGAATCTCAAAGTTTGTCTCTTGTCCCAGAGAGTTTTTTATTTATTTTTACAATAGCCTAATACACACACACACACACACACACACACACACACACACACACACACACACACACACACACACACACACACACACACACACACACACACACACACACACACACACACACACACACACACACACACACACACACACCACATTGAGCAGGTCAAATGCGGGTCAGCCAGACAGTGTGTTATTGGTCAGCTGCAATAAAATAGTGTGTATTGATGACTAGATATCACGTCTAATAATAAACAATCAATTTTATTACAGCTGACCAATAACTGGCTGGCTGATCCGCATTTGACCTGCTCAATGCTGTGTCTGTATGAGTGTGTGTCTGTTTTTGTGTGTGTTTTTTTTGTGTGTGTGTGTGTGCGTGCGTGTGCGTGTGCGTGTGTGTGTGTGTGTGTGTGTGTGTGTGTGTGTACTCCAGCAGGTGAGGGATGGTTATTGGGAAGTGTCAGGGTAAGAACACTTCAGTATGTTTTATAGGTGATATATATCATAACACACACACACACACACACACACACACACACACACACACACACACACACACACACACACACACACACACACACACACACACACACACACACACACACACACACACACACACACACACACACACACACACACACACACACACTTCAATCCTCTTCATGTCTTCATTTCTCATTCTGATAGGCTGGTGAATGACCGTACCTCACACAGGCAGATGGGTGCTTCACAGGTGTTCTTCAGTAGGACGTGGAGTCGTGGACTGTATTTCTAGAGGTTTTAGTCAGCACATAGAGGTGTATAGAGGGCTTCCAACAAGAGGTTTAGTCAACACATAGAGGGCTTCCAACAAGAGGTTTAGTCAACACATAGAGTTGTATAGAGGGCTTCCAACAAGAGGTTTAGTCAACACCATAGAGGTGTATAGAGGGCTTCCAACAAGAGGTTTAGTCAACACATAGAGTTGTATAGAGGGCTTCCAACAAGAGGTTTAGTCAACACCATAGAGGTGTATAGAGGGCTTCCAACAAGAGGTTTAGTCAACACATAGAGTTGTATAGAGGGCTTCCAACAAGAGGTTTAGTCAACACCATAGAGGTGTATAGAGGGCTTCCAACAAGAGGTTTAGTCAACACATAGAGTTGTATAGAGGGCTTCCAACAAGAGGTTTAGTCAACACATAGAGTTGTATAGAGGGCTTCCAACAAGAGGTTTAGTCAACACCATAGAGGTGTATAGAGGGCTTCCAACAAGAGGTTTAGTCAACACACAGAGTTGTATAGAGGGCTTCCAACAAGCGGTTTCGTCAACACATAGAGGTGTATAGAGGGCTCATCTTTGCATCTTAGCTTCTGTGACAGCATGGGCAGCAACATTGAGAGATTTCTACATTTTTTCTTCTACATCTATGAGTTTATTGACAGTCGATAAACCAACAGAATGGGTGCCATAACATAGTGCCATAACAGAGTGTGTTTTCTGAGCAGGTATCAAGCCAATGTTGGTGATATACTGCCACCTGCAGTTCTGGACTATTTGCACGGGAGTATAATTCACTGGCTGGAATTCTCTGATTCTCCTTTAACCCATATGAAGTCCCACCCTACTTCAAAATGGTGAAATGGGAGCTGCCTATTCAACAGGCTTTGTGGCTCTCTATACAACTCTGAGTGAAATGGGAGCTGCCTATTCAACAGGCTTTGTGGCTCTCTATACAACTCTGAGTGAAATGGGAGCTGCCTATTCAACAGGCTTTGTGGCCCTCTATACAACTCTGAGTGAAATGGGAGCTGCCTATTCAACAGGCTTTGTGGCCCTCTATACAACTCTGAGTGAAATGGGAGCTGCCTATTCAACAGGCTTTGTGGCCCTCTATACAACTCTGAGTGAAATGGGAGCTGCCTATTCAACAGGCTTTGTGGCCCTCTATACAACTCTGAGTGAAATGGGAGCTGCCTATTCAACAGGCTTTGTGGCCCTCTATACAACTCTGAGTGAACACTATCTGAAGGTTTTCTAGTTGTGAGTATGAACTTCCATTATCATCAGATATTTGACCTTTTGCCTGAGTGGATTTGGTCTACGTGGTAGTTGTTCTTGATGTGTGTCTAATGTGTGTGTGTTTCTGAGCACACACACATTACACACAATTGTGTGTTTTGGGTCTGTGTGAGTACAGTTGTCCTCAGAGTGTGTGTTTTGGGTCTGTGTGAGTACAGTTGTGCTCAGAGTGTGTGTTTTGCGTCCGTGGGAGTGTAGTTGTGTTCAGAATGTGTGTTTTGGGTCTGTGTGAGTGTAGTTGTGTTCAGAGTGTGTGTTTTGCGTCCGTGTGAGTACAGTTGTCCTCAGAGTGTGTGTGAGCAATATTGACAAGCCGTTCATTGAAAGAAGAGCAAGAGGTGGAGATAAGTCATCACTGATCACAAATAAACGATAGAAACACACTGATGCCACTTTTACCCCCTATAGATACCCAGTCTCTTTACCCCCTATAGACACCCAGTCTCTTTACCCCCTATAGACACCCAGTCTCTCTAACCCCCTATAGACACCCAGTCTCTCTAACCCCCTATAGATACCCAGTCTCTCTAACCCCCTATAGACACCCAGTCTCTTCTAACCCCCTATAGACACCCAGTCTCTTTACCCCCTATAGACACCCAGTCTCTCTAACCCCCTATAGACACCCAGTCTCTCTAACCCCCTATAGACACCCAGTCTCTCTAACCCCCTATAGACACCCAGTCTCTTTACCCCCTATAGATACCCAGTCTCTTTACCCCCTATAGACACCCAGTCTCTTTACCCCCTATAGACACCCAGTCTCTTTACCCCCTATAGACACCCAGTCTCTCTAACCCCCTATAGACACCCAGTCTCTTTACCCCCTATAGACACCCAGTCTCTCTAACCCCCTATAGACACCCAGTCTCTCTAACCCCCTATAGACACCCAGTCTCTCTAACCCCCTATAGATACCCAGTCTCTTTACCCCCTATAGACACCCAGTCTCTTAACCCCCTATAGACACCCAGTCTCTTTACCCCCTATAGACACCCAGTCTCTTTACCCCCTATAGACACCCAGTCTCTTTACCCCCTATAGACACCCAGTCTCTCTAACCCCCTATAGACACCCAGTCTCTCTAACCCCCTATAGATACCCAGTCTCTCTAACCCCCTATAGACACCCAGTCTCTTCTAACCCCCTATAGACACCCAGTCTCTTAACCCCCTATAGACACCCAGTCTCTTAACCCCCTATAGACACCCAGTCTCTTTACCCCCTATAGACACCCAGTCTCTCTAACCCCCTATAGACACCCAGTCTCTTAACCCCCTATAGACACCCAGTCTCTTTACCCCCTATAGACACCCAGTCTCTTTACCCCCTATAGACACCCAGTCTCTCTAACCCCCTATATACACCCAGTCTCTCTAACCCCCTATAGATACCCAGTCTCTCTAACCCCCTATAGATACCCAGTCTCTTTACCCCCTATAGACACCCAGTCTCTTAACCCCCTATAGATACCCAGTCTCTCTAACCCCCTATAGATACCCAGTCTCTTTACCCCCTATAGACACCCAGTCTCTTTACCCCCTATAGACACCCAGTCTCTTTACCCCCTATAGATACCCAGTCTCTTTACCCCCTATAGACACCCAGTCTCTCTAACCCCCTATAGACACCCAGTCTCTTTACCCCCTATAGACACCCAGTCTCTTTACCCCCTATAGACACCCAGTCTCTTAACCCCCTATAGACACCCAGTCTCTTTACCCCCTATAGACACCCAGTCTCTTTACCCCCTATAGATACCCAGTCTCCTAACCCCCTATAGACACCCAGTCTCTTTACCCCCTATAGACACCCAGTCTCTTTACCCCCTATAGACACCCAGTCTCTCTAACCCCCTATAGACACCCAGTCTCTTTACCCCCTATAGACACACAGTCTCTCTAACCCCCTATAGACACCCAGTCTCTTTACCCCCTATAGACACCCAGTCTCTTTACCCCCTATAGACACCCAGTCTCTTTACCCCCTATAGACACCCAGTCTCTAACCCCCTATAGACACCCAGTCTCTCTAACCCCCTATAGACACCCAGTCTCTCTAACCCCCTATAGACACCCAGTCTCTCTAACCCCCTATAGACACCCAGTCTCTTAACCCCCTATAGACACCCAGTCTCTTAACCCCCTATAGATACCCAGTCTCTTTACCCCCTATAGACACCTAGTCTCTTTTACCCCCTATAGACACCCAGTCTCTTTACCCCCTATAGACACCCAGTCTCTTTACCCCCTATAGACACCCAGTCTCTTTACCCCCTATAGACACCCAGTCTCTTAACCCCCTATAGACACCCAGTCTCTCTAACCCCCTATAGACACCCAGTCTCTTTACCCCCTATAGACACCCAGTCTCTTTACCCCCTATAGATACCCAATCTCTTTACCCCCTATAGACACCCAGTCTCTCTAACCCCCTATAGATACCCAGTCTCTTAACCCCCTATAGACACCCAGTCTCTTTACCCCATATAGACACCCAGTCTCTTTACCCCCTATAGACACGCAGTCTCTTAACCCCCTATAGACACACAGTCTCTTTACCCCCTATAGACACCCAGTCTCTCTAACCCCCTATAGATACCCAGTCTCTTAACCCCCTATAGACACCCAGTCTCTTAACCCCCTATAGACACCCAGTCTCTCTAACCCCCTATAGACACCCAGTCTCTTTACCCCCTATAGACACCCAGTCTCTTTACCCCCTATAGACAACAAGTCTCTTTACCCCCTATAGACACCCAGTCTCTTTACCCCCTATAGACACCCAGTCTCTCTAACCCCCTATAGATACCCAGTCTCTTTACCCCCTATAGATACCCAGTCTCTTTACCCCCTATAGACACCCAGTCTCTTTACCCCCTATAGACACCCAGTCTCTCTAACCCCCTATAGACACCCAGTCTCTTTACCCCCTATAGACACCCAGTCTCTTTACCCCCTATAGATACCCAGTCTCTTTACCCCCTATAGACACCCAGTCTCTTTACCCCCTATAGACACCCAGTCTCTCTAACCCCCTATAGACACCCGGTCTCTTAACCCCCTATAGACACCCAGTCTCTCTAACCCCCTATAGATACCCAGTCTCTTAACCCCCTATAGACACCCAGTCTCTTAACCCCCTATAGACACCCAGTCTCTCTAACCCCCTATAGACACCCAGTCTCTTTACCCCCTATAGACACCCAGTCTCTTTACCCCCTATAGACACCCAGTCTCTTTACCCCCTATAGACACCCAGTCTCTTTACCCCCTATAGACACCCAGTCTCTCTAACCCCCTATAGATACCCAGTCTCTTTACCCCCTATAGATACCCAGTCTCTTTACCCCCTATAGACACCCAGTCTCTTTACCCCCTATAGACACCCAGTCTCTCTAACCCCCTATAGACACCCAGTCTCTTTACCCCCTATAGACACCCAGTCTCTTTACCCCCTATAGATACCCAGTCTCTTTACCCCCTATAGACACCCAGTCTCTTTACCCCCTATAGACACCCAGTCTCTCTAACCCCCTATAGACACCCAGTCTCTTTACCCCCTATAGACACCCAGTCTCTCTAACCCCCTATAGATACCCAGTCTCTTTACCCCCTATAGACACCCAGTCTCTTTACCCCCTATAGACACCCAGTCTCTCTAACCCCCTATAGACACCCAGTCTCTAACCCCCTATAGATACCCAGTCTCTTTACCCCCTATAGATACCCAGTCTCTTTACCCCCTATAGACACCCAGTCTCTTTACCCCCTATAGACACCCAGCCTCTCTAACCCCCTATAGACACCCAGTCTCTTTACCCCCTATAGACACCCAGTCTCTTTACCCCCTATAGATACCCAGTCTCTTTACCCCCTATAGACACCCAGTCTCTTTACCCCCTATAGACACCCAGTCTCTCTAACCCCCTATAGACACCCAGTCTCTTAACCCCCTATAGACACCCAGTCTCTCTAACCCCCTATAGATACCCAGTCTCTTAACCCCCTATAGACACCCAGTCTCTTAACCCCCTATAGACACCCAGTCTCTCTAACCCCCTATAGACACCCAGTCTCTTTACCCCCTATAGACACCCAGTCTTTTTACCCCCTATAGACACCCAGTCTCTTTACCCCCTATAGACACCCAGTCTCTCTAACCCCCTATAGATACCCAGTCTCTTTACCCCCTATAGATACCCAGTCTCTTTACCCCCTATAGACACCCAGTCTCTTTACCCCCTATAGACACCCAGTCTCTCTAACCCCCTATAGACACCCAGTCTCTTTACCCCCTATAGACACCCAGTCTCTTTACCCCCTATAGATACCCAGTCTCTTTACCCCCTATAGACACCCAGTCTCTTTACCCCCTATAGACACCCAGTCTCTCTAACCCCCTATAGACACCCAGTCTCTTTACCCCCTATAGACACCCAGTCTCTCTAACCCCCTATAGATACCCAGTCTCTTTACCCCCTATAGATACCCAGTCTCTTTACCCCCTATAGACACCCAGTCTCTTTACCCCCTATAGACACCCAGTCTCTCTAACCCCCTATAGACACCCGGTCTCTTAACCCCCTATAGACACCCAGTCTCTCTAACCCCCTATAGATACCCAGTCTCTTAACCCCCTATAGACACCCAGTCTCTTAACCCCCTATAGACACCCAGTCTCTCTAACCCCCTATAGACACCCAGTCTCTTTACCCCCTATAGACACCCAGTCTCTTTACCCCCTATAGACACCCAGTCTCTTTACCCCCTATAGACACCCAGTCTCTTTACCCCCTATAGACACCCAGTCTCTCTAACCCCCTATAGATACCCAGTCTCTTTACCCCCTATAGATACCCAGTCTCTTTACCCCCTATAGACACCCAGTCTCTTTACCCCCTATAGACACCCAGTCTCTCTAACCCCCTATAGACACCCAGTCTCTTTACCCCCTATAGACACCCAGTCTCTTTACCCCCTATAGATACCCAGTCTCTTTACCCCCTATAGACACCCAGTCTCTTTACCCCCTATAGACACCCAGTCTCTCTAACCCCCTATAGACACCCAGTCTCTTTACCCCCTATAGACACCCAGTCTCTCTAACCCCCTATAGATACCCAGTCTCTTTACCCCCTATAGATACCCAGTCTCTTTACCCCCTATAGACACCCAGTCTCTTTACCCCCTATAGACACCCAGTCTCTCTAACCCCCTATAGACACCCAGTCTCTAACCCCCTATAGATACCCAGTCTCTTTACCCCCTATAGATACCCAGTCTCTTTACCCCCTATAGACACCCAGTCTCTTTACCCCCTATAGACACCCAGTCTCTCTAACCCCCTATAGACACCCAGTCTCTTTACCCCCTATAGACACCCAGTCTCTTTACCCCCTATAGATACCCAGTCTCTTTACCCCCTATAGACACCCAGTCTCTTTACCCCCTATAGACACCCAGTCTCTCTAACCCCCTATAGACACCCAGTCTCTTAACCCCCTATAGACACCCAGTCTCTCTAACCCCCTATAGATACCCAGTCTCTTAACCCCCTATAGACACCCAGTCTCTTAACCCCCTATAGACACCCAGTCTCTCTAACCCCCTATAGACACCCAGTCTCTTTACCCCCTATAGACACCCAGTCTTTTTACCCCCTATAGACACCCAGTCTCTTTACCCCCTATAGACACCCAGTCTCTCTAACCCCCTATAGATACCCAGTCTCTTTACCCCCTATAGATACCCAGTCTCTTTACCCCCTATAGACACCCAGTCTCTTTACCCCCTATAGACACCCAGTCTCTCTAACCCCCTATAGACACCCAGTCTCTTTACCCCCTATAGACACCCAGTCTCTTTACCCCCTATAGATACCCAGTCTCTTTACCCCCTATAGACACCCAGTCTCTTTACCCCCTATAGACACCCAGTCTCTCTAACCCCCTATAGACACCCAGTCTCTTTACCCCCTATAGACACCCAGTCTCTCTAACCCCCTATAGATACCCAGTCTCTTTACCCCCTATAGATACCCAGTCTCTTTACCCCCTATAGACACCCAGTCTCTTTACCCCCTATAGACACCCAGTCTCTCTAACCCCCTATAGACACCCAGTCTCTTTACCCCCTATAGACACCCAGTCTCTTTACCCCCTATAGATACCCAGTCTCTTTACCCCCTATAGACACCCAGTCTCTTTACCCCCTATAGACACCCAGTCTCTCTAACCCCCTATAGACACCCAGTCTCTTTACCCCCTATAGACACCCAGTCTCTCTAACCCCCTATAGACACCCAGTCTCTCTAACCCCCTATAGACACCCAGTCTCTTTACCCCCTATAGACACCCAGTCTCTTTACCCCCTATAGACACCCAGTCTCTCTACCCCCTATAGACACCCAGTCTCTTTACCCCCTATAGACACCCAGTCTCTTTACCCCCTATAGACACCCAGTCTCTCTAACCCCCTATAGATACCCAGTCTCTTTACCCCCTATAGATACCCAGTCTCTTTACCCCCTATAGACACCCAGTCTCTTTACCCCCTATAGACACCCAGTCTCTTTACCCCCTATAGATACCCAGTCTCTTTACCCGCTATAGACACCCAGTCTCTTTACCCCCTATAGACACCCAGTCTCTCTAACCCCCTATAGACACCCAGTCTCTTAACCCCCTATAGACACCCAGTCTCTCTAACCCCCTATAGATACCCAGTCTCTTAACCCCCTATAGACACCCAGTCTCTTAACCCCCTATAGACACCCAGTCTCTCTAACCCCCTATAGACACCCAGTCTCTTTACCCCCTATAGACACCCAGTCTCTTTACCCCCTATAGACACCCAGTCTCTTTACCCCCTATAGACACCCAGTCTCTTTACCCCCTATAGACACCCAGTCTCTCTAACCCCCTATAGATACCCAGTCTCTTTACCCCCTATAGATACCCAGTCTCTTTACCCCCTATAGACACCCAGTCTCTTTACCCCCTATAGACACCCAGTCTCTCTAACCCCCTATAGACACCCAGTCTCTTTACCCCCTATAGACACCCAGTCTCTTTACCCCCTATAGATACCCAGTCTCTTTACCCCCTATAGACACCCAGTCTCTTTACCCCCTATAGAAACCCAGTCTCTCTAACCCCCTATAGACACCCAGTCTCTTTACCCCCTATAGACACCCAGTCTCTCTAACCCCCTATAGATACCCAGTCTCTTTACCCCCTATAGATACCCAGTCTCTTTACCCCCTATAGACACCCAGTCTCTTTACCCCCTATAGACACCCAGTCTCTCTAACCCCTATAGACACCCAGTCTCTTTACCCCCTACAGACACCCAGTCTCTTTACCCCCTATAGATACCCAGTCTCTTTACCCCCTATAGACACCCAGTCTCTTTACCCCCTATAGACACCCAGTCTCTCTAACCCCCTATAGACACCCAGTCTCTTTACCCCCTATAGTCACCCAGTCTCTCTAACCCCCTATAGACACCCAGTCTCTTTACCCCCTATAGACACCCAGTCTCTCTAACCCCCTATAGACACCCAGTCTCTCTAACCCCCTATAGACACCCAGTCTCTTTACCCCCTATAGACACCCAGTCTCTTTACCCCCTATAGACACCCAGTCTCTCTACCCCCTATAGACACCCAGTCTCTTTACCCCCTATAGACACCCAGTCTCTTTACCCCCTATAGACACCCAGTCTCTTTACCCCCTATAGACACCCAGTCTCTCTAACCCCCTATAGACACCCAGTCTCTTTACCCCCTATAGACACCCAGTCTCTTTACCCCCTATAGACACCCAGTCTCTCTAACCCCCTATAGACACCCAGTCTCTTTACCCCCTATAGACACCCAGTCTCTCTAACCCCCTATAGACACCCAGTCTCTCTAACCCCCTATAGACACCCAGTCTCTTTACCCCCTATAGACACCCAGTCTCTTTACCCCCTATAGACACCCAGTCTCTCTAACCCCCTATAGACACCCAGTCTCTTAACCCCCTATAGACACCCAGTCTCTTTACCCCCTATAGACACCCAGTCTCTTTACCCCCTATAGACACCCAGTCTCTTTTCCCCCTATAGACACCCAGTCTCTTTACCCCCTATAGACACCCAGTCTCTTTTTTTCCCTCCTTCTCTCTCTCTCGCCCTCCCTTTCTCTCTCCTTCTCTTTCTCTCTCTCTCTCGCCCTCCCTCCCTCCCTCTTTCCTTCTCTCTCTCTCTCTCTAGCCTTCCCTCTCTCTCATCTTTCTCTCTCTCTCTCGCCCTCCCTCTCTCTCATCTTGCTCTCTCTCTCTCGCCGTCCCTCTCTCTCTCCCTCTTCTCTCTCTCTCTCTCATCTTTCTCTCTCTCTCTCTCTCTCTCGCCCTCCCTCTCTCTCATCTTACTCTCTCTCTCTCGCCGTCCCTCTCTCCCTCCCTCTCTCTCTCTGCTCTATAGTCCATTCTATTATATCTATATAATAGTAGTTTATTAATGTATACGCGTAGCCTCTGGGCCCCATGTAAACCCCAGACTCTTTCATTTCAGTTTTATTTCATTTCACGGAGATTCGTCTTAATGGATTTCACTGTAATCCAGCCTCTATAATGTTATTCGCTTTTTAATGGAGTGTGTGCATGCGTACGTGCGTGGGTGGGTTTTTGAGTCAGTCTGCCTGCGTGTATGTGTGTCTGTTCGCGCGCGCGCGTGTGTGTGTGTCTCCCTTCCTGGAGTTTGAGCTGTGATAGGTCATCTGTGGGCTGCAGTGTAATTTCCCCCTGCAGCGCAGTGCTACTGTGTGTGTCTCCATTAGCACCGGCTGTCCGCTAGTCAGTAGGTTTAAGTTTCTACTTCGTATTAACTACATTCCATTATAAAGTTTCTACGCTAGTCTGTCGCTAGAATGAACGATATGCATCTTCAAGCGATCTATTGACAGGAGAGGCACCTGTCAGTCACAAAAGCGAGCGATGCCAGGGAAACGTAGTCTGCTGTCTGTCCCGCCTCCCAGTACAATATCTGAGCGCTGTGGTTGGTTGCAGTCAATGTTGCCATGTTCATAATGTTCCCGCCTAATTGGGCTACGTTGAAAATGATGTCACAGGTGAAAATGTATTGGTCGCGGCGTTGCGGGTTTTTTTGGTGCTATTTCTAATGACCCCTGTACACGCAGCGCAGTGAAACACTGAAGCGAAGAAAAAGTTAAACATTTCCCAACTTTATGCAAATCGCCAGTGGTGACCGAGGCGTGACCAATCATATCGAGTGGTTCCCATGACGAATTTGATGCTATTCGACCCAAGACTTTCTTCAAATGTATGTAATTATAACGTCATAATGAATCATGCAAAAAAAAAAATTACAGTTGAGAGGGAAATGTTAGTTCATGTAGAGACAAACGATTTTGCATAATGTTAATTTACAAAAGTTGCTATTTCTTAAGCTAGCTGACGAGTTAACATTAGCCAGCTAGCTGGCTAGCTTTATGGGTGTTGTGACATGAGTATGAAACAACCAGCAAACCATTCTGTCATCTTGGGAAACAGTGGATGTAAAGAATCTAGCTTGCTAAAGCATTTACTGCAAATTGAATGTACAATTTTGTAAGTGTGCCTTGCTTATATTTGCCATGCAATGCAGCTGAAGTAATGTAGCTAGCGAACTATTTTCTTGCTTATTGTTCAGTGGAGGTTAACATACCTGTATGTCTATGGATGTTTAGCTTCCTCCTTTAAAAGATGTGAGCGTACACCGTGATACTTAGAGGTACCCAGCGTCACGGCTTCATTCCTCCAGACCACCACCAGGGGGAGTTAGAGGTACCCAGCGTCACGGCTTCATTACTCCAGACCACCACCAGGGGGAGTTAGAGGTACCCAGCGTCACGGCTTCATTGCTCCAGACCACCACCAGGGGGAGTTAGAGGTACCCAGCATCACGGCTTCATTGCTCCAGACCACCACCAGGGGGAGTTAGAGGTACCCAGCGTCACGGCTTCATTACTCCAGACCACCACCAGGGGGAGTTAGAGGTACCCAGCGTCACGGCTTCATTGCTCCAGACCACCACCAGGGGGAGTTAGAGGTACCCAGCGTCACGGCTTCATTGCTCCAGACCACCACCAGGGGGAGTTAGAGGTACCCAGCATCACGGCTTCATTGCTCCAGACCACCACCAGGGGGAGTTAGAGGTACCCAGCGTCACAGCGTCATTGCTCCAGACCACCACCAGGGGGAGTTAGAGGTACCCAGCGTCACGGCTTCATTGCTCCAGACCACCACCAGGGGGAGTTACAGGTACCCAGCGTCACGGCTTCATTGCTCCAGACCACCACCAGGGGGAGTTACAGGTACCCAGCGTCACGGCTTCATTGCTCCAGACCACCACCAGGGGGAGTTACAGGTACCCAGCGTCACGGCTTCATTGCTCCAGACCACCACCAGGTGGAGTTAGAGGTACCCAGCGTCACGGCTTCATTGCTCCAGACCACCACCAGGGGGAGTTAGAGGTACCCAGCGTCACGTCTTCATTACTCCAGACCACCACCAGGGGGAGTTAGAGGTACCCAGCGTCACGGCTTCATTACTCCAGACCACCACCAGGGGGAGTTAGAGGTACCCAGCGTCACGGCTTCATTGCTCCAGACCACCACCAGGGGGAGTTAGAGGTACCCAGCGTCACGGCTTCATTGCTCCAGACCACCACCAGGGGGAGTTAGAGGTACCCAGCGTCACGGCTTCATTGCTCCAGACCACCACCAGGGGGAGTTAGAGGTACCCAGCGTCACGGCTTCATTGCTCCAGACCACCACCAGGGAGAGTTAGAGGTACCCAGCGTCACGGCTTCATTACTCCAGACCACCACCAGGGGGAGTTAGAGGTACCCAGCGTCACGGCTTCATTGCTCCAGACCACCACCAGGGGGAGTTAGAGGTACCCAGCATCACGGCTTCATTGCTCCAGACCACCACCAGGGGGAGTTAGAGGTACCCAGCATCACGGCTTCATTGCTCCAGACCACCACCAGGGGGAGTTAGAGGTACCCAGCATCACGGCTTCATTGCTCCAGACCACCACCAGGGGGAGTTAGAGGTACCCAGCGTCACAGCGTCATTGCTCCAGACCACCACCAGGGGGAGTTAGAGGTACCCTGCGTCACAGCGTCATTGCTCCAGACCACCACCAGGGGGAGTTAGAGGGACCCAGCGTCACGGCTTCATTACTCCAGACCACCACCAGGGGGAGTTAGAGGTACCCAGCGTCACGTCTTCATTACTCCAGACCACCACCAGGGGGAGTTAGAGGTACCCAGCGTCACGTCTTCATTACTCCAGACCACCACCAGGGGGAGTTAGAGCACTCATTGTGCATTTGGGTCCCAAGGTTTTTATATGACCAATCATATTGAGTGGTTCCAATGACAAATTTGACACGAGCCACCAGTCCCTGGTGACTTTCTTCCACAAAGATGGCTGACAAAACATTACAGGGGAAGCAAATGTAAGTAATTATATAGCCATAACGAGTCAAGCTAAAAATTTACAATTGACAGGAATATGTTAGTTAATGTAGAGACAAACGATTGTGCATATTTTTTTGTCATGTTAATTTACGAAATATGCGACTTAGCTCGCTGATGTTATGACATGATTACAGTATGACATTGTAATTCGTGTTGTTTAATGTTTTAGCGACTCCTGAGAATACCAGCAAACCAGGCTGTCGTCTTGGTGCATGTAAAGAATCTAGCTAGCTAAAGCATTTACTGCAAATTGAATGTACAATTGTGTAAGCGTGCCTTGCCGTGCTATGCAGCTGAAGAAACACAGCTAGCTAACTCTTTACTTGCTTACTGTGTAGAGGAGGATAAATACCTTAGCTATCATAGTTGTTGTATCATCTTCAAGTCTGAATGGCATTAATGAAGCCTATGGAATGAGTAGAATATAATAACTTTGTGCCAAGGATGCAAGTCCTGTATACATGTACTGTAGTTATTACCACGCATGAGATCCCCACATTGTAGCCTGTACATTACATATATTCACTGATCATGTACTCTTCCTTGGCAAATAAATGTGCTGTTCAGGAATGAATCTCTGAGAGACATTCTTTTTCGGTCATATCCAATACCAGGTGTATCAAACTCCATTCTGTGAATGATGGTGTGTCTGCATGTATGTATTACAATTATACACTTCAGTGTTTACCACTCCTGCTCCCGGGACGTCAATGATTACACATTGTAACTATGCAATAGACTAGAAACAGGATTTAACTAGTTGATTTGGCAGTCATATTTTTTGTTGTTGTATGTAACTAGGCAAGTCAGTTAAGAACAAATTCTTATTTACAATGATGGCTTACAAAAAGGCAAAAGGCCTCTTGTGGGGCCTGGGATAAAAAAATATATAAATATTGGACAAAACACACATCACGACAAGAGAGACAACACAACATTACATAAAGAGAGACCTAAGACAACATAGCAAGGCAGCAACACATGACAACACAGCATGGTAGCAGCACAACATGACAACAACATGGTAGCAGCACAACATGGTAGGAGCACAAAACATGGTACAAGCATTTTACATTTACATTTACATTTAAGTCATTTAGCAGACGCTCTTATCCAGAGCGACTTACAAATTGGAAAGTTCATACATATTCATTTTACTTTACCTTTATTTAACTAGACATGTCAGTTAAGAACAAATTCTTATTTACAATGACAGCCTAGGAACAGTGGGTTAACGGCCTTGTTCAGAGGCAGAACGACAGATTTTTACCTTGTCAGCTCAGGGATTCAATCTAGCAACAGCAGCATAGTCAAGAAGGTAGAGACAACAATACATCACACAAAGCAGCCACAACTGTCAGTAAGAGTGTCCATGATTGAGTCTATGAATGAAGGGATTGATATAAAACTGTCCAGTTTGAGAGTTTTGTTGCAGCTCGTTCCAGCCGCTAGCCGGTTGATGCTTATTTATAAAACCCTCTTAGGCCTCAGTCACATTCTGTTAAAGGTCCCCAAAGCACACACATCCCTGGGTCGCTCGTCTTTTCAGTTCCCTGCAGCTAGCGACTGGAACGAGCTGCAACATATATAGAGAAATGTAATTTTAAAAACAGTACACTACACTTCCTATGCATCATATAAATACTCTAACACCGGTTCATCTCAATATCTAATTTCCTTAATCTGCATTGAGCTGATAAACACAGGATAGGTGTAGTATTTCATCAAATGAGAGACTTAATTTCAACCAGTAGAGAAACGCTTTATTGAAAGAAGTTCATTATCCCAGTGTTATAAATACATGATACATGCATTATAAAAATAATTGTAATATTATCTTATAAATACAATTTCAATCTGTGCTTCAATGCACATCTGGTGTGCATTATAAAACGAGGAAGAAAGACGAGGTGTAGAAGACAGAAAGGGAAATGGTAAGAACAGCGGCAGACAGCATATGATTAATGACTTACAGTGCTACCCTAATATTCTCTCAGTTCATCACAATTACAGTGTCTCTAGCAGTGCCTCTTAACCAGCCTTGGGCCCCCAGTTGGCCTGAAGGTTATCTTAAGAGCAGGTGAGGTGGCGATGATGGGACCGGCTTCCTCTCTCACATCAAAACATACCTGCAGATGAGAGACAGGTGGATAGAGAGAGAGAGCATGGTTAAGCTTTGTTTTTTATTTATTCTAACATGCTCAGTCATCATAATCATCAGGAGGTGAAATGCAAAACTGACCTCGGATCATTAACTCTGGGACTACTGCATGTCTGTCTGTATTTCAATGTAAAGCATATCTTTAATAATACTTCCTGTATAATATAAACTGACCTGCGATCATTAACTCTGGGACTACTACATCTCTGTCTGTATTTCAATGTAAAGCATCTCTTTAATAATACTTCCTGTTTACCTGACCAAATGACCTCTGATCATGCTGTGCCCTCTATGTAGTCAGTTCAGATGCTGTAGGGGTTCACCTACACAGCTGATATAACCTAGAGGATTTAGGGAGAAGGGGAGAGAGGGATGAAGTGAAGGAGAAATACTTATTGAGAAAATAAGGTAGTTAACCTCTCTAGGGTACGTGAGACGTTAGCGTCCCACCTCTTCAACAGCCAGTGAAAGTGTAGGGCGCCAAATTCAAAACAGAAATCCCATAATTAAAATTCCTCAAGCATACATGTATTTTACACCATTTTAAAGATACACTTGTTGTAAATCCAGACAAAGGCAAACCAAATGATTATGTTAGGTGAGTGCCTATTCACAGAATAACACAGCCATTTTTCCAGCCAAAGAGAGGATTCACAAAAAGCAGAAATATAGATAAAATTAATCACTAACCTTTGATGATCTTCATCAGATGACACTCATAGGCCTTCATGTTACACAAAACATGTATGTTTTGTTCGGTAAAGTTCATATTTATATCCAAAAATCTTGAGTTTACATTGGCGCCTTACGTTCAGAAGTCACAAAACATCCTTTGATTTTGCAGAGAGCCACATCAATTTACAGTAATACTCATAATAAACATTGCTAAAAGATACAACTGTTTTGCATGGAATTTTAGATGCACTTCTCCTTAATGCAACCGCTGTGTCAGATTTCAAAAAAGCTTTACGGAAAAAGCACACCATGCAATAATCTGAGTCGGCGCTCAGAGCCCAATCAAGACACAAATATAGCCGCCATATTATGCAGTCAACAGAAGTCAGAAGTAACAATATAAACATTCACTTACCTTTGATGATCTTCATCAGAATGCACTCCCAGGAATCCCAGTTCCACAATAAATGTTTGTTTTGTTCGATAATGTCCATAATTTATGTCCAAATTCCTCCTTTTTTTAGCGTGTAGTACACTTTCTAAACTCACGACGCGCGGGCAGGTCCAGCGGAGAGTACGGACGAAAAGTTAAAAAAGTTATATTACAGTCCGTAAAAACATGACAAACGAAGTATTGAATCAATCTTTAGGATGTTTTTAACATAATTCTTCAATACTGTATTCCTGTGTGTTCAGAATTGCGATGGAACAGAGCTCGCTCTCACGTGAACGCGCATGTTTAGGTCATGGCAGACCTGACTCAAACCTCTCTCCTTCAGCCCCACTAAACAGTAGAGGCATCAGACAAATTACCAATATCCCACTGTATCTTCAATAGGAGCTGAGTTGAAAATCGACCAACCTCAGATTTCTCACTTCCTGGTTGGATTTCTTCTCAGGTTTTTGCCTGCCTGATGAGTTATGTTATACTCACAGACATCATTCAAACAGTTTTAGAAACTTCAGAGTGTTTTCTATCCAAATCTACTAATAATATGCATATTCTAGCTTTTATGGCTTTGTAGCAGGCCGTTTACTCTGGGCATGCTTTTCATCTGGACGTAAAAATACTGCCCCCTACCCCAAAGAAGTTAGAGACAGCGTTCAACAGGAATCTGTGTGTGTGTGTGGCCTCACCTGGTGTCCACACTAAGTGGCTGCAGAGTACCTTATGCTGAAAAACAGACACATGAGGACAAACAATATAGAGTAGTTATAGAAATAATGAAGTGTCTTACTATTCTCCATGGTTGGCCCTCGTGCCTATTCTTTGAAGGTGCCACAGCAATACATTTGAGCCTGCTTACTGCACAACACAATTCATCAATCAGATTGATACACGAGTACGTAGCTTATAGGGGGGCGCTATTTTCACTTTGTAAAAAATCGTGCCCAAATTAAACTGCTAATTGTTATTTTTTTCCCTCCACAATATGGGTGACTTAAAATAGCCTGCTTTTGTACAGACATCACACCCTTAACTGGCTGTTGAAAGAGGTGGGACGCTACTGTCCCACATACCCTAGAGGTTTTAACTAAACACCACACTCACCTGAGAAGTAGAAATCAAAGGGAGAGAAACTGTGAATTGAATAACTGCAGTTGACATAGCTAAGTAAATGGAAGAAAACTCTTATTGCAATGTGAATGGCTCTTAAAAGAGCCTTTGGTTGTGCATAGTGTAGTCTATGGTGTTGCCAGGGAACAGCACACTCTTAAAAGAGCCTTTGGTTGTGCATAGTGTAGTCTGTGGTGTTGCCAGGGAACAGCACCCTCTTAAAAGAGCCTTTGGTTGTGCATAGTGTAGTCTATGGTGTTGCCAGGGAACAGCACCCTCTTAAAAGAGCCTTTGGTTGTGCATAGTGTAGTCTGTGGTGTTGCCAGGGAACAGCACCCTCTTAAAATAGCCTTTGGTTGTGCATAGTGTAGTCTATGGTGTTGCCAGGGAACAGCACCCTCTTAAAATAGTCTTTGGTTGTGCATAGTGTAGTCTGTGGTGTTGCCAGGGAACAGCACCCTCTTAAAATAGCCTTTGGTTGTGCATAGTGTAGTCTATGGTGTTGCCAGGGAACAGCACCCTCTTAAAATAGTCTTTGGTTGTGCATAGTGTAGTCTGTGGTGTTGCCAGTGAACAGCACCCTCTTAAAAGAGCCTTTGGTTGTGCATAGTGTAGTCTATGGTGTTGCCAGGGAACAGCACCCTCTTAAAAGAGCCTTTGGTTGTGCATAGTGTAGTCTGTGGTGTTGCCAGGGAACAGCACCCTCTTAAAATAGCCTTTGGTTGTGCATAGTGTAGTCTATGGTGTTGCCAGGGAACAGCACCCTCTTAAAATAGCCTTTGGTTGTGCATAGTGTAGTCTGTGGTGTTGCCAGGGAACAGCACCCTCTTTGAAGAAGTAGGAAGTGAAGATCTCCTGCACACGGATTGCATCTCTTGCTGCGTTGTTGGATCCTTGAAACATCCTGCTGAGCACCAGACTTCTCCTCTGGCACACGGCGGCCCCATGAAGTTATGCAGGACACAGGTAGCCTTCACACGCCTGAATTCCCCCAGGAGGCAGTCCCAGATGGCCCTGGTCACCCAACCTTGCAGTGCCCTACACGGTAACTGTAGGCAATCGTTTTGAAAGAATCTCCCGTATCTGTAGGAATATGGAAGATAATGTCATTATTAGACTGTTACATCACCAGGTCATTGTGAATTACTAAAGTATAATATCTCTGATAACAAATCATGATAACATTGGATTGATAGATGCATTGGCAAACATATGTTGTGTAGCATGTGACAAGAGCAGGATCATATCAAGAATAGGATCACAAATGAATACATAAATACCACTTGAATCTTGATGATGAGTTGATCATTTGAATCAGCTGTGCAGTGCTGAGGCAAAAACAACAATGTGCCTCTTTGAGTCCCCAGGACTGAGAACCACTGCTCTTCATTGGGACCTCTTCATATGTAGACTGGCTTTCATAGCGCTCTTTATCTGAGGACAGAAAACCTCACAAGAAACAGACTTCATTATACTCAAATTAAGACTGCACTGAATATTATATTATCTCTGTCCTCACTTCTATTATCTCCGTCCTCATTTCTATTATCTCCGTCCTCACTTCTATTATCTCTGTCCTCACTTCTATTATCTCCGTCCTCACTTCTATTATCTCTGTCCTCACTTCTATTATCTCTGTCCTCACTTCTATTATCTCCGTCCTCACTTCTATTATCTCTGTCCTCACTTCTATTATCTCTGTCCTCACTTCTATTATCTCCGGCCTCACTTCTATTATCTCTGTCCTCACTTCTATTATCTCCGTCCTCACTTCTATTATCTCTGTCCTCACTTCTATTATCTCTGTCCTCACTTCTATTATCTCCGTCCTCACTTCTATTATCTCTGTCCTCACTTCTATTATCTCCGTCCTCACTTCTAGGGGACAGGAACTACAAAATAAGTACCTGCCCTATCCAGAAAAGCTTCCTCTCTCACTTTGACAGTTGGGGCTGTTATCCTTTCACCCTCCTCCATGGCTGTTAGCTAGCTTCCTACAAATGCATTTTGAGTTAGTTTTTTACAGTGTTAAATTTATTTATTTATTTAAATTTTATTTCACCTTTATTTAACCAGGTAGGCAAATTGAGAACACGTTCTCATTTACAATTGCGACCTGGCCAAGATAAAGCAAAGCAGTTCGACACATACAACAACACATAGTTACACATGTAAAACAAACATACAGTCAATAATACAGTGAAAAATAAGTCTATATACAATGTGAGCAAGTGAGGTGAGATAAGGGAGGTGAAGGCAAACAAAATATATATATAAATAAATAAAAATATAAAAAAGGCCATGGTGGCGAAGTAAATACAATATAGCAAGTAAAAAATAAATAAAAATTTTAAAAAAGTAGAGTAGAGATAGTAGAGATAGAAAAAGTAGAGATAGAAATAATGGGGTGCAAAGGAGCAAAATAAATAAATAAATACAGTAGGTAAAGAGGTAGTTGTTTGGGCTAAATTATAGATGGGCTATGTACAGGTGCAGTAATCTATGAGCTGCTCTGACAGCTGGTGCTTAAAGCTAGTGAGGGGGATAAGTGTTTCCAGTTTCAGAGATTTTTGTAGTTCGTTCCAGTCATTGGCAGCAGAGAACTGGAAGGAGAGGCGGCCAAAGGAAGAATTGGTTTTGGGGGTGACCAGAGAGATATACAGTGGGGAGAACAAGTATTTGATACACTGCCGATTTTGCAGGTTTTCCTACTTACAAAGCATGTAGAGGTCTGTCATTTTTATCATAGGTACACTTCAACTGTGAGAGACGGAATCTAAAACAAAAATCCAGAAAATCACATTGTATGATTTTTAAATAATTAATTTGCATTTTATTGCATGACATAAGTATTTGATCACCTACCAACCAGTAAGAATTCCGGCTCTCACAGACCTGTTAGTTTTTCTTTAAGAAGCCCTCCTGTTCTCCACTCATTACCTGTATTAACTGCACCTGTTTGAACTCGTTACCTGTATAAAAGACACCTGTCCACACACTCAATCAAACAGATTCCAACCTCTCCACAATAGCCAAGACCAGAGAGCTGTGTAAGGACATCAGGGATAAAATTGTAGACCTGCACAAGGCTGGGATGGGCTACAGGACAATAGGCAAGCAGCTTGGTGAGAAGGAAACAACTGTTGGCGCAATTATTAGAAAATGGAAGAAGTTCAAGATGACGGTCAATCACCCTCGGTCTGGGGCTCCATGCAAGATTTCACCTCGTGGGGCATCAATGATCATGAGGAAGGTGAGGGATCAGCCCAGAACTACACGGCAGGACCTGGTCAATGACCTGAAGAGAGCTGGGACCACAGTCTCAAAGAAAACCATTAGTAACACACTACGCCGTCATGGATTAAAATCCTGCAGCGCACGCAAGGTCCCCCTGCTTAAGCCAGTGCATGTCCAGGCCCGTCTGAAGTTTGCCAATGACCATCTGGATGATCCAGAGGAGGAATGGGAGAAGGTCATGTGGTCTGATGAGACAAAAATATAGCTTTTTGGTCTAACTCCACTCGCCGTGTTTGGAGGAAGAAGAAGTATGAGTACAACCCCAAGAACACCATCCCAACCGTGAAGCATGGAGGTGGAAACATCATTCTTTGGGGATGCTTTTCTGCAAAGGGGACAGGACGACTGCACCGTATTGAGGGGAGGATGGATGGGGCCATGTATCGCGAGATCTTGGCCAACAACCTCCTTCCCTCAGTAAGAGCATTGAAGATGGGTCGTGGCTGGGTCTTCCAGCATGACAACGACACGAAGCACACAGCCATGGCAACTAAGGAGTGGCTCCGTAAGAAGCATCTCAAGGTCCTGGAGTGGCCTAGCCAGTCTCCAGACCTGAACCCAATAGAAAATCTTTGGAGGGAGCTGAAAGTCCGTATTGCCCAGCGACAGCCCCGAAACCTGAAGGATCTGGAGAAGATCTGTAGGGAGGAGTGGGCCAAAATCCCTGCTGCAGTGTGTGCAAACCTAGTCAAGAACTACAGGAAACGTATGATCTCTGTAATTGCAAACAAAGGTTTCTGTACCAAATATTAAGTTCTGCTTTTCTGATGTATCAAATACTTATGTCATGCAATAAAATGCAAATTAATTACTTAAAAATCATACAATGTGATTTTCTGGATTTTTGTTTTAGATTCCATCTCTCACAGTTGAAGTGTACCCATGATAAAAATGACAGACCTCTACATGCTTTGTAAGTAGGAAAACCTGCAAAATCGGCAGTGTATCAAATACTTGTTCTCCCCACTGTACCTGCTGGAGCGCGTGCTACAGGTAGGTGCTGCTATGGTGACCAGCGAGCTGAGATAAGGGGGGACTTTACCTAGCAGGGTCTTGTAGATGACCTGGAGCCAGTGGGTTTGGCGACGAGTATGAAGCTAGGGCCAGCCAACGAGAGTGTACAGGTCGCAGTGGTGGGTAGTATATGGGGCTTTGGTGACAAAACGGATGGCACTGTGATAGACTGCATCCAATTTATTGAGTAGGGTTTTGGAGGCTATTTTGTAAATGACATCACCGAAGTCGAGGATTGGTAGGATGGTCAGTTTTACAAGGGTATGTTTGGCAGCATGAGTGAAGGATGCTTTGTTGCGGAATAGGAAGCCAATTCTAGATTTAACTTTGGATTGGAGATGTTTGATGTGAGTCTGGAAGGAGAGTTTACAGTCTAACCAGACACCTTGGTATTTGTAGTTGTCCACATATTCTAAGTCAGAGCCGTCCAGAGTAGTTATGTTGGACAGGCGGGCAGGTGCAGGCAGCGATCGGTTGAAGAGCATGCATTTAGTTTTACTTGTATTTAAGAGCAAATGGAGGCCACGGAAGGAGAGTTGTATGGCATTGAAGCTTGCCTGGAGGGTTGTTAACACAGTGTCAAAAGAAGGGCCAGAAGTATACAGAATAGTGTCGTCTGCGTAGAGGTGGATTAGAGAATCACCAGCAGCAAGAGCGACATCATTGATGTATACAGAGAAGAGAGTCGGTCCAAGAATTGAACCCTGTGGCACCCCCATAGAGACTGCCAGAGGCCCGGACAACAGACCCTCCGATTTGACACACTGAACTCGATCAGAGAAGTAGTTGGTGAACCAGGCGAGGCAATCATTAGAGAAACCAAGGCTGTCGAGTCTGCCGATGAGGATGTGGTGATTGACAGAGTCAAAAGCCTTGGCCAGGTCAATGAATACGGCTGCACAGTATTGTTTCCTATCGATGGCGGTTAAGATATCGTTTATGACCTTGAGCGTGGCTGAGGTGCACCCATGACCAGCTCTGAAACCAGATTGCATAGCGGAGAAGGTATGGTGGGATTCGAAATGGTCGGTAATCTGTTTGTTGACTTGGCTTTCGAAGACCTTAGAAAGGCAGGGTAGGATAGATATAGGTCTGTAGCTGTTTGGGTCAAGAGTGTCCCCCCCTTTGAAGAGGGGGATAACCGCAGCTGCTTTCCAATCTTTGGGAATCTCAGACGACACGAAAGAGAGGTTGAAAAGGCTAGTAATAGGGGTGGCAACAATTTCAGCAGATAGTTTTAGAAAGAAAGGGTCCAGATTGTCTAGCCCGGCTGATTTGTAAGGGTCCAGATTTTGCAGCTCTTTCAGAACATCAGCTGACTGTATTTGGGAGAAAGAGAAATGGGGAAGGCTTGGGCGAGTAGCAGAGGGGAGGGTAGTGCTGTTGACCGGGGTAGGGGTAGCCAGGTGGAAAGCATGGCCAGCCGTAGAAAAATGCTTATTGAAATTCTCAATTATAGTGGATTTGTCGGTGGTGACAGTGTTTCCTATCTTCAGTGCAGTTGGAAGCTGGGAGGAGGTGTTCTTATTCTCCATGGACTTTACAGTGTCCCAGAACTTTTTTGAATTTGTGTTGCAGGAAGCAAATTTCTGCTTGAAAAAGCTAGCCTTGGCTTTTCTAACTGCCTGTGTATATTGGTTTCTGGCTTCCCTGAAAAGTTGCATATCACGGGGGCTGTTCGATGCTAATGCAGAACGCCATAGGATGTTTTTCTGTTGGTTAAGGGCAGTCAGGTCAGGAGAGAACCAAGGGCTATATCTGTTCCTGGTTCTAAATTTCTTGAATGGGGCATGCTTATTCAAGATGGTGAGGAAGGCATTTAAAAAAAATATCCAGGCATCCTCTACTGACGGGATGAGATCAATATCCTTCCAGGATACCTCGGCCAGGTCGATTAGAAAGGCCTGCTCGCTGAAGTGTTTCAGGGAGCGTTTGACAGTGATGAGTGGAGGTCGTTTGACCGCTGACCCATTACGGATGCAGGCAATAAGGCAGTGATCGCTGAGATCTTGGTTGAAAACAGCAGAGGTGTATTTGGAGGGCAAGTTGGTTAGGATGATATCTATGAGGGTACCCGTGTTTACGGAATTGGGGTGGTACCTGGTAGGTTCATTGATAATTTGTGTGAGATTGAGGGCATCAAGCTTAGATTGTAGGATGGCTGGGGTGTTAAGCATGTTCCAATTTAGGTCGCCTAGCAGCACGAGCTCTGAAGATAGATGGGGGGCAATCAGTTCACATATGGTGTCCAGAGCACAGCTGGGGGCAGAGGGTGGTCTATAGCAGGCGGCAACGGTGAGAGACTTGTTTTTAGAGAGGTGGATTTTTAAAAGTAGAAGTTCAAATTGTTTGGGAACAGACCTGGATAGTAAAACAGAACTCTGCAGGCAATCTTTGCAGTAGATTGCAACACCGCCCCCTTTGGCCGTTCTATCTTGTCTGAAAATCTTGTAGTTGGGGATGAAAATGTCAGAATTTGTGGTGGTCTTTCTAAGCCAGGATTCAGACACGGCTAAAACATCCGGGTTGGCAGAGTGTGCTAAAGCAGTGAACAAAACAAACTTAGGGAGGAGGCTTCTAATGTTAACATGCATGAAACCAAGGCTATTACGGTTACAGAAGTCATCAAAAGAGAGCGCCTGGGGAATAGGAGTGGAGCTAGGTACTGCAGGGCCTGGATTCACCTCTACATCACCAGAGGAACAGAGGAGGAGTAGGATAAGGGTACGGATATACATCAAGATAGCTAGCTAATATGAAGTAAGGTAGCTGGTGATTATTTAATTCACTTAGCTAGCTATCTTTACAGTATGTAAAATTGGCTAAATAGCTAGCTAGCTACGTTTGCAGCTAATTTGAGTTAGCCTGCACTGTAACTAGTTAGCTAATAATACATTGTTTAAAGAAAGTAGGTTCTCCCAGCCTTGTGGACGATAGGAAGCAGGGAAGCAAAGTTTGTTTGTCACCACAGTATTTTAGAGCATATTACTATTTACCTGTGAATAAATTCATAAAATGGAGAATGGATTAAACTATTTACCCATTTTCTAACCAGACCTTCATACAAACTTGCTATGCTGAATTGTTGACACACAATCGAACCTGCTGCCAGCGCGCCACTCTGCGCGGCCATTTACCTCATGCTGGTGCACACAGTCGAGTCGTCAGTTACACCGCGGCCACCAAGGCATTTCTCTGTAAAAAATATTTCACTCTGTGACCTGCTACTGACTTGTCAGGCAGTGAGACGGGCTGTTGCTGTGTGAGTGAGTGAGTGGGGAGGGTGTGTGTGTGTTGGTCCCGTGAGCGAGAGGAGCGAGAGATCAACTCCCGTGTTGTGACACCTGTTTACTAGTTGCAGGTAGGCTATTTTAGATTGTCACTACAGAGACACCTATTTACAACCTTTCCCCCCCCCCCATAAAACATATTAATACGCTGGAACGGATGCACATCAATAAATAATGGAGACAAAGCACTGGAAAAACGACTTTGGGCGCACTAGAGCGTATTACATCAAATCCGCTCAGAGGTGGTTTAAACTGCATTTTATTGTTGACTGCTTAAAGAAAACAGTAGCAAGCTTAGTTCCTGGTTCTCGGAGGCTGCCAGAGTGGAACTGCCAGAGTGGAACTGCCAGAGTGGAACTGCCAGAGTGGAACTGCCAGAGTGGAACTGCCAGAGTGGAACTGCCAGAGTGGAACTTTGACATGGAGGTTATGGAACTCTCTCGCGCGGTTCTTTTTATGGGGGAAAAAGTTCTCAATGAACCGGACATTAGGCTAAATGTGGAGAAATTATACATTTGCCTCTGTTCGTCATCAAGGTAACCTACTAATATATATATGCCATTGTAGACTACAATTTTGATACGATAAATATGTTGAAATTACGATATCACTGGAGTCATTGCAAATCAATTAGTGCCACTTGTATAGGCTACCTGAAGCTGGAAAACCAATTATAAATACAATAGGAAATTCAATCCCCTTCAACTTTTGTTTTCCCACCCAAAAGATACCATGACCGCTTTGTACGGGATGGAGCAATTGAATGTGTTGGAAGTGGAAATGGCGGAAAGGAAAGTGCTCCTTCTCCTTGACAACCACCGCTCACATCTGTCTATCAAGGTCTTAGATTTCTGATTCTGATTCGCTGATTTCTGTAGGCCGTCTGGCTTTGTCTTGTTGTTCTATATTCAGCTGAGGAGAGATGGGGGGATAATGTTCTATATTCAGCTGAGGAGAGATGGGGGGATAATGTTCTATATTCAGCTGAGGAGAGATGGGGGGATAATGTTCTATATTCAGCTGAGGAGAGATGGGGGATAATGTTCTATTTTCAGCTGAGGAGAGATGGGGGATAATGTTCTATATTCAGCTGGGGAGAGATGGGGGATAATGTCTGTATTCAGCTGAGGAGAGATGGGGGGATAATGTTCTATATTCAGCTGAGGAGAGATGGGGGGATAATGTTCTATATTCAGCTGGGGAGAGATGGGGGATAATGTTCTATATTCAGCTGAGGAGAGATGGGGGATAATGTTCTATATTCAGCTGAGGAGAGATGGAGGGATAATGTCTGTATTCAGCTGAGGAGAGATGGGGGATAATGTTCTATATTCAGCTGAGGAGAGATGGGGGATAATGTTCTATATTCAGCTGAGGAGAGATGGAGGGATAATGTCTGTATTCAGCTGAGGAGAGATGGGGGATAATGTTCTATATTCAGCTGAGGAGAGATGAGGGATAATGTTCTATATTCAGCTGAGGAGAGATGGGGGATAATGTCTGTATTCAGCTGAGGAGAGATGGGGGATAATGTTCTATATTCAGCTGAGGAGAGATGGGGGATAATGTTCTATATTCAGCTGAGGAGAGATGGAGGGATAATGTCTGTATTCAGCTGAGGAGAGATGGGGGATAATGTTCTATATTCAGCTGAGGAGAGATGAGGGATAATGTTCTATATTCAGCTGAGGAGAGATGGGGGATAATGTTCTATATTCAGCTGAGGAGAGATGGGGGATAATGTTCTATATTCAGCTGAGGAGAGATGGGGGATAATGTTCTATATTCAGCTGAGGAGAGATGGGGGATAATGTTCTATATTCAGCTGAGGAGAGATGGGGGATAATGTTCTATATTCAGCTGAGGAGAGATGGGGGATAATGTTCTATATTCAGCTGAGGAGAGATGGGGGATAATGTTCTATATTCAGCTGAGGAGAGATGGGGGATAATGTTCTATATTCAGCTGAGGAAAGATGGGGGATAATGTTCTATATTCAGCTGAGGAGAGATGGGGGATAATGTTCTATATTCAGCTGAGGAGAGATGGGGGATAATGTTCTATATTCAGCTGAGGAGAGATGGGGGATAATGTTCTATATTCAGGTGAGGAGAGATGGGGGATAATGTTCTATATTCAGCTGAGGAGAGATGGGGGATAATGTCTGTATTCAGCTGAGGAGAGATGGGGGATAATGTTCTGTATTCAGCTGAGGAGAGATGGGGGATAATGTTCTATATTCAGCTGAGGAGAGATGGGGGATAATGTTCTATATTCAGCTGAGGAGAGATGGGGGATAATGTCTGTATTCAGCTGAGGAGAGATGGGGGATAATGTTCTATATTCAGCTGAGGAGAGATGGGGGATAATGTTCTATATTCAGGTGAGGAGAGATGGGGGATAATGTTCTATATTCAGCTGAGGAGAGATGGGGGATAATGTCTGTATTCAGCTGAGGAGAGATGGGGGGATAATGTTCTATATTCAGCTGAGGAGAGATGGGGGATAATGTTCTATATTCAGCTGAGGAGAGATGGGGGATAATGTTCTATATTCAGCTGAGGATAGATGGGGGATAATGTTCTATATTCAGCTGAGGAGAGATGGGGGATAATGTTCTATATTCAGCTGAGGAGAGATGGGGGATAATGTTCTATATTCAGCTGAGGAGAGATGGGGGATAATGTTCTATATTCAGCTGAGGAGAGATGGGGGATAATGTTCTATATTCAGCTGAGGAGAGATGGGGGATAATGTTCTATATTCAGCTGAGGAAAGATGGGGGATAATGTTCTATATTCAGCTGAGGAGAGATGGGGGATAATGTTCTATATTCAGCTGAGGAGAGATGGGGGATAATGTTCTATATTCAGCTGAGGAGAGATGGGGGATAATGTTCTATATTCAGGTGAGGAGAGATGGGGGATAATGTTCTATATTCAGCTGAGGAGAGATGGGGGATAATGTCTGTATTCAGCTGAGGAGAGATGGGGGATAATGTTCTGTATTCAGCTGAGGAGAGATGGGGGATAATGTTCTATATTCAGCTGAGGAGAGATGGGGGATAATGTTCTATATTCAGCTGAGGAGAGATGGGGGATAATGTCTGTATTCAGCTGAGGAGAGATGGGGGATAATGTTCTATATTCAGCTGAGGAGAGATGGGGGATAATGTTCTATATTCAGGTGAGGAGAGATGGGGGATAATGTTCTATATTCAGCTGAGGAGAGATGGGTGATAATGTCTGTATTCAGCTGAGGAGAGATGGGGGGATAATGTTCTATATTCAGCTGAGGAGAGATGGGGGATAATGTTCTATATTCAGCTGAGGAGAGATGGGGGATAATGTTCTATATTCAGCTGAGGATAGATGGGGGATAATGTTCTATATTCAGCTGAGGAGAGATGGGGGATAATGTTCTATATTCAGCTGAGGAGAGATGGGGGGATAATGTTCTATATTCAGCTGAGGAGAGATGGAGGGATAATGTTCTATATTCAGCTGAGGAGAGATGGGGGATAATGTTCTATATTCAGCTGAGGAGAGATGGGGGATAATGTTCTATATTCAGCTGAGGAGAGATGGGGGGATAATGTTCTATATTCAGCTGAGGAGAGATGGGGGATAATGTTCTATATTCAGCTGAGGAGAGATGGGGGGATAATGTTCTATATTCAGCTGAGGAGAGATGGGGGATAATGTTCTATATTCAGCTGAGGAGAGATGGAGGGATAATGTTCTATATTCAGCTGAGGAGAGATGGGGGATAATGTTCTATATTCAGCTGAGGAGAGATGGGGGATAATGTTCTATATTCAGCTGAGGAGAGATGGGGGGATAATGTTCTATATTCAGCTGAGGAGAGATGGGGGGATAAAGTTCTATATTCAGCTGAGGAGAGATGGGGATAATGTTCTATATTCAGCTGAGGAGAGATGGGGGATAATGTTCTATATTCAGCTGAGTAGAGATGGGGGATAATGTTCTATATTCGGCTGAGGAGAGATGGGGGATAATGTTCTATATTCAGCTGAGGAGAGATGGAGGGATAATGTTCTATATTCAGCTGAGGAGAGATGGGGGATAATGTTCTATATTCAGCTGAGGAGAGATGGGGGATAATGTTCTATATTCAGCTGAGGAGAGATGGGGGATAATGTTCTATATTCAGCTGAGGAGAGATGGGGGATAATGTTCTATATTCAGCTGAGGAGAGATGGGTGATAATGTTCTATATTCAGCTGAGGAGAGATGGGGGATAATGTTCTATATTCAGCTGAGGAGAGATGGGGGATAATGTTCTATATTCAGCTGAGGAGAGATGGGGGATAATGTTCTATATTCAGCTGAGGAGAGATGGAGGGATAATGTTCTATATTCAGCTGAGGAGAGATGGAGGGATAATGTTCTATATTCAGTTGAGGAGAGATGGGGGATAATGTTCTATATTCAGCTGAGGAGAGATGGGGGATAATGTTCTATATTCAGCTGAGGAGAGATGGGGGATAATGTTCTATATTCAGCAGAGGAGAGATGGGGGATAATGTTCTATATTCAGCTGAGGAGAGATGGGGGATAATGTCTGTATTCAGCTGAGGAGAGATGGGGGATAATGTTCTATATTCAGCTGAGGAGAGATGGGGGATAATGTTCTATATTCAGCTGAGGAGAGATGGGGGATAATGTTCTATATTCAGCTGAGGAGAGATGGGGGATAATGTCTGTATTCAGCTGAGGAGAGATGGGGGATAATGTTCTATATTCAGCTGAGGAGAGATGGGGGATAATGTTCTATATTCAGCTGAGGAGAGATGGGGGATAATGTTCTATATTCAGCTGAGCAGAGATGGGGGATAATGTTCTATATTCAGCTGAGGAGAGATGGGGGATAATGTTCTATATTCAGCTGAGGAGAGATGGGGGATAATGTCTGTATTCAGCTGAGGAGAGATGGGGGATAATGTTCTATATTCAGCTGAGGAGAGATGGGGGATAATGTTCTATATTCAGCTGAGGAGAGATGGGGGATAATGTTCTATATTCAGCTGAAGAGAGATGGGGGGATAATGTTTTATATTCAGCTGAGGAGAGATGGGGGATAATGTTCTATATTCAGCTGAGGAGAGATGGGGGATAATGTTTTATATTCAGCTGAGGAGAGATGGGGGATAATGTTCTATATTCATTTGAGGAGAGATGGGGGATAATGTTCTATATTCAGCTGAGGAGAGATGGGGGATAATGTTCTATATTCAGCTGAGGAGAGATGGGGGATAATGTTCTATATTCAGCTGAAGAGAGATGGGGGGATAATGTTCTATATTCAGCTGAGGAGAGATGGGGGATAATGTTCTATATTCAGCTGAGGAGAGATGGGGGATAATGTTCTATATTCAGCTGAGGAGAGATGGGGGATAATGTTTTATATTCAGCTGAGGAGAGATGGGGGATAATGTTCTATATTCATTTGAGGAGAAATGGGGGATAATGTTCTATATTCAGCTGAGGAGAAATGGGGGATAATGTTCTATATTCAGCTGAGGAGAGATGGGGGGATAATGTTCTATATTCAGCTGAGGAGAGATGGGGATATGGTCTGTATTCAGCTGAGGAGAGATGGAGGGATAATGTCTGTATTCAGCTGAGGAGAGATGGAGGGATAATGTCTGTATTCAGCTGAGGAGAGATGGAGGGATAATGTTCTGTATTCAGCTGAGGAGAGATGGAGGGATAATGTTCTATATTCAGCTGAGGAGAGATGGGGGATAATGTTCTATATTCAGCTGAGGAGAGATGGGGGATAATGTTCTATATTCAGCTGAGGAGAGATGGGGGATAATGTTCTATATTCAGCTGAGGAGAGATGGGGGATAATGTTCTGTATTCAGCTGAGGAGAGATGGGGGGATAATGTTCTATATTCAGCTGAGGAGAGATGGGGGATAATGTTCTATATTCAGCTGAGGAGAGATGGGGGATAATGTTCTGTATTCAGCTGAGGAGAGATGGGGGATAATGTTCTATATTCAGCTGAGGAGAGATGGGGGATAATGTTCTGTATTCAGCTGAGGAGAGATGGAGGGATAATGTCTGTATTCAGCTGAGGAGAGATGGAGGATAATGTTCTATATTCAGTTGAGGAGAGATGGGGGATAATGTTCTATATTCAGCTGAGGAGAGATGGGGGATAATGTTCTATATTCAGTTGAGGAGAGATGGGGATAATGTTCTATATTCAGCTGAGGAGAGATGGGGGATAATGTTCTATATTCAGCTGAGGAGAGATGGAGGATAATGTTCTATATTCAGCTGAGGAGAGATGGGGGGATAATGTTCTGTATTCAGCTGAGGAGAGATGGGGGATAATGTCTGTATTCAGCTGAGGAGAGATGGGGGGATAATGTTCTGTATTCAGCTGAGGAGAGATGGGGGGATAATGTTCTGTATTCAGCTGAGGAGAGATGGGGGGGATAATGTTCTATATTCAGCTGAAGAGAGATGGGGGATAATGTTCTATATTCAGCTGAGGAGAGATGGGGGGATAATGTTCTATATTCAGCTGAGGAGAGATGGGGGATAATGTTCTATATTCAGCTGAAGAGAGATGGGGGATAATGTTCTATATTCAGCTGAGGAGAGATGGGGGGATAATGTTCTATATTCAGCTGAGGAGAGATGGGGGATAATGTTCTATATTCAGCTGAGGAGAGATGGGGGATAATGTTCTATATTCAGCTGAGGAGAGATGGGGGATAATGTCTGTTTTCAGCTGAGGAGAGATGGGGGGATAATGTTCTATATTCAGCTGAGGAGAGATGGGGGATAATGTTCTATATTCAGCTGAGGAGAGATGGGGGATAATGTTCTATATTCAGCTGAGGAGAGATGGGAGGATAATGTTCTATATTCAGCTGAGGAGAGATGGGGGATAATGTTCTATATTCAGCTGAGGAGAGATGGGGGATAATGTTCTATATTCAGCTGAGGAGAGATGGGAGGATAATGTTCTATATTCAGCTGAGGAGAGATGGGGGATAATGTTCTATATTCAGCTGAGGAGAGATAGGGAGGATAATGTCTGTATTCAGCTGAGGAGAGATGGGGGATAATGTCTGTTTTCAGCTGAGGAGAGATGGGGGATAATGTTCTATATTCAGCTGAGGAGAGATGGGGGATAATGTCTGTATTCAGCTGAGGAGACGTCCCCCCCGCCCAGTGTGAAGTGCGGGGCGTAGCTACGGATGTGGAGGGTGAGAAAGGAGAGCCGTTCGGCCAAGTCCGTTACTGTGGTTACGTGAAGCAGGGACTGTACTACATCACAGAGATGGAACGCATTCGCGCTACCACGGAAACGACCCCACACCAGCTTCAGCCTGCGCTCCATCACCCCTGAGGAACTGTACCAGAGGAAGGTAGGTAGTACACAACACAACCACAACCAAAATACAACATGGCTGAGGAACTGCAGTACACACCACAACCAAAATACAACATGGCTGAGGAACTGCAGCACACACCACAACCAAAATACAACATGGCTGAGGAACTGCAGTACACACCACAACCAAAATACAACATGGCTGAGGAACTGCAGCACACACCACAACCAAAATACAACATGGCTGAGGAACTGCAGCACACACCACAACCAAAATACAACATGGCTGAGGAACTGCAGTACACACCACAACCAAAATACAACATGGCTGAGGAACTGCAGCACACACCACAACCAAAATATAACATGGCTGAGGAACTGCAGCACACACCACAACCAAAATATAACATGGCTGAGGAACTGCAGCACACACCACAACCAAAATATAACATGGCTGAGGAACTGCAGCACACACCACAACCAAAATATAACATGGCTGAGGAACTGCAGCACACACCACAACCAAAATATAACATGGCTGAGGAACTGCAGCACACACCACAACCAAAATACAACGTGGCTGACTGACATTCGCAAGTACCAAAGGAACCTGAGTGGAACATTCTGAAACGTAACAACCTTTTTTTATCAAACAGAATATTACAGAAATATGACTGTAAATATAGATCAATAAATAAGATAAATAAATTTGTTTCTAAATAAGATACATTTGTTTATTATTATCATCATCATAATCCTGATCATATCTGTCACGACTTCCGACGAAGTCGGTCCCTCTCCTTGTTCGGGCGGGCGTTCGGCGTCACCGGCCTTCTAGCCATCGCCGATCCACTTTTAATTTTCCATTTGTTTTGTCTTTGTTTTACACACCTGGTTTCAATTCCCCAATTACATGTTCATTATTTAACCCTCTGTTTTCCCCATGGTTTTTGTGCGTGATTGTTTTATGTATGTTCGGTCCGTTATTGTGGGCTCGGTATTATGTTATTGGAATATTTGAGTAAAGTTCCTTGTGTTACTCATCTCTGCTGTCCTGCGCCTGACTCCTCTGCACCAGCTACACCCTGACCATTACAATATCCTCCACCTCTGTTTTATTCAAAAGCCTCTGTATGAATAATTCTTGTAAGTATATTTCACGTATCTGTGTGAACACTTTCAACTTTAATGATGTAGAGGGTGAGGAGAGAAGAGAGGAGAGGAGAGTCCTTCACTCCAGTCTGGTTCTTTTGTTATGAAGAGAAGAGAGGAGAGGAGAGTCCTTCACTCCAGTCTGGTTCCTCTGTTATGAAGAGAGGAGAGGAGAGTCCTTCACTCCAGTCTGGTTCTTCTGTTATGAAGAGAGGAGAGGAGAGTCCTTCACTCCAGTCTGGTTCCTCTGTTATGAAGAGAGGAGAGGAGAGTCCTTCACTCCAGTCTGGTTCCTCTGTTATGAAGAGAGGAGAGTCCTTCACTCCAGTCTGGTTCTTCTGTTATGAAGAGAGGAGAGTCCTTCACTCCAGTCTGGTTCCTCTGTTATGAAGAGAGGAGAGGAGAGGAGAGTCCTTCACTCCAGTCTGGTTCTTCTGTTATGAAGAGAAGAGAGGAGAGGAGAGTCCTTCACTCCAGTCTGGTTCCTCTGTTATGAAGAGAGGAGAGTCCTTCACTCCAGTCTGGTTCCTCTGTTATGAAGAGAGGAGAGTCCTTCACTCCAGTCTGGTTCCTCTGTTATGAAGAGAGGAGAGTCCTTCACTCCAGTCTGGTTCCTCTGTTATGAAGAGAGGAGAGGAGAGTCCTTCACTCCAGTCTGGTTCTTCTGTTATGAAGAGAGGAGAGGAGAGTCCTTCACTCCAGTCTGGTTCCTCTGTAATGAAGAGAAGAGAGGAGAGTCCTTCACTCCAGTCTGGTTCCTCTGTTATGAAGAGAGGAGAGGAGAGTCCTTCACTCCAGTCTGGTTCCTCTGTTATGAAGAGAGGAGAGGAGAGGAGAGTCCTTCACTCCAGTCTGGTTCCTCTGTTATGAAGAGAAGAGAGGAGAGGAGAGTCCTTCACTCCAGTCTGGTTCTTCTGTTATGAAGAGAAGAGAGGAGAGGAGAGTCCTTCACTCCAGTCTGGTTCTTCTGTTATGAAGAGAGGAGAGGAGAGTCCTTCACTCCAGTCTGGTTCCTCTGTTATGAAGAGAGGAGAGGAGAGTCCTTCACTCCAGTCTGGTTCCTCTGTTATGAGGAGAGGAGAGGAGAGTCCTTCACTCCAGTCTGGTTCTTCTGTTATGAAGAGAGGAGAGTCCTTCACTCCAGTCTGGTTCTTCTGTTATGAAGAGAAGAGAGGAGAGTCCTTCACTCCAGTCTGGTTCTTCTGTTATGAAGAGAAGAGAGGAGAGGAGAGTCCTTCACTCCAGTCTGGTTCCTCTGTTATGAGGAGAGGAGAGTCCTTCACTCCAGTCTGGTTCTTCTGTTATGAAGAGAGGAGAGGAGAGTCCTTCACTCCAGTCTGGTTCCTCTGTTATGAAGAGAGGAGAGGAGAGTCCTTCACTCCAGTCTGGTTCTTCTGTTATGAAGAGAGGAGAGGAGAGTCCTTCACTCCAGTCTGGTTCCTCTGTTATGAAGAGAGGAGAGGAGAGTCCTTCACTCCAGTCTGGTTCTTCTGTTATGAAGAGAGGAGAGTCCTTCACTCCAGTCTGGTTCTTCTGTTATGAAGAGAGGAGAGGAGAGTCCTTCACTCCAGTCTGGTTCCTCTGTTATGAAGAGAGGAGAGGAGAGTCCTTCACTCCAGTCTGGTTCTTCTGTTATGAAGAGAGGAGAGTCCTTCACTCCAGTCTGGTTCCTCTGTTATGAAGAGAGGAGAGGAGAGTCCTTCACTCCAGTCTGGTTCTTCTGTTATGAAGAGAGGAGATGAGAGTCCTTCACTCCAGTCTGGTTCTTCTGTTATGAAGAGAAGAGAGGAGAGTCCTTCACTCCAGTCTGGTTCCTCTGTTATGAAGAGAGGAGAGTCCTTCACTCCAGTCTGGTTCTTCTGTTATGAAGAGAGGAGAGGAGAGTCCTTCACTCCAGTCTGGTTCTTTTGTTATGAAGAGAGGAGAGGAGAGTCCTTCACTCCAGTCTGGTTTCTCTGTTATGAAGAGAGGAGAGGAGAGTCCTTCACTCCAGTCTGGTTCTTCTGTTATGAAGAGAGGAGAGGAGAGTCCTTCACTCCAGTCTGGTTTCTCTGTTATGAAGAGAGGAGAGGAGAGGAGAGTCCTTCACTCCAGTCTGGTTTCTCTGTTATGAAGAGAGGAGAGGAGAGTCCTTCACTCCAGTCTGGTTTCTCTGTTATGAAGAGAGGAGAGGAGAGTCCTTCACTCCAGTCTGGTTTCTCTGTTATGAAGAGAGGAGAGGAGAGTCCTTCACTCCAGTCTGGTTCCTCTGTTATGAAGAGAAGAGAGGAGAGTCCTTCACTCCAGTCTGGTTCTTCTGTTATGAAGAGAAGAGAGGAGAGGAGAGTCCTTCACTCCAGTCTGGTTCTTCTGTTATGAAGAGAAGAGAGGAGAGGAGAGTCCTTCACTCCAGTCTGGTTCCTCTGTTATGAAGAGAGGAGAGGAGAGTCCTTCACTCCAGTCTGGTTCCTCTGTTATGAAGAGAGGAGAGGAGAGTCCTTCACTCCAGTCTGGTTCTTCTGTTATGAAGAGAGGAGAGGAGAGTCCTTCACTCCAGTCTGGTTCCTCTGTTATGAAGAGAAGAGAGGAGAGGAGAGTCCTTCACTCCAGTCTGGTTCCTCTGTTATGAAGAGAAGAGAGGAGAGGAGAGTCCTTCACTCCAGTCTGGTTCCTCTGTTATGAAGAGAAGAGAGGAGAGTCCTTCACTCCAGTCTGGTTCTTCTGTTATGAAGAGAGGAGAGGAGAGTCCTTCACTCCAGTCTGGTTCTTCTGTTATGAAGAGAAGAGAGGAGAGGAGAGTCCTTCACTCCAGTCTGGTTCCTCTGTTATGAAGAGAGGAGAGGAGAGTCCTTCACTCCAGTCTGGTTTCTCTGTTATGAAGAGAGGAGAGGAGAGTCCTTCACTCCAGTCTGGTTCCTCTGTTATGAGGAGAGGAGAGTCCTTCACTCCAGTCTGGTTCCTCTGTTATGAAGAGAGGAGAGGAGAGTCCTTCACTCCAGTCTGGTTCCTCTGTTATGAAGAGAGGAGAGGAGAGGAGAGTCCTTCACTCCAGTCTGGTTCTTCTGTTATGAAGAGAAGAGAGGAGAGGAGAGTCCTTCACTCCAGTCTGGTTCTTCTGTTATGAAGAGAAGAGAGGAGAGGAGAGTCCTTCACTCCAGTCTGGTTCTTCTGTTATGAAGAGAGGAGAGGAGAGTCCTTCACTCCAGTCTGGTTCCTCTGTTATGAAGAGAGGAGAGGAGAGTCCTTCACTCCAGTCTGGTTCCTCTGTTATGAAGAGAGGAGAGGAGAGTCCTTCACTCCAGTCTGGTTCTTCTGTTTTAAAGATTATGTAGTGACTGTGAGTGAGACAGCCATTGGCTGGAGTACTCTTCGGTTAGGGGGGATAGTTGTGATGTCCGCACGTGTGTGTATCACGGTTAGTGTGTATCAGGGTTAGTGTGTATCAGGGTTAGTGTGTATCAGGGTTAGTGTGTATCAGGGTTAGTGTGTGGGCCTTCTGATGTGACACACACACACACACACACACACACACACACTAATCTAAAATAGATTCATTCAAACCTTAAACCTAACTCTAACTCTAAACCTAACTCTAAACCTAACTCTAAACCTAACTCTAAACCTAACTCTAAACCTAACTCTAAACCTGACTCTAAACCTAACCCTAACTCTAAACCTAACTCTAAACCTAACTTTAAACCTATCCCTAAACCTAACTTTAAACCTAACCCTAAACCTAACCCTAAACCTAACTCTAAACCTAACTCTAAACCTAACCCTTAACCTAACCCTAAACCTAACTCTAAACCTAACTCTAAACCTAACCCTAAACCTAACCCTAAACCTAACTCTAAACCTGACTCTAAACCTAACCCTAACTCTAAACCTAACTCTAAACCTAACTTTAAACCTATCCCTAAACCTAACTTTAAACCTAACCCTAAACCTAACCCTAAACCTAACTCTAAACCTAACTCTAAACCTAACCCTTAACCTAACCCTAAACCTAACTCTAAACCTAACTCTAAACCTAACCCTAAACCTAACCCTAAACCTAACTCTAAACCTAACTCTAAACCTAACTCCACAAGAGAGGATTATCCTTGTGGGGATTTCTAGTATCCACGACGACACACACACACACACATTTTAATAATTTAGCAGATGCGCTTATCCAGAGTGATTTACATTAATCTTCAGATAGCTAGGTGAGACAACCACATATCACAGTAGTTAGTATATTCAGATAGCTAGGTGAGACAACCACATATCACAGTAGTTAGTATATTCAGATAGCTAGGTGGGACAACCACATATCACAGTAGTTAGTATATTCAGATAGCTAGGTGGGACAACCACATATCACAGTAGTTAGTATATTCAGATAGCTAGGTGAGACAACCACATATCACAGTAGTTAGTATATTCAGATAGCTAGGTGGGACAACCACATATCACAGTAGTTAGTATATTCAGATAGCTAGGTGGGACAACCACATGTCACAGTAGTTAGTATATTCAGATAGCTAGGTGAGACAACCACATATCACAGTAGTTAGTATATTCAGATAGCTAGGTGGGACAACCACATATCACAGTAGTTAGTATATTCAGATAGCTAGGTGAGACAACCACATATCACAGTAGTTAGTATATTCAGATAGCTAGGTGAGACAACCACATATCACAGTAGTTAGTATATTCAGATAGCTAGGTGGGACAACCACATATCACAGTAGTTAGTATATTCAGATAGCTAGGTGAGACAACCACATATCACAGTATTTAGTATATTCAGATAGCTAGGTGAGACAACCACATATCACAGTAGTTAGTATATTCAGATAGCTAGGTGAGACAACCACATATCACAGTAGTTAGTATATTCAGATAGCTAGGTGGGACAACCACATATCACAGTAGTTAGTATATTCAGATAGCTAGGTGGGATACCACATATCACAGTAGTTAGTATATTCAGATAGCTAGGTGAGACAACCACATATCACAGTAGTTAGTATATTCAGATAGCTAGGTGGGACAACCACATATCACAGTAGTTAGTATATTCAGATAGCTAGGTGGGACAACAACATATCACAGTAGTTAGTATATTCAGATAGCTAGGTGGGACAACCACATATCACAGTAGTTAGTATATTCAGATAGCTAGGTGGGACAACCACATATCACAGTAGTTAGTATATTCAGATAGCTAGGTGGGACAACCACATATCACAGTAGTTAGTATATTCAGATAGCTAGGTGGGACAACCACATATCACAGTAGTTAGTATATTCAGATAGCTAGGTGGGACAACCACATATCACAGTAGTTAGTATATTCAGATAGCTAGGTGAGACAACCACATATCACAGTAGTTAGTATATTCAGATAGCTAGGTGGGACAACCACATATCACAGTAGTTAGTATATTCAGATAGCTAGGTGGGACAACCACATATCACAGTAGTTAGTATATTCAGATAGCTAGGTGAGACAACCACATATCACAGTAGTTAGTATATTCAGATAGCTAGGTGGGACAACCACATATCACAGTAGTTAGTATATTCAGATAGCTAGGTGGGACAACCACATATCACAGTAGTTAGTATATTCAGATAGCTAGGTGGGACAACCACATATCACAGTAGTTAGTATATTCAGATAGCTAGGTGAGACAACCACATATCACAGTAGTTAGTATATTCAGATAGCTAGGTGGGACAACCACATATCACAGTAGTTAGTATATTCAGATAGCTAGGTGAGACAACCACATATCACAGTAGTTAGTATATTCAGATAGCTAGGTGGGACAACCACATATCACAGTAGTTAGTATATTCAGATAGCTAGGTGAGACAACCACATATCACAGTAGTTAGTATATTCAGATAGCTAGGTGGGACAACCACATATCACAGTAGTTAGTATATTCAGATAGCTAGGTGGGACAACCACATATCACAGTAGTTAGTATATTCAGATAGCTAGGTGGGACAACCACATATCACAGTAGTTAGTATATTCAGATAGCTAGGTGGGACAACCACATATCACAGTAGTTAGTATATTCAGATAGCTAGGTGGGACAACCACATATCACAGTAGTTAGTATATTCAGATAGCTAGGTGGGACAACCACATATCACAGTAGTTAGTATATTCAGATAGCTAGGTGGGACAACCACATATCACAGTAGTTAGTATATTCAGATAGCTAGGTGAGACAACCACATATCACAGTAGTTAGTATATTCAGATAGCTAGGTGGGACAACCACATATCACAGTAGTTAGTATATTCAGATAGCTAGGTGAGACAACCACATATCACAGTAGTTAGTATATTCAGATAGCTAGGTGGGACAACCACATATCACAGTAGTTAGTATATTCAGATAGCTAGGTGGGACAACCACATATCACAGTAGTTAGTATATTCAGTTAGCTAGGTGGGACAACCACATATCACAGTAGTTAGTATATTCAGATAGCTAGGTGAGACAACCACATATCACAGTAGTTAGTATATTCAGATAGCTAGGTGGGACAACCACATATCACAGTAGTTAGTATATTCAGATAGCTAGGTGGGACAACCACATATCACAGTAGTTAGTATATTCAGATAGCTAGGTGGGACAACCACATATCTCAGTAGTTAGTATATTCAGATAGCTAGGTGGGACAACCACATATCACAGTAGTTAGTATATTCAGATAGCTAGTTGGGACAACCACATATCTCAGTAGTTAGTATATTCAGATAGCTAGGTGGGACAACCACATATCACAGTAGTTAGTATATTCAGATAGCTAGGTGGGACAACCACATATCACAGTAGTTAGTATATTCAGATAGCTAGGTGGGACAACCACATATCACAGTAGTTAGTATATTCAGATAGCTAGGTGGGACAACCACATATCACAGTAGTTAGTATATTCAGATAGCTAGGTGGGACAACCACATATCACAGTAGTTAGTATATTCAGATAGCTAGGTGGGACAACCACATATCACAGTAGTTAGTATATTCAGATAGCTAGGTGAGACAACCACATATCACAGTAGTTAGTATATTCAGATAGCTAGGTGGGACAACCACATATTACAGTAGTTAGTATATTCAGATAGCTAGGTGGGACAACCACATATCACAGTAGTTAGTATATTCAGATAGCTAGGTGGGACAACCACATATCACAGTAGTTAGTATATTCAGATAGCTAGGTGGGACAACCACATATCACAGTAGTTAGTATATTCAGATAGCTAGGTGGGACAACCACATATCATAGTAGTTAGTACATTCATCTTCAGATGGGAGGTGCAGTGGGATTATTTAAGAAGCTCTTTGAAGAGGTAGGGTTTCTGATGTTTTCAGTAGATGGGAAGGGACTCTGCTGTCCTAGCTTCAGGGGGAAGCTGGTTCCACCATTGGGGTGCCAGGACAGAAAGGTGCTTGGAAAGAGGGAGGGTGTGGGAGAGAGAGGGAGAAAGAGAGAGAGAGAGAGGGAGGGACACACATAACAGAAACTAGTGAAATGCAGTGTTGTATTCAGTAGTTGTGCAGTCTATTGTTATGCAGACAGAAAGCTCAGCTCTGCAGAATTTAATCAGCTCTGCTCACACACGTTCTGGACCAATCTGAATGATGAAGAAGTGCTGATGCAGTGTGGGGATCGAGGCTTAAACTGTGGCACCCTATTCCCTACATAGTGCACTACTTTAGACCAGGGCCCATAACCACCCTATTCCCTACCTAGTGCACTACTTTAGACCAGGGCCCATAACCACCCTATTCCCTATATAGTGCACTACTTTAGACCAGGGCCCATAGGGCTGTTTAAGAAATAGGGTGCCATTGGGGATTCATTCCCTGACTTTTAGAACTCCCTTAGTCCATTTGATTCAATCCCCCCATTCTCTCTCCTTCCCCCCTCTATCCATCTCTCCCCCTCCTCCTCTCTCCTTCCCTCCCTCTATCCATCTCTCCCCCTATCCCCCTCCTTCTCTCTCCTCCCCTCCCTCTATCCCTCTCCTCCTCTCTCCTTTCCTCCATCTCTCCCTCAATCCCCCTCGTTCTCTCTCCTTCCCTCCACCTCTCCCTCAATCCCCCTCCTTCTCTCTCCTTTCCTCCCTCTATCCCTCTCCTCCTCTCTCCTTCCCTCCATCTCTCCCTCTATCCCCCTCCTTCTCTCTCTTTCCCTCCATCTCTCCCTCTATCCCCCTTCTCCTCTCTCCTTCCCTCCATCTCTCCCTCTATCCCCCTCGTTCTCTCTCCATCTCTCCCCCTATCCCCCTCTTTCTCTCTCCTTCCCTCCTTCTATCCATCTCTCCCCCTATCCCCCTCGTTCTCTCTCTTTCCCTCCATCTCTCCCTCTATCCCCCTCATTCTCTCTCCATCTCTCCCTCTATCCCCCTCGTTCTCTCTCCTTCCCTCCATCTCTCTCTATCCCCCCGTTCTCTCTCCTTCCCTCCATCTCTCCCTCAATCCCCCTCCTTCTCTCTCCTTCTTTCTCTCTCCTTCCCTCCATCGCTCTCTATCCACCCGTTCTCTCTTCTTTCCACCATCTCTCCCTCAATCCCCCTCCTTCTCTCTCCTTTCCTCCCTCAATCCCCCTCGTTCTCTCTCCTTCCCTCCATCTCTCCCTCAATCCCCCTCGTTCTCTCTCCTTCCCTCCACCTCTCCCTCAATCCCCCTCGTTCTCTCTCCTTCCCTCCATCTCTCTCTATCCCCCCCGTTCTCTCTCCTTCCCTCCACCTCTCCCTCAATCCCCCTCGTTCTCTCTTCTTCCCTCCATCTCTCCCCCTATCCCCCTCGTTCTCTCTCCTTCCCTCCATCTCTCTCTATCCCCCCGTTCTCTCTCCTTCCCTCCATCTCTCCCTCAATCCCCCTCGTTCTCTCTCCTTCCCTCCATCTCTCCCTCAATCCCCCTCGTTCTCTCTCCTTCCCTCCATCTCTCCCTCAATCCCCCTCGTTCTCTCTCCTTCCCTAAACCTCTCCCTCAATCCCCCTCCTTCTCTCTCCTTTCCTCCCTCAATCCCCCTCTTTCTCTCTCCTTCCATCCCTCTATATCCCCCTCGTTCTCTCTCCTTCCCTCCACCTCTCCCTCAATCTCCCTCCTTCTCTCTCCTTCCCTCCATCTCTCCCTCAATCCCCCTTCTCCTCTCTCCTTCCCTCCATCTCTCCCTCTATCCCCCTCCTTCTCTCTCCTTCCCTCCACCTCTCCCTCCCTTTATAGCTCTGCCTTTGCTTAGTTTTGACTGCCAGGCTTTAACATGACAGATACTTCAGCCCCAAAAGAGAGTCCTCTGTATTCCTTCCCATGCTGCTTGTGGGCTGAGGCCCAGCCAGAGACCGATAATAATGATCTTAATTCACCTATTATAGACACGGCCTGTATTGACCAACTCTGTGCTGAGTGTGGCGTCACATTGATCTCTAGTCGGGAGATGGCACTGTCGAGCAAGACGAAACACCATTGTAAACACTGAGTTGAGAGAGCAGAGGACGCATAGCAGTGGGAATGTGGGGGTGCTGAAGAGGCTGCAGTACACCCTGAAAATAATCATAATAAATAAATAAATAAATATATATACATGACCTATCAAACGCTTGGACACAAAAGTTCTAGAACACCTACTCAGTCAAGGGTTTTTCTTTATTTTTTACTATTTTCTACATTGTAGAATAATAGTGAAGACATCAAAACATTTTGACATAACACATATGGAATCATGTAGTAACCAAAAAACGTGTTAAATCAAAATATATTTTATATATTTATTTATTTAATATATTTTTTTATCAAAATATATTTTACGGTCTGGTTTATGGTCATGTCTGGTTGACCTACGGTCTGGTTGATGGTCATGTCTGGTTGACCTACGGTCTGGTTGATGGTCATGTCTGGTTGACCTACGGTCTTGTTGATGGTCATGTCTGGTTGACCTACGGTCTGGTTGATGGTCATGTCTGGTTGACCTACGGTCTGGTTGATGGTCATGTCTGGTTGACCTACGGTCTGGTTGATGGTCATGTCTGGTTGACCTACGGTCTGGTTGATGGTCATGTCTGGTTGACCTACGGTCTGGTTGATGGTCATGTCTGGTTGACCTACGGTCTGGTTGATGGTCATGTCTGGTTGACCTACGGTCTGGTTGATGGTCATGTCTGGTTGACCTACGGTCTGGTTTATGGTCATGTCTGGTTGACCTACGGTCTGGTTGATGGTCATGTCTGGTTGATGGTCATGTCTGGTTGATGGTCATGTCTGGTTGACCTACGGTCTGGTTTATGGTCATGTCTGGTTGACCTACGGTCTGGTTGATGGTCATGTCTGGTTGACCTACGGTCTGGTTGATGGTCATGTCTGGTTGACCTACGGTCTTGTTGATGGTCATGTCTGGTTGACCTACGGTCTGGTTGATGGTCATGTCTGGTTGACCTACGGTCTGGTTGATGGTCATGTCTGGTTGACCTACGGTCTGGTTGATGGTCATGTCTGGTTGACCTACGGTCTGGTTGATGGTCATGTCTGGTTGACCTACGGTCTGGTTTATGGTCATGTCTGGTTGACCTACGGTCTGGTTGATGGTCATGTCTGGTTGACCTACGGTCTGGTTGATGGTCATGTCTGGTTGACCTACGGTCTGGTTGATGGTCATGTCTGGTTGACCTACGGTCTGGTTGATGGTCATGTCTGGTTGATGGTCATGTCTGGTTGATGGTCATGTCTGGTTGACCTACGGTCTGGTTGATGGTCATGTCTGGTTGATGGTCATGTCTGGTTGATGGTCATGTCTGGTTGACCTACGGTCTGGTTGATGGTCATGTCTGGTTGATGGTCATGTCTGGTTGACCTACGGTCTGGTTGATGGTCATGTCTGGTTGACCTACGGTCTGGTTGATGGTCATGTCTGGTTGACCTACAGTCTGGTTGATGGTCATGTCTGGTTTATGGTCATGTCTGGTTGACCTACGGTCTGGTTGACCTACGGTCTGGTTGATGGTCATGTCTGGTTGACCTACGGTCTGGTTGATGGTCATGTCTGGATTTAGGTCATGTCTGGTTGATGGTCATGTCTGGTTGACCTACGGTCTGGTTTATGGTCATGTCTGGTTGACCTACGGTCTGGTTGATGGTCATGTCTGGTTGACCTACGGTCTGGTTGATGGTCATGTCTGGTTTATGGTCATGTCTGGTTGACCTACGGTCTGGTTGACCTACGGTCTGGTTTATGGTCATGTCTGGTTGACCTACGGTCTGGTTGATGGTCATGTCTGGTTGACCTACGGTCTTGTTGATGGTCATGTCTGGTTGACCTACGGTCTGGTTTATGGTCATGTCTGGTTGACCTACGGTCTGGTTGATGGTCATGTCTGGTAGACCTACGGTCTGGTTTATGGTCATGTCTGGTTGATGGTCATGTCTGGTTGACCTACGGTCTGGTTGATGGTCATGTCTTGTTGACCTACGGTCTGGTTGATGGTCATGTCTGGTTGACCTACGGTCTGGTTGATGGTCATGTCTGGTTGATGGTCATGTCTGGTTGACTTACGGTCTGGTTTATGGTCATGTCTGGTTGACCTACGGTCTGGTTTATGGTCATGTCTGGTTGATGGTCATGTCTGGTTGACCTACGGTCTGGTTGATGGTCATGTCTGGTTGACCTACGGTCTGGTTGATGGTCATGTCTGGTTGACCTACGGTCTGGTTGATGGTCATGTCTGGTTTATGGTCATGTCTGGTTTATGGTCATGTCTGGTTGACCTACGGTCTGGTTTGTGGTCATGTCTGGTTGACCTACGGTCTAGTTGACCTACGGTCTGGTTGATGGTCATGTCTGGTTGACCTACGGTCTGGTTGACCTACGGTCTGGTTGATGGTCATGTCTGGTTGACCTACGGTCTGGTTGATGGTCATGTCTGGTTGACCTACGGTCTGGTTGATGGTCATGTCTGGTTGACCTACGGTCTGGTTGACCTACGGTCTGGTTGACGGTCATGTCTGGTTGACCTACGGTCTGGTTGACCTACGGTCTGGTTGATGGTCATGTCTGGTTGACCTACGGTCTGGTTGACCTACGGTCTGGTTGACGGTCATGTCTGGTTGACCTACGGTCTGGTTGACCTACGGTCTGGTTGATGGTCATGTCTGGTTGACCTACGGTCTGGTTGACCTACGGACTGGTTGATGGTCATGTCTGGTTGACCTACGGTCTGGTTGATGGTCATGTCTGGTTGACCTACGGTCTGGTTGATGGTCATGTCTGGTTGACCTACGGTCTGGTTGATGGTCATGTCTGGTTGACCTACGGTCTGGTTGATGGTCATATCTGGTTGACCTACGGTCTGGTTGATGGTCATGTCTGGTTGACCTACGGTCTGGTTGACGGTCATGTCTGGTTGACCTACGGTCTGGTTGATGGTCATGTCTGGTTGATGGTCATGTCTGGTTGACCTACGGTCTGGTTTATGGTCATGTCTGGTTGATGGTCATATCTGGTTGACCTACGGTCTGGTTGATGGTCATGTCTGGTTGACCTACGGTCTGGTTGATGGTCATGTCTGGTTTATGGTCATGTCTGGTTGACCTACGGTCTGGTTGACCTACGGTCTGGTTGATGGTCATGTCTGGTTGACCTACGGTCTGGTTGATGGTCATGTCTGGATTTAGGTCATGTCTGGTTGATGGTCATGTCTGGTTGACCTACGGTCTGGTTTATGGTCATGTCTGGTTGACCTACGGTCTGGTTGATGGTCATGTCTGGTTGACCTACGGTCTGGTTGATGGTCATGTCTGGTTTATGGTCATGTCTGGTTGACCTACGGTCTGGTTGACCTACGGTCTGGTTTATGGTCATGTCTGGTTGACCTACGGTCTGGTTGATGGTCATGTCTGGTTGACCTACGGTCTTGTTGATGGTCATGTCTGGTTGACCTACGGTCTGGTTTATGGTCATGTCTGGTTGACCTACGGTCTGGTTGATGGTCATGTCTGGTAGACCTACGGTCTGGTTTATGGTCATGTCTGGTTGATGGTCATGTCTGGTTGACCTACGGTCTGGTTGATGGTCATGTCTTGTTGACCTACGGTCTGGTTGATGGTCATGTCTGGTTGACCTACGGTCTGGTTGATGGTCATGTCTGGTTGATGGTCATGTCTGGTTGACTTACGGTCTGGTTTATGGTCATGTCTGGTTGACCTACGGTCTGGTTTATGGTCATGTCTGGTTGATGGTCATGTCTGGTTGACCTACGGTCTGGTTGATGGTCATGTCTGGTTGACCTACGGTCTGGTTGATGGTCATGTCTGGTTGACCTACGGTCTGGTTGATGGTCATGTCTGGTTTATGGTCATGTCTGGTTTATGGTCATGTCTGGTTGACCTACGGTCTGGTTTGTGGTCATGTCTGGTTGACCTACGGTCTAGTTGACCTACGGTCTGGTTGATGGTCATGTCTGGTTGACCTACGGTCTGGTTGACCTACGGTCTGGTTGATGGTCATGTCTGGTTGACCTACGGTCTGGTTGATGGTCATGTCTGGTTGACCTACGGTCTGGTTGATGGTCATGTCTGGTTGACCTACGGTCTGGTTGACCTACGGTCTGGTTGACGGTCATGTCTGGTTGACCTACGGTCTGGTTGACCTACGGTCTGGTTGATGGTCATGTCTGGTTGACCTACGGTCTGGTTGACCTCCGGTCTGGTTGACGGTCATGTCTGGTTGACCTACGGTCTGGTTGACCTACGGTCTGGTTGATGGTCATGTCTGGTTGACCTACGGTCTGGTTGACCTACGGACTGGTTGATGGTCATGTCTGGTTGACCTACGGTCTGGTTGATGGTCATGTCTGGTTGACCTACGGTCTGGTTGATGGTCATGTCTGGTTGACCTACGGTCTGGTTGATGGTCATGTCTGGTTGACCTACGGTCTGGTTGATGGTCATATCTGGTTGACCTACGGTCTGGTTGATGGTCATGTCTGGTTGACCTACGGTCTGGTTGACGGTCATGTCTGGTTGACCTACGGTCTGGTTGATGGTCATGTCTGGTTGATGGTCATGTCTGGTTGACCTACGGTCTGGTTTATGGTCATGTCTGGTTGATGGTCATATCTGGTTGACCTACGGTCTGGTTGATGGTCATGTCTGGTTGACCTACGGTCTGGTTGATGGTCAGTAGTAAATGTAATGTGATGACCGGTGTTTGATTTGGTTCCTGTGGTCATGTGTGGTTAGGGTTGCAAAATTACAGTAACTTCCCCCAAAACGTCCAGGAATCAAGAGGGAATAAGCAGCAAATCAGGAATCGACCAACTCGTTTTTCTGGAAAACCAGAAGACGTTTTGGGAATGTGACTGGACTTTTCAAACCCGGTGTGGTTACCTCTGGGACTTCCCATATGAAAATGGACGCCTGACTAAGTCGCTTTGGATAAAAACATTTGCTCGATGGCTATATTATATTATGATTGACTTGTGAAACTGGAGCAGAACGAGTTGTATCAGAACAGACTGAAGCTGCTGAGTTCCTTGGACCGTCTAGCCAGCTACCCGGAGCGTCCAGCCAGCTACCCGGAGCGTCCTGCCAGCTACCCGGAGCGTCCAGCCAGCTACCCGGAGCATCTAGCCAGCTACCCGGAGCATCCAGCCAGCTACCCGGAGCGTCCAGCCAGCTACCCGGAGCGTCTAGCCAGCTACCCGGAGCGTCCAGCCAGCTACCCGGAGCGTCTAGCCAGCTACCCGGAGCGTCCAGCCAGCTACCCGGAGCGTCCAGCCAGCTACCCGGAGCGTCCAGCCAGGTACCCGAAGCGTCCAGCCAGCTACCCGGAGTGTCCAGCCAGCTACCCGGAGCGTCCAGCCAGCTACCCGGAGCGTCCAGCCAGCTACCCGGAGCGTCTAGCCAGCTACGAGGTAAGATCCTGACCTCTAACATCTGAACCCTGAACTCTGACCCTATGAGGTAACCCTAACCTAACCTCTGACCCTAAAACTACGAGGTAAACGCATGTTTTTAACAACTAGTCTAAATAGATAGCAAAATGTAGAGTTTTTCCCTGTTCAGGTGATTGGTTTCAGGAAAACTCTGGGCCCTATGTACGACCAGAATTAAACAGGTCTGATCAGATGTTGTACATTGAGAAAGCAGCACCTCTCTCGTTACATCGTCATAGTAACAGTCAGTCAGCTTCTGAGAGACTAAATCCATTTTCTGATTATTTCTGAACACACACACTTAGACATGACATCCCAGCATCAAAACGCTGACACTACACATCCAAGTATATCTGACCGAATTATGAAAGACAAGAATTGTAATTTTGAATTCCGTAAAGTGAGTGTGGAAGAGGTGAAAAAATGATGGGTGTCTATCAACAATGACAAGCCACCGGGGTCTGACAACTTGGATGGAAAATTACTGAGGAAAGTGTTGGATGTTATTGCCACTCCTATTTACAACATCTTCAATTTAAGCCTAGTAGAGAGTGTGTGTGCACTCAGGCCTGGAGGGAAGCAAAAGTCATTCCGCTACCTAAGAATAGTAAAGCCCCCTTTACTGGCTCAAATAGCAAACCAATCAGCCTCTTACCAACCCTTAGTAAACTATTGGGGAAAATTGTGTTTGACCAGATACAATGCCATTTTACACTTAACAAATTGACAAACTTTCAGCACACTTATAGGGAAGGACACGCAACAAATACAGCACTTACACAAATTATGATTGGCTGAGAGAAATTGACGATAAAAGATTGTGGGAGCTGTTTTGTTAGACTACAGTGCGGCTTTTGACATTATCGATCATAATCTGCTGATGGAAAAACGTATGTGTTATGGCTTTACCCCCCCTGCTATAATGTGTCTGAAGAGTTACCTGTCTAACAGAACACAGAGGGTGTTATGGCTTTACACCCCCTGCTATATTGTGTTATGGCTTCACATCCCCTGCTATAATGTGGATAAAGAGTTACCTGTCTAACAGAACACAGAGGGTGTTCTTTAATGGAAGCCTCTCCAACATAATCAAGCTATAATCAGGAAATCCCCAGGGCAGCTGTCTAGGCCCCTTTTTTCAATCTTTACCAATGACATGCCACTTGCTTTGAGTAAAGCCATTGAGCAAGTTGAGATGACTAAACAGCTTGGAGTTACCCTGGATTGTAAACTGTCATGGTCAAAACATGTTGACACAACAGTAGCTAAGTTGGGGAGAAGTATGTCCATAATAAAGCGTTGCTCTGCCTTTTTAACAACACAATCAACAAGGCAGGTTCTACAGGCCCTAGTTTTGAGCATCTGGTCTAAAATCAAATCAAATGTATTTATAAAGCCCTTCTTACAGCAGCTGATAACTCAAAGGGATGTACAGAAACCCAGTCTAAAACCCCAAACAGCAAGCAATGCAGGTGTAGAAGCACGGTGGCTAGGAAAAACCACTACTGTTCAGTCGTGTGGTCAGGTGCCACAAAGAGGGACCTCGGAAAATTAAAATTGGCTCAGAACAGGGCGGCACGGCCTGCCCTTAAATGTACACGGAGAGCTAACATTACTAATATGCATGTCAATCTCTCATGGCTGAAAGTACACATGGATGTTGTACTGTAAACACCCAATAGTGGAACACACTAAATGTATTGGCTAAAATGTTATGAAATGTAATGTCATAAAATAATTTAAGTTGTATATAACTGCCTGTTGTATATAACTGCCTTGGCATTGGATACTTAAATGCAAATACACAAACTGTCTATGAATATGATAGTAGGCAAGCTGACAAGGTCGGTATATCTATCCATCATGTCTGTCCGTCCATTCGTCATGTCTATCTATCTGTTACGTACGCCTCTTTGGAAGAGGGAACGCAACACCCTGCTACAACTCAACTCCCCGTGGAGGTAAAGAGGTATGTGACTGTAGGTGGAGGTATAGAGGTATGTGACTGTAGGTGGAGGTATAGAGGTATGTGACTGTAGGTGGAGGTAAAGATGTACGTGACTGTAGGTGGAGGTAAAGAGGTACGTGACTGTAGGTGGAGGTAAAGAGGTATGTGACTGTAGGTGGAGGTATAGAGGTATGTGACTGTAGGTGGAGGTATAGAGGTATGGGACTGTAGGTGGAGGTAAAGAGGTATGTGACTGTAGGTGGAGGTAAAGAGGTATGTGACTGTAGGTGGAGGTAAGGATGACAGAGGCAGAGAATATTACCGTTAACAGGGGATTTATTTCCAGTATTACACGGGAATGTGGGGAAAAGGGGCTGGATGGAATCAAAGCAAAGAGAGTAAAAGAGCCCCCCTCTCCTACCCACAACCTACCTAACTAGCACCACCTGGCACACTAACCAACATAAAGGGGATGGTCCTCCCAGGTCTTACCTAGACAGAGTACATACTAGGGGTATAGGCATGCCCGCAGGCATCTAGCCTAAACACGCCCAAGGTGCCTTCCCCCCTGGGAACAAACGAAACAGAATAATACAAACTTAAAGTGAACAATTTCAATAACCAACAACACTGAGTCCTATTGGCACACACATACCAAGGCAGGACCGGCTACAAAATACTGTCGACAAAACTGTCTCTGCGCAACAACCAACACAAAACATCCAAGAAGCTCTCTCCTCCTAACAAGGGAACACTGGCTTTTATCCAGCTGCAGAAGGAGTCATTAATTGCAGACAGCTGTATCCCCTAACGAGAGGGCGGGATCAGAGCTCCAATCTGCAATGGGGCCGACCAATCAGCTGCTTGGGGGAATCCAGGAAGCCATTTCATGAAATACACACATACATAAACACAAACCACAACACAGAAACACTTCCCATCAGGTCTATCTATTCATCATGTCTATCTATTCATCATGTCTATCTATCTATTCATCATGTCTATCTATTCATCATGTCTATCTATCTATTCATCATGTCTATCTATTCATCATGTCTGTCTATCTATTCATCATGTCTATCTATTCATCATGTCTATCTATCTATTCATCATGTCTATCTATCTATTCATCATGTCTATCTATCAATTCATCATGTCTATCTATTCATCATGTCTATCTATTCATCATGTCTATCTATTCATCATGTCTATCTATCTATTCATCATGTCTGTCTATTCATCATGTCTATCTATTCATCATGTCTATCTATCTATTCATCATGTCTATCTATTCATCATGTCTATCTATCTATTCATCATGTCTATCTATCTATTCATCATGTCTATCTATCTATTCATCATGTTTATCTATTCATCATGTCTATCTATTCATCATGTCTATCTATTCATCATGTCTATCTATCTATTCATCATGTCTATCTATCTATTCATCATGTCTATCTATCTATTCATCATGTCTATCTATCTATTCATCATGTCTATCTATTCATCATGTCTATCTATTCATAATGTCTATCTATCTATTCATCATGTCTATCTATTCATCATGTCTATCTATCTATTCATCATGTCTATCTATTCATCATGTCTATCTATTCATCATGTCTATCTATTCATCATGTCTATCTATCTATTCATCATGTCTATCTATTCATCATGTCTATCTATTCATCATGTCTATCTATTCATCATGTCTATCTATTCATCATGTCTATCTATCTATTCATCATGTCTATCTATTCATCATGTCTATCTATCTATTCATCATGTCTATCTATCTATTCATCATGTCTATCTATTCATCATGTCTATCTATTCATCATGTCTATCTATCTATTCATAATGTCTATCTATTCATCATGTCTATCTATCTATTCATCATGTCTATCTATTCATCATGTCTATCTATCTATTCATCATGTCTCTCTATCTATTCATCATGTCTATCTATTCATCATGTCTATCTATCTATTCATCATGTCTATCTATCTATTCATCATGTCTGTCTATCTATTCATCATGTCTATCTATTCATCATGTCTATCTATTCATCATGTCTATCTATTCATCATGTCTATCTATTCATCATGTCTATCTATTCATCATGTCTATCTATCTATTCATCATGTCTATCTATTCATCATGTCTATCTATCTATTCATCATGTCTATCTATTCATCATGTCTATCTATTTATTAATCATGTCTATCTATTCATCATGTCTATCTATTCATCATGTCTATCTATCTATTCATCATGTCTATCTATGCATCATGTCTATCTATTCATCATGTCTATCTATTCATCATGTCTATCTATTCATCATGTCTATCTATTCATCATGTCTATCTATCTATTCATCATGTCTATCTATCTATTCATCATGTCTATCTATCTATTCATCATGTCTATCTATTCATCATGTCTATCTCTATTCATCATGTCTATCTATCTATTCATCATGTCTATCTATTCATCATGTCTATATATCTAATAATCATGTCTATCTATCTATTCATCATGTCTATCTATTCATCACGTCTATCTATCTATTCGTCATGTCTATCTATTCATCATGTCTATCTATCTATTCATCATGTCTATCTAGTCATCATGTCTATCTATTCATCATGTCTATCTATCTATTCATCATGTCTATCTATTCATCATGTCTATCTATCTATTCATCATGTCTATCTATTCATCATGTCTATCTATCTATTCATCATGTCTATCTATCTATTCGTCATGTCTATCTATTCATCATGTCTATCTATCTATTCATCATGTCTATCTATCTATTCATCATGTCTATCTATTCATCATGTCTATATATTCATCATGTCTGTCTATCTATTCATCATGTCTATCTATTCATCATGTCTATCTATTCATCATGTCTATCTATTCATCATGTCTATCTATCTATTCATCATGTCTATCTATTCATCATGTCTATCTATTCATCATGTCTATCTATTCATCATGTCTTTCTATCTATTAATCATGTCTATCTATCTATTCGTCATGTCTATCTATTCATCATGTCTATATATCTATTAATCATGTCTATCTATCTATTCATCACGTCTATCTATCTATTCGTCATGTCTATCTATTCATCATGTCTATCTATCTATTCATCATGTCTATCTATTCATCATGTCTATCTATCTATTCATCATGTCTATCTATTCATCATGTCTATCTATCTATTCATCATGTCTATCTATCTATTCATCATGTCTATCTATTCATGTCTTTCTATCTATTCATCATGTCTATCTATTCATCATGTCTATCTATTCATCATGTCTATCTATCTATTCATCATGTCTATCTATCTATAGATAAACATGATGAATAGATAGACATGATGAATAGATAGAAAGACATGAATAGATGTCTATCTATTCATGTCTTTCTATCTATTCATCATGTCTATCTATTCATCATGTTTATCTATTCATCATGTCTATCTATCTATTCATCATGTCTATCTATCTATTCATCATGTCTATCTATCTACTCATCATGTTTATCTATTCATCATGTCTATCTATTCATCATGTCTATTTATTCATCATGTCTATCTATTCATCATGTCTATCTATTCATCAGGTCTATCTATTCATCATGTCTATCTATTCATCATGTCTATCTATCTATTCATCATGTCTATTTATTCATCATGTCTATCTATTCATCATGTCTATCTATCTATTCATCATGTCTATCTATCTATCTATTCATCATGTCTATCTATTCATCATGTCTATCTATTTATTAATCATGTCTATCTATCTATTCATCATGTCTATCTATCTATTCATCATGTCTATCTATTCATCATGTCTATCTATTCATCATGTCTATCTATTCATCATGTCTATCTATTCATCATGTCTATCTATTCATCATGTCTATCTATTCATCATGTCTATCTATCTATTCATCATGTCTATCTATTCATCATGTCTATCTATTCATCATGTCTATCTATTCATCATGTCTATCTATTCATCATGTCTATCTATTCATCATGTCTATCTATTCATCATGTCTATCTATCTATTCATCATGTCTATCTATTCATCATGTCTATCTATTCATCATGTCTATCTATTCATCATGTCTATCTATTCATTATGTCTATCTATTCATCATGTCTATCTATTCATCATGTCTATCTATTCATCATGTCTATCTATCTATTCATCATGTCTATCTATTCATCATGTCTATCTATTCATCATGTCTATCTATTCATCATGTCTATCTATTCATCATGTCTATATATCTATTCATCATGTCTGTCTATTCATCATGTCTATCTATTCATCATGTCTATCTATCTATTCATCATGTCTATCTATTCATCATGTCTATCTATCTATTCATCATGTCTATCTATTAATCATGTCTATCTATTAATCATGTCTATCTATTCATCATGTCTATCTATTCATCATGTCTATCTATTCATCATATCTATCTATTCATCATGTCTATCTATCTATTCATCATGTCTATCTATCTATTCATCATGTCTGTCTATTCATCATGTCTATCTATTCATCATGTCTATCTATCTATTCATCATGTCTATCTATTCATCATGTCTATCTATTCATCATGTCTATCTATCTATTCATCATGTCTATCTATTCATCATGTCTATCTATTCATCATGTCTATCTATTCATCATGTCTATCTATTCATCATGTCTGTCTATCTATTCATCATGTCTATCTATCTATTCATCATGTCTATCTATTCATCATGTCTATCTATCTATTCATCATGTCTATCTATCTATTCATCATGTCTATCTATCTATTCATCATGTCTATCTATCTATTCATCATGTCTATCTATCTATTCATCATGTCTATCTATTCGTCATGTCTATCTATTCATCATGTCTATCTATTCATCATGTCTATCTATTCATCATGTCTATCTATTCATTATGTCTATCTATTCGTCATGTCTATCTATCAATTCATCATGTCTATCTATCTATTCGTCATGTCTATCTATTCATCATGTCTATCTATCTATTCATCATGTCTATCTATCTATTCATCATGTCTATCTATCTATCTATTCATCATGTCTATCTATCTATCTATTCATCATGTCTATCTATTCATCATATCTATCTATCTATTCATCATGTCTATCTATTCATCATGTCTATCTATCTATTCATCATGTCTATCTATTCATCATGTCTGTCTATCTATTCATCATGTCTATCTATCTATTCATCATGTCTATCTATCTATCTATTCATCATGTCTATCTATCTATCTATTCATCATGTCTATCTATTCATCATGTATATCTATCTATTCGTCATGTCTATCTATTCATCATGTCTATCTATCTAGTCGTCATGTCTATCTATTCATCATGTCTATCTATCAATTCATCATGTCTATCTATCTATTCATCATGTCTATCTATCTATTCATCATGTCTATCTATCTATTCATCATGTCTATCTATCTATTCATCATGTCTATCTATCTATTCGTCATGTCTATCTATCCATCATTTCTATCTATTCATCTTGTCTATCTATCTATTCATCAGGTCTATCTATTCATCATGACTATCTATTCGTCATGTCTATCTATCTATTCATCATGTCTATCTATTCATCATGTCTATCTATCTATCTATCTATTCATCATGTCTGTCTATTCATCATGTCTATCTATTCATCATGTCTATCTATTCATCATGTCTATCTATTCATCATGTCTATCTATCTATCTATTCATCATGTCTATCTATTCATCATGTCTATCTATCTATTCATCATGTCTATCTATTCATCATGTCTATCTATCTATTCATCATGTCTATCTATTCATCATGTCTATCTATTCATCATGTCTATCTATTCATCATGTCTATCTATTCATCATGTCTATCTATCTATTCATCATGTCTATATATTCATCATGTCTATCTATCTATTCATCATGTCTATCTATTCATCATGTCTATCTATTCATCATGTCTATCTATTCATCATATCTATCTATTCATCATGTCTATCTATCTATTCATCATGTCTATCTATCTATTCATCATGTCTGTCTATTCATCATGTCTATCTATTCATCATGTCTATCTATCTATTCATCATGTCTATCTATTCATCATGTCTATCTATTCATCATGTCTATCTATCTATTCATCATGTCTATCTATTCATCATGTCTATCTATTCATCATGTCTATCTATTCATCATGTCTATCTATTCATCATGTCTGTCTATCTATTCATCATGTCTATCTATCTATTCATCATGTCTATCTATTCATCATGTCTATCTATCTATTCATCATGTCTATCTATCTATTCATCATGTCTATCTATCTATTCATCATGTCTATCTATCTATTCATCATGTCTATCTATCTATTCATCATGTCTATCTATTCGTCATGTCTATCTATTCATCATGTCTATCTATTCATCATGTCTATCTATTCATCATGTCTATCTATTCATTATGTCTATCTATTCGTCATGTCTATCTATCAATTCATCATGTCTATCTATCTATTCGTCATGTCTATCTATTCATCATGTCTATCTATCTATTCATCATGTCTATCTATCTATTCATCATGTCTATCTATCTATCTATTCATCATGTCTATCTATCTATCTATTCATCATGTCTATCTATTCATCATATCTATCTATCTATTCATCATGTCTATCTATTCATCATGTCTATCTATCTATTCATCATGTCTATCTATTCATCATGTCTGTCTATCTATTCATCATGTCTATCTATCTATTCATCATGTCTATCTATCTATCTATTCATCATGTCTATCTATCTATCTATTCATCATGTCTATCTATTCATCATGTATATCTATCTATTCGTCATGTCTATCTATTCATCATGTCTATCTATCTATTCGTCATGTCTATCTATTCATCATGTCTATCTATCAATTCATCATGTCTATCTATCTATTCATCATGTCTATCTATCTATTCATCATGTCTATCTATCTATTCATCATGTCTATCTATCTATTCATCATGTCTATCTATCTATTCGTCATGTCTATCTATCCATCATTTCTATCTATTCATCTTGTCTATCTATCTATTCATCAGGTCTATCTATTCATCATGACTATCTATTCGTCATGTCTATCTATCTATTCATCATGTCTATCTATTCATCATGTCTATCTATCTATCTATCTATTCATCATGTCTGTCTATTCATCATGTCTATCTATTCATCATGTCTATCTATTCATCATGTCTATCTATTCATCATGTCTATCTATCTATCTATTCATCATGTCTATCTATTCATCATGTCTATCTATCTATTCATCATGTCTATCTATTCATCATGTCTATCTATCTATTCATCATGTCTATCTATTCATCATGTCTATCTATTCATCATGTCTATCTATTCATCATGTCTATCTATTCATCATGTCTATCTATCTATTCATCATGTCTATATATTCATCATGTCTATCTATCTATTCATCATGTCTATCTATTCATCATGTCTATCTATTCATCAGGTCTATCTATTCATCATGTCTATCTATTCATCATGTCTATTTATTCATCATGTCTATCTATTAATCATGTCTATCTATCTATTCATCATGTCTATCTATCTATCTATTCATCATGTCTATCTATATATTCATCATGTCTATCTATTCATCATGTCTATCTATTCATCATGTCTATCTATATATTCATCATGTCTATCTATTCATCATGTCTATCTATTCATCATGTCTATCTATTCATCATGTCTATCTATCTATTCATCATGTCTATCTATTCATCATGTCTATCTATTCATCATGTCTATCTATTCATCATGTCTATCTATTCATCATGTCTATCTATTCATCATGTCTATCTATCTATTCATCATGTCTATCTATTCATCATGTCTATCTATCGATTCATCATGTCTATCTATTCATCATGTCTATCTATCTATTCATCATGTCTATCTATTCATCATGTCTATCTATCTATTCATCATGTCTATCTATCTATCTATCTATCTATCTATCTATCTATCTATCTATCTATCTATCTATCTATTCATCATGTCTATCTATCTATCTATTCATCATGTCTATCTATTCATCATGTCTATCTATTCATCATGTCTATCTATCTATTCATCATGTCTATCTATTTATTTGTCATGTCTATCTATTCATCATGTCTATCTATCCATCTCTAATATTATAGTAGGCTAATCCACCTCAAAGGTGGCAGAAAGTTAAATATCACCAGTGTTGACTCTCTCTCCCTCCTCCTCTGTGTCCCCCCTTATCCCTCCTCTGTCTCCCCCTCCCTCTCCACCCCCTCCCCTCTAGGAGATATTATCCCCATGCTGCAGAGGAGAGATATGACTCTGAATCAGAATTTTGTTCTGTCAGCAAGAACATATGCCAGGCTAAAACCCTTTACCTCCATAGCCTGCCCCTCCCTCCCTCCCTCCCTCCCTCCCTCCCTCCCTCCCTCCCTCCCTCCCTCCCTCCCCTCTTTCCCTGACTCTCTCTAACTCCCCCCCCTCCCTCCCCTCTTTCCCTGACTCTCTCTAACTCCCTCCCCCCTCTCTCTCTATCTCCCTCCCCCCTCTCTCTCTCTGACTCTCTCTAACTCCCTCCCCCTCTCCCCCTCTCTCTCTTCCTCTCTAGCTCTTTTTTTGTCTCTCTCTCTTTCTCTCTCAATTCAGTTAAATTGAATGGGCTTTATTGGCATGGTAAACATTTGTTTACAAAGCAAAAGTAATTGAAATAAACAATAAACAAAAGTGAGAAGAAACAAAAAACAACAAAAAAAAAACATTTAAAAATATAGCTGTGAGCAGCAATGAACGGGGTTCACAGTATGACAGAAAGGACACAAGATCAGTTGGAGAACAAAGTATGCACTTTGTGTAAATTATTTAAATCTCAGTTGGGTTACTCCCTATTAGCATTCCAAAATGCATCAATACACTCGCATAGCTATAACACACTGACTGTGCAAATGGCAGGACTTCCGATTTCACATTTTCCAGAATAACAGATCCACTTTTCACTACGTTCAGACCACATAATAGGGCAACAATATGTGATTATACACATTTACTTATCCAAATATTTTACATTGTTTGTCTGCATCATTTAAATCTAACATTTATTAATTGAGATAAAGTCCTCTTGATCACTAGTTATTGCTCTAGTAACCTCTGGTGTCAATGACCTCTATAGTACCACCATCTGGTCTGGTGTCAATGACCTCTATAGTACCACCTACTGGTCTGGTGTCAATGACCTCTATAGTACCACCATCTGGTCTGGTGTCAATGACCTCTATAGTACCACCATCTGGTCTGGTGTCAATGACCTCTATAGTACCACCTACTGGTCTGGTGTCAATGACCTCTATAGTACCACCATCTGGTCTGGTGTCAATGACCTCTATAGTACCACCATCTGGTCTGGTGTCAATGACCTCTATAGTACCACCATCTGGTCTGGTGTCAATGACCTCTATAGTACCACCTACTGGTCTGGTGTCAATGACCTCTATAGTACCACCATCTGGTCTGGTGTCAATGACCTCTATAGTACCACCTACTGGTCTGGTGTCAATGAACTCTATAGTACCACCTACTGGTCTGGTGTCAATGACCTCTATAGTACCACCAACTGGTCTGGTGTCAATGACCTCTACAGTACCACCTACTGGTCTGGTGTCAATGACCTCTATAGTACCACCAACTGGTCTGGTGTCAATGATCTCTATAGTACCACCTACTGGTCTGGTGTCAATGACCTCTTTAGTACCACCTACTGGTCTGGTGTCAATGACCTCTATAGTACCACCTACTGGTCTGGTGTCAATGACCTCTATAGTACCACCTACTGGTCTGGTGTCAATGACCTCTATAGTACCACCTACTGGTCTGGTGTCAATGACCTCTATAGTACCACCTACTGGTCTGGTGTCAATGACCTCTATAGTACCACCATCTGGTCTGGTGTCAACGACCTCTATAGTACCACCTACTGGTCTGGTGTCAATGACCTCTATAGTACCACCTACTGGTCTGGTGTCAATGACCTCTATAGTACGACCTACTGGTCTGGTGTCAATGACCTCTATAGTACCACCTACTGGTCTGGTGTCAATGACCTCTTTAGTACCACCTACTGGTCTGGTGTCAATGACCTCTATAGTACCACCTACTGGTCTGGTGTCAATGACCTCTATAGTACCACCAACTGGTCTGGTGTCAATGACCTCTATAGTACCACCATCTGGTCTGGTGTCAATGACCTCTATAGTACCACCTACTGGTCTGGTGTCAATGAACTCTATAGTACCACCTACTGGTCTGGTGTCAATGACCTCTATAGTACCACCAACTGGTCTGGTGTCAATGACCTCTACAGTACCACCTACTGGTCTGGTGTCAATGACCTCTATAGTACCACCAACTGGTCTGGTGTCAATGACCTCTATAGTACCACCTACTGGTCTGGTGTCAATGACCTCTATAGTACCACCATCTGGTCTGGTGTCAATGACCTCTATAGTACCACCATCTGGTCTGGTGTCAATGACCTCTATAGTACCACCTACTGGTCTGGTGTCAATGACCTCTATAGTACCACCATCTGGTCTGGTGTCAATGACCTCTATAGTACCACCTACTGGTCTGGTGTCAATGAACTCTATAATACCACCTACTGGTCTGGTGTCAATGACCTCTATAGTACCACCAACTGGTCTGGTGTCAATGGCCTCTACAGTACCACCTACTGGTCTGGTGTCAATGACCTCTATAGTACCACCTACTGGTCTGGTGTCAATGACCTCTATAGTACCACCTACTGGTCTGGTGTCAACGACCTCTATAGTACCACCTACTGGTCTGGTGTCAATGACCTCTATAGTACCACCTACTGGTCTGGTGTCAATGACCTCTATAGTACCACCTACTGGTCTGGTGTCTTTATATTCACACAGCTTCTAAAGACATAAACATGAGGTTTACATACCAGGTTTCATGGTCCAATCTCCATCAGTCCTGCTGTGTGTTCAGGTTTTATATCCCTGCTGTTGGTTCAGTTCTATTAGTCCTGCTGTTGGTTCAGTTCTATTAGTCCTGCTGTTGGTTCAGGTCTATTAGTCCTGCTGTTGGTTCAGTTCTATTAGTTCTGCTGTTGGTTCAGTTCTATTAGTCCTGCTGTTGGTTCAGTTCTATTAGTCCTGCTGTTGGTTCAGTTCTATTAGTCCTGCTGTTTGTTCAGTTCTATTAGTCCTGCTGTTGGTTCAGTTCTATTAGTCCTGCTGTTGGTTCAGTTCTATTAGTCCTGCTGTTGGTTCAGTTCTATTAGTCCTGCTGTTGGTTCAGTTATATTAGTCCTGCTGTTGGTTCAGTTCTATTAGTCCTGCTGTTGGTTCAGTTCTATTAGTCCTGCTGATGGTTCAGTTCTATTAGTCCTGCTGTTGGTTCAGTTCTATTAGTCCTGCTGATGGTTCAGTTCTATTAGTCCTGCTGATGGTTCAGTTCTATTAGTCCTGCTGTTGGTTCAGTTCTATTAGTCCTGCTGTTGGTTCAGTTCTATTAGTCCTGCTGTTGGTTCAGTTCTATTAGTCCTGCTGTTGGTTCAGTTCTATTAGTCCTGCTGATGGTTCAGTTCTATTAGTCCTGCTGTTGGTTCAGTTCTATTAGTCCTGCTGTTGGTTCAGTTCTATTAGTCCTGCTGTTGGTTCAGTTCTATTAGTCCTGCTGTTGGTTCAGTTCTATTAGTCCTGCTGTTGGTTCAGTTCTATTAGTCCTGCTGTTGGTTCAGTTCTATTAGTCCTGCTGTTGGTTCAGTTCTATTAGTCCTGCTGATGGTTCAGTTCTATTAGTCCTGCTGTTGGTTCAGTTCTATTAGTCCTGCTGTTGGTTCAGTTCTATTAGTCCTGCTGTTGGTTCAGTTCTATTAGTCCTGCTGTTGGTTCAGTTCTATTAGTCCTGCTGTTGGTTCAGTTCTATTAGTCCTGCTGTTGGTTCAGTTCTATTAGTCCTGCTGATGGTTCAGTTCTATTAGTCCTGCTGTTGGTTCAGTTCTATTAGTTCTGCTGTTGGTTCAGTTCTATTAGTCCTGCTGTTGGTTCAGTTCTATTAGTCCTGCTGTTGGTTCAGTTCTATTAGTCCTGCTGTTGGTTCAGTTCTATTAGTCCTGCTGATGGTTCAGTTCTATTAGTCCTGCTGTTGGTTCAGTTCTATTAGTTCTGCTGTTGGTTCAGTTCTATTAGTCCTGCTGTTGGTTCAGTTCTATTAGTCCTGCTGTTGGTTCAGTTCTATTAGTCCTGCTGTTGGTTCAGTTCTATTAGTCCTGCTGTTGGTTCAGTTCTATTAGTCCTGCTGTTGGTTCAGTTCTATTAGTTCTGCTGTTGGTTCAGTTCTATTAGTCCTGCTGTCGGTTCAGTTCTATTAGTCCTGCTGTCGGTTCAGTTCTATTAGTTCTGCTGTTGGTTCAGTTCTATTAGTTCTGCTGTTGGTTCAGTTCTATTAGTCCTGCTGTCGGTTCAGTTCTATTAGTCCTGCTGTTGGTTCAGGTCTATTAGTCCTGCTGTTGGTTCAGTACTTTAGGAGGAGAGACACTTTATTAACCAGAGCTGTAATGTTAGGAAGAGGAGAGATACTTTATTAACCAGAGCTGTAATGTTAGGAGGAGGAGAGACACTTTATTAACCAGAGCTGTAATGTTAGGAGGAGGAGAGACACTTTATTAACCAGAGCTGTAATGTTAGGAGGAGGAGAGACAAGGATATACATTTTCTTCGTAAACACTTTGACGTTTATGGAAATGTGAAATTAATGTAGTAGAATATAACACAATAGATCTGGTAAAAGATAATACAAAGAAAAAAACAACCGTTGCTAATCTCGTTAGCCTACGTTAGCTCAACCGTCCCGTTTGGACCCACCAATCCTGACGAAGTTAAACAAACTTTTCCCGTGGTGCCCCAGGTCACTGAGTTAATTGTTACATGATTAATTTTCTCACGTAATAATAAACGGAGTTAATTGTTCGATAAATAGCGTGTCATCACATTAATGCTAGCACATTTCTCTCTGCATTGTTGGGAAGCGCTGTAAAGCTTTTCACTGTTAGTCTACACCTGTAGTTTTACAAAGCATGTGCCAAATATTGTTACTCCCTCATGTGCATTTTACCAATAGTTCTGTGGTCTCATGGGTCTTCTCATGTACCCCCTGTGGATAGACCATGTACCCTCTGTGGATAGACCAAGTACCACCTGTGGATAGACCAAGTACCCCTGTGGATAGACCAAGTACCCCTGTGGATAGACCAAGTACCCCTGTGGATAGACCATGTACCCTCTGTGGATAGACCAAGTACCCCCTGTGGATAGACCAAGTACCCCCTGTGGATAGACCAAGTACCCCCTGTGGTCCCAGTACCCTTGGTTGGGAACCACTTCTCTAGGGAAACGGTGTCTAGACGGAATTTGTTGTCCTGGCAACTAGACTTTTTTTTTAGAACACCAGTGTTTGTCTTACTGAGATTTACTGTCAGGGACCAGGTCTGTCAGGGCCCAGGTCTGTCAGGTCCCAGGTCTGTCAGGTCCCAGGTCTGACAGGTCCCAGGTCTGTCAGGGCCCAGGTCTGTCAGGTCCCAGGTCTGTCAGGTCCCAGGTCTGACAGGTCCCAGGTCTGTCAGGGCCCAGGTCTGACAGGGAGGGCCCAGGTCTGACAGGGAGGGCCCAGGTCTGTCAGGGCCCAGGTCTGTCAGGGCCCAGGTCTGACAGGGCCCAGGTCTGTCAGGGAGGGCCCAGGTCTGTCAGGGAGGGCCCAGGTCTGTCAGGGATCAGGTCTGTCAGGGCCCAGGTCTGTCAGAGACCAGGTCTGTCAGGGCCCAGGTCTGACAGGGAGGTCCCAGGTCTGTCAGGGCCCAGGTCTGACAGGGCCCAGGTCTGACAGGGCCCAGGTCTGTCAGGGAGGGCCCAGGTCTGTCAGGGCCCAGGTCTGTCAGGGCCCAGGTCTGACAGGGCCCAGGTCTGTCAGGACCCAGGTCTGTCAGGGCCCAGGTCTGACAGGGCCCAGGTCTGACAGGGCCCAGGTCTGACAGGGCCCAGGTCTGTCAGGGCCCAGGTCTGTCAGGGTCCCAGGTCTGTCAGGGTCCCAGGTCTGTCAGAGCCCATGTCTGTCAGGGCCCAGGTCTGACAGGGCCCAGGTCTGACAGAATCTGTGCAGAAGATCTAGGTGCTACTGTAGGCCCTCCTTGGTTGGGGACAGAAGCACCAGATCATCAGCAAACTGTAGACATTTGACTTCAGATTCTAGTAGGGTAATGCCGGGAGATGCAGACTGTTCTGGTGCCCTCGCCAATTCATTGATAAACACAGAGTGTACAAAACATTATTCACTTCTTCTTAATATTGAGATGCACCTTCTTTTGTCCTCAGGAGTGGCGGAGACGGGCGCCGCGAGGAGTTTATTTGTCCTTCGGGAACCTAGGCGTATGTCGCGGGTCACTACTTCACACGAGAGCCGTTTCAACGTAAATAAAAAAATATTTTATAATTTTTTTAAACTTTCATGTGTCTTCATAACAAACTTGTATGTCATCGGTAAATACGAATAACATTGTTAAATTATGAGCCTAGTTGGTTTAGCCACAGAAAAAGACAGCAACCGTCCTGCTAGCCACCACCACACACAGTGTCATGGTTGACGTTGTCAAACACAGATGAGAAATGAAAGGACTGAGAAATAATTGGTGCTTCTAAATTTACACATCACACACACTGTCATGGCTGTAGATTACATATACATCTCTCTCTCTCTCTCTCTCTCTCTCTCTCTCTCTCTCTCTCTCTCTCTCTCTCTCTCTCTCTCTCTCTCTCTCTCTCTCTCTCTCTCTCTCTCTCTCTCTCTCTCTCTCTCTCTCTCTCTCTCTCTCTCTCTCTCTCTCTCTCTCTCTCTCTCTCTCTCTCTCTCTCTCTCGCTCTCTCTCGCTCTTTCTGCGCTATCCGTCAGCTTTACAATGAAACATTTTGTCACACGGATGAATATTCACTTCTGTCAAAGTGTTTGTGTGTCTACTTATATTTAGACTCCATTTAGTGTTCTTTCTCTCTCTTCTAGGCAGGTATCTTTCCTCTCTTAGTCACTAGTGTCGGGTGGTCTAGGGTAGGATATGGTAGGGTAGTCTAGGGTAGGATATGGTAGTGTAGCGTGGTCTAAGGTAGGATTCTGTAGTGTAGGGTAGTCTAGGGTAGGATAATGTAGTGTAGGGTAGTCTAGGGTAGGATATTGTAGTGTAGGGTAATCTAAGGTAGGATTTTGTAGTGTAGGGTAGTCTAAGGTAGGTTTTTGTAGTGTAGGGTAGTCTGGGGTAGAATTTTGTAGTGTAGGGTAGTCCAAGGTAGGATATTGTAGTGTAGGGTAGTCTAGGGTAGGATATTGTAGTGTAGGGTAGTCTAAGGTAGGATATTGTAGTGTAGGGTAGTCTAAGGTAGGATATTGTAGTGTAGGGTAGTCTAAGGTAGGATATTGTAGTGTAGGGTAGTCTGGGGTAGGATTTTGTAGTGTAGGGTAGTCTGGGGTAGGATTTTGTAGTGTAGGGTAGTCTGGGGTAGGATATTGTAGTGTAGGGTAGTCTAGGGTAGGATTTTGTAGTGTAGGGTAGTCTAGGGTAGGATATTGTAGTGTAGGGTAGTCTGGGGTAGGATTTTGTAGTGTAGGGTAGTCTGGGGTAGGATTTTGTAGTGTAGGGTAGTCTGGGGTAGGATTTTGTAGTGTAGGGTAGTCTGGGGTAGGATATTGTAGTGTAGGGTAGTCTAAGGTAGGATATTGTAGTGTAGGGTAGTCTAGGGTAGGATATTGTAGTGTAGGGTACTCTGGGGTAGGATTTTGTAGTGTAGGGTAGTCTGGGGTAGGATATTGTAGTGTAGGGTAGTCTAAGGTAGGATATTGTAGTGTAGGGTAGTCTAGGGTAGGATGTTGTAGTGTAGGGTAGTCTAAGGTAGGATATTGTAGTGTAGGGTAGTCTAAGGTAGGATATTGTAGTGTAGGGTAGTCTAGGGTAGGATATTGTAGTGTAGGGTAGTCTAGGGTAGGATATTGTAGTGTAGGGTAGTCTAGGGTAGGATTCTGTAGTGTAGGGTAATCTAAGGTAGGATTTTGTAGTGTAGGGTAGTCTAAGGTAGGATATTGTAGTGTAGGGTAGTCTAGGGTAGGATTCTGTAGTGTAGGGTAGTCTAGGGTAGGATTTTGTAGTGTAGGGTAGTCTAAGGTAGGATATTGTAGTGTAGGGTAGTCTATGGTAGGATTTTGTAGTTTAGGGTAGTCTAAGGTAGGATATTGTAGTGTAGGATATGGTAGTGTAGGGTAGTCTAAGGTAGGATATTGTAGTGTAGGATATGGTAGTGTAGGGTAGTCTAGGGTAGGATATTGTAGTGTAGGATATTGTAGTGTAGGGTAGTCTAGGGTAGGCTTTTGTAGTGTAGGGTAGTCTAGGGTAGGATTATGTAGTGTAGGGTAGTCTAGGGTAGGATTATGTAGTGTATGGTAGTCTAGGGTAGGCTTCTGTAGTGTAGGGTAATCTAGGGTAGGATTCTGTGGTGTAGGGTAATCTAGGGTAGGATTCTGTAGTGTAAGGTAGTCTAGGGTAGAATTCTGTAGTGTAGGGTAATCTAGGGTAGGATTCTGTAGTGTAGGGTAATCTAGGGTAGGATTTTGTAGTGTAGGGTAGTCTAGGGTAGGATTCTGTAGTGTAGGGTAATCTAGGGTAGGATTTTGTAGTGTAGGGTAGTCTAAGGTAGGATACTGTAGTGTAGGGTAGTCTATGGTAGGATTGTGTAGTGTAGGGTAGTCGAGGGTAGGATTTTGTAGTGTAGGGTAGTCTAGGGTAGGCTTTTGTAGTGTAACGTAGTCCAAGGTAGGATATTGTAGTGTAGGGTAGTCTAGGGTAGGATTTTGTAGTGTAGGGTAGTCTATGGTAGGATATTGTAGTGTAGGGTAGTCTAGGGTAGGATATTGTAGTGTAGGGTAGTCTAGGGTAGGATATTGTAGTGTAGGGTAATTTAATGTAGTGTAGGGTAGTGTAATGTAGGGTACTGTACCATTTAATAGCCTCTCAAAGAGCTTAATGACTACAGATGTGAGTGTTACATGGGGTTATTCATTGGTGGTTAAATCGTGTTGAACGTTACAGACTGGGACAAGGAGAGGTTGAACATTACAGACTGGGACAAGGAGAGGTTGAACATTACAGACTGGGACAAGGAGAGGTTGAACATTACAGACTGGGACAAGGAGAGGTTGAACATTACAGACTGAGACAAGGAGAGGTTGAACATTACAGACTGGGACAAGGAGAGGTTGAACATTACAGACTGGGACGAGGAGAGGTTGAACATTACAGACTGGGACAAGGAGAGGTTGAACATTACAGACTGGGACAAGGAGAGGTTGAACATTACAGACTGGGACAAGGAGAGGTTGAACATTACAGACTGGGACGAGGAGAGGTTGAACATTACAGACTGAGACAAGAAGAGGTTGAACATTACAGACTGGGACAAGGAGAGGTTGAACATTACAGACTGGGACAAGGAGAGGTTGAACATTACAGACTGAGACAAGGAGAGGTTGAACATTACAGACTGGGACAAGGAGAGGTTGAACATTACAGACTGGGACAAGGAGAGGTTGAACATTACAGACTGGGACAAGGAGAGGTTGAACATTACAGACTGGGACAAGGAGAGGTTGAACATTACAGACTGGGACAAGGAGAGGTTGAACATTACAGACTGGGACAAGGAGAGGTTGAACATTACAGACTGGGACAATGAGAGGTTGAACATTACAGACTGAGACAAGGAGAGGTTGAACATTACAGACTGGGACAAGGAGAGGTGGAACATTACAGACTGGGACAAGGAGAGGTTGAACATTACAGACTGGGACAAGGAGAGGTGGAACATTACAGACTGGGACAAGGAGAGGTTGAACATTACAGACTGGGACAAGGAGAGGATGAACATTACAGACTGGGACGAGGAGAGGATGAACATTACAGACTGGGAAAAGGAGAGGTTGAACATTACAGACTGGGACAAGGAGATGTTGAACATTACAGACTGGGACGAGGAGAGGTTGAAGATTACAGACTGGGACGAGGAGAGGATTAACATTACAGACTGGGACAAGGAGAGATTGAACATTACAGACTGGGACAAGGAGAGGTTGAACATTACAGACTGGGACAAGGAGAGGTTGGACAATACAGACTGGGACAATGAGGTTGAACATTACAGACTGAGACAAGAAGAGGTTGAACATTACAGACTGGGACAAGGAGAGGTTGAACATTACAGACTGGGACAAGGAGAGGTTGAACATTACAGACTGAGACAAGGAGAGGTTGAACATTACAGACTGGGACAAGGAGAGGTTGAACATTACAGACTGGGACAAGGAGAGGTTGAACATTACAGACTGGGACAAGGAGAGGTTGAACATTACAGACTGGGACAAGGAGAGGTTGAACATTACAGACTGGGACAAGGAGAGGTTGAACATTACAGACTGGGACAAGGAGAGGTTGAACATTACAGACTGGGACAATGAGAGGTTGAACATTACAGACTGAGACAAGGAGAGGTTGAACATTACAGACTGGGACAAGGAGAGGTGGAACATTACAGACTGGGACAAGGAGAGGTTGAACATTACAGACTGGGACAAGGAGAGGTGGAACATTACAGACTGGGACAAGGAGAGGTTGAACATTACAGACTGGGACAAGGAGAGGATGAACATTACAGACTGGGACGAGGAGAGGATGAACATTACAGACTGGGAAAAGGAGAGGTTGAACATTACAGACTGGGACAAGGAGATGTTGAACATTACAGACTGGGACGAGGAGAGGTTGAAGATTACAGACTGGGACGAGGAGAGGATTAACATTACAGACTGGGACAAGGAGAGATTGAACATTACAGACTGGGACAAGGAGAGGTTGAACATTACAGACTGGGACAAGGAGAGGTTGGACAATACAGACTGGGACAATGAGGTTGAACATTACAGACTGGGACAAGGAGAGGATGAACATTACAGACTGGGACAAGGAGAGAGTGGACATTACAGACTGGGACAAGGAGAGGTTGAACATTACAGACTGGGACAATGAGAGGTTGAACATTACAGACTGGGACAAGGAGAAGTTGAACATTACAGACTGGGACAAGGAGAGGTTGAACATTACAGACTGGGACAAGGAGAGGTTGAACATTACATACTGGGACAATGAGGTTGAACATTACATACTGGGACAAGGAGAGGATGAACATTACAGACTGGGACAAGGAGAGGATGAACATTACAGACTGGGACAAGGAGAGAGTGGACATTACAGACTAGGACAAGGAGAGGTTGAACATTACAGACTGGGACAATGAGAGGTTGAACATTACAGACTGGGACGTGGAGAGGTGGAACATTACAGACTGGGACGAGGAGAGGTTGAACATTACAGACTGGGACGAGGAGAGGTTGAACATTACAGACTGGGACAAGGAGAGGTTGAACATCACAGACTGGGACGAGGAGAGGTTTAACATTACAGAATGGGACAAGGAGAGGTTGAACATTACAGACTGGGACAAGGAGAGGTTGGACATTACAGACTGGGACAAGGAGAGGTTGAACATTACAGAATGGGTCAAGGAGAAGTTGAACATTACAGACTGGGACAAGGAGAGGTTGAACATTACAGACTGGGACAAGGAGA
>NC_092112.1:6864086-6919086 GCF_045679555.1 Salvelinus alpinus | reverse complement strand
TACCAGCCTACTGTATAGTAGTATACCAGCCTACTGTATAGTAGTATACCAGCCTACTGTATAGTAGTATACCAGCCTACGGTATAGTAGTATACCAGCCTACTGTATAGTAGTATACCAGCCTACTGTATAGTAGTATACCAGTCTACTGTATAGTAGTATACCAGCCTACTGTATAGTAGTATACCAGCCTACTGTATAGTAGTATACCAGCCTACTGTATAGTAGTATACCAGCCTACTGTATAGTAGTATACCAGCCTACTGTATAGTAGTATACCAGCCTACTGTATAGTAGTATACCAGCCTACTGTATAGTAGTATACCAGCCTACTGTATAGTAGTATACCAGCCTACTGTATAGTAGTATACCAGCCTACTGTATAGTAGTATACCAGCCTACTGTATAGTAGTATACCAGCCTACTGTATAGTAGTATACCAGCCTACTGTATAGTAGTATACCAGTCTACTGTATAGTAGTATACCAGTCTACTGTATAGTAGTATACCAGCCTACTGTATAGTAGTATACCAGCCTACTGTATAGTAGTATACCAGCCTACTGTATAGTAGTATACCAGCCTACTGTATAGTAGTATACCAGTCTACTGTATAGTAGTATACCAGCCTACTGTATAGTAGTATACCAGCCTACTGTATAGTAGTATACCAGCCTACTGTATAGTAGTATACCAGCCTACTGTATAGTAGTATACCAGCCTACTGTATAGTAGTATACCAGCCTACTGTATAGTAGTATACCAGCCTACTGTATAGTGGTATACCAGCCTACTGTATAGTGGTATACCAGCCTACTGTATAGTGGTATACCAGCCTACTGTATAGTGGTATACCAGCCTACTGTATAGTGGTATACCAGCCTACTGTATAGTGGTATACCAGCCTACTGTATAGTGGTATACCAGCCTACTGTATAGTAGTATACCAGCCTACTGTATAGTAGTATACCAGCCTACTGTATAGTAGTATACCAGCCTACTGTATAGTAGTATACCAGCCTACTGTATAGTAGTATACCAGCCTACTGTATAGTAGTATACCAGCCTACTGTATAGTAGTATACCAGCCTACTGTATAGTAGTATACCAGCCTACTGTATAGTAGTATACCAGCCTACTGTATAGTAGTATACCAGCCTACTGTATAGTAGTATACCAGCCTACTGTATAGTAGTATACTGTATAGTAGTATACCAGCCTACTGTATAGTAGTATACCAGCCTACTGTATAGTAGTATACTGTATAGTAGTATACCAGCCTACTGTATAGTAGTATACCAGCCTACTGTATAGTAGTATACCAGCCTACTGTATAGTAGTATACCAGCCTACTGTATAGTAGTATACCAGCCTACTGTATAGTAGTATACCAGCCTACTGTATAGTAGTATACCAGCCTACTGTATAGTAGTATACCAGCCTACTGTATAGTAGTATACCAGCCTACTGTATAGTAGTATACCAGCCTACTGTATAGTAGTATACCAGCCTACTGTATAGTAGTATACCAGCCTACTGTATAGTAGTATACTGTATAGTAGTATACCAGCCTACTGTATAGTAGTATACCAGCCTACTGTATAGTAGTATACCAGCCTACTGTATAGTAGTATACTGCTACTGTATAGTCGTATACCAGCCTACTGTATAGTAGTATACCAGCCTACTGTATAGTAGTATACCAGCCTACTGTATAGTAGTATACCAGCCTACTGTATAGTAGTATACCAGCCTACTGTATAGTAGTATACCAGCCTACTGTATAGTAGTATACCAGCCTACTGTATAGTAGTATACCAGCCTACTGTATAGTACTATACCAGCCTACTGTATAGTAGTATACCAGCCTACTGTATAGTAGTATACCAGCCTACTGTATAGTAGTATACCAGCCTACTGTATAGTAGTATACTGTATAGTAGTATACCAGCCTACTGTATAGTAGTATACCAGCCTACTGTATAGTAGTATACCAGCCTACTGTATAGTAGTATACTGTATAGTAGTATACCAGCCTACTGTATAGTAGTATACCAGCCTACTGTATAGTAGTATACTGTATAGTAGTATACCAGCCTACTGTATAGTAGTATACCAGCCTACTGTATAGTAGTATACCAGCCTACTGTATAGTAGTATACCAGCCTACTGTATAGTAGTATACCAGCCTACTGTATAGTAGTATACCAGCCTACTGTATAGTAGTATACTGTATAGTAGTATACCAGCCTACTGTATAGTAGTATACCAGCCTACTGTATAGTAGTATACCAGCCTACTGTATAGTAGTATACTGTATAGTAGTATACCAGCCTACTGTATAGTAGTATACCAGCCTACTGTATAGTAGTATACCAGCCTACTGTATAGTAGTATACCAGCCTACTGTATAGTAGTATACCAGCCTACTGTATAGTAGTATACCAGCCTACTGTATAGTAGTATACCAGCCTACTGTATAGTAGTATACCAGCCTACTGTATAGTAGTATACCAGCCTACTGTATAGTAGTATACCAGCCTACTGTATAGTAGTATACCAGCCTACTGTATAGTAGTATACCAGCCTACTGTATAGTAGTATACCAGCCTACTGTATAGTAGTATACCAGCCTACTGTATAGTAGTATACCAGCCTACTGTATAGTAGTATACTGTATAGTAGTATACCAGCCTACTGTATAGTAGTATACCAGCCTACTGTATAGTAGTATACTGTATAGTAGTATACCAGCCTACTGTATAGTAGTATACCAGCCTACTGTATAGTAGTATACCAGCCTACTGTATAGTAGTATACCAGCCTACTGTATAGTAGTATACCAGCCTACTGTATAGTAGTATACCAGCCTACTGTATAGTAGTATACCAGCCTACTGTATAGTAGTATACCAGCCTACTGTATAGTAGTATACCAGCCTACTGTATAGTAGTATACCAGCCTACTGTATAGTAGTATACCAGCCTACTGTATAGTAGTATACCAGTCTACTGTATAGTAGTATACCAGCCTACTGTATAGTAGTATACCAGCCTACTGTATAGTAGTATACCAGCCTACTGTATAGTAGTATACCAGCCTACTGTATTGTAGTATACCAGCCTACTGTATAGTAGTATACCAGCCTACTGTATAGTAGTATACCAGCCTACTGTATAGTAGTATACCAGCCTACTGTATAGTAGTATACCAGCCTACTGTATAGTAGTATACCAGCCTACTGTATAGTAGTATACCAGCCTACTGTATAGTAGTATACCAGCCTACTGTATAGTAGTATACCAGCCTACTGTATAGTAGTATACCAGCCTACTGTATAGTAGTATACCAGCCTACTGTATAGTAGTATACCAGCCTACTGTATAGTAGTATACCAGCCTACTGTATAGTAGTATACCAGCCTACTGTATAGTAGTATACCAGCCTACTGTATAGTAGTATACTGTATAGTAGTATACCAGCCTACTGTATAGTAGTATACCAGCCTACTGTATAGTAGTATACTGTATAGTAGTATACCAGCCTACTGTATAGTAGTATACCAGCCTACTGTATAGTAGTATACCAGCCTACTGTATAGTAGTATACCAGCCTACTGTATAGTAGTATACCAGCCTACTGTATAGTAGTATACCAGCCTACTGTATAGTAGTATACCAGCCTACTGTATAGTAGTATACCAGCCTACTGTATAGTAGTATACCAGCCTACTGTATAGTAGTATACCAGCCTACTGTATAGTAGTATACCAGCCTACTGTATAGTAGTATACCAGCCTACTGTATAGTAGTATACCAGCCTACTGTATAGTAGTATACCAGCCTACTGTATAGTAGTATACCAGCCTACTGTATAGTAGTATACCAGCCTACTGTATAGTAGTATACCAGCCTACTGTATAGTGGTATACCAGCCTACTGTATAGTGGTATACCAGCCTACTGTATAGTGGTATACCAGCCTACTGTATAGTAGTATACCAGCCTACTGTATAGTAGTATACCAGCCTACTGTATAGTAGTATACCAGCCTACTGTATAGTAGTATACCAGCCTACTGTATAGTAGTATACTGTATAGTAGTATACCAGCCTACTGTATAGTAGTATACCAGCCTACTGTATAGTAGTATACTGTATAGTAGTATACCAGCCTACTGTATAGTAGTATACCAGCCTACTGTATAGTAGTATACCAGCCTACTGTATAGTAGTATACCAGCCTACTGTATAGTAGTATACCAGCCTACTGTATAGTAGTATACCAGCCTACTGTATAGTAGTATACCAGCCTACTGTATAGTAGTATACCAGCCTACTGTATAGTAGTATACCAGCCTACTGTATAGTAGTATACCAGCCTACTGTATAGTAGTATACCAGCCTACTGTATAGTAGTATACCAGCCTACTGTATAGTAGTATACCAGCCTACTGTATAGTAGTATACTGTATAGTAGTATACCAGCCTACTGTATAGTAGTATACCAGCCTACTGTATAGTAGTATACCAGCCTACTGTATAGTAGTATACTGCTACTGTATAGTAGTATACCAGCCTACTGTATAGTAGTATACCAGCCTACTGTATAGTAGTATACCAGCCTACTGTATAGTAGTATACCAGCCTACTGTATAGTAGTATACCAGCCTACTGTATAGTAGTATACTGTATAGTAGTATACCAGCCTACTGTATAGTAGTATACTGTATAGTAGTATACCAGCCTACTGTATTGTAGTATACCAGCCTACTGTATAGTAGTATACCAGCCTACTGTATAGTAGTATACCAGCCTACTGTATAGTAGTATACCAGCCTACTGTATAGTAGTATACCAGCCTACTGTATAGTAGTATACCAGCCTACTGTATAGTAGTATACCAGCCTACTGTATAGTAGTATACCAGCCTACTGTATAGTAGTATACCAGCCTACTGTATAGTAGTATACCAGCCTACTGTATAGTAGTATACCAGCCTACTGTATAGTAGTATACCAGCCTACTGTATAGTAGTATACCAGCCTACTGTATAGTAGTATACCAGCCTACTGTATAGTAGTATACCAGTCTACTGTATAGTAGTATACCAGCCTACTGTATAGTAGTATACCAGCCTACTGTATAGTAGTATACCAGCCTACTGTATAGTAGTATACCAGCCTACTGTATAGTAGTATACCAGCCTACTGTATAGTAGTATACCAGTCTACTGTATAGTAGTATACCAGCCTACTGTATAGTAGTATACCAGCCTACTGTATAGTAGTATACCAGCCTACTGTATAGTAGTATACCAGCCTACTGTATAGTAGTATACCAGCCTACTGTATAGTAGTATACCAGCCTACTGTATAGTAGTATACCAGCCTACTGTATAGTAGTATACCAGCCTACTGTATAGTAGTATACCAGCCTACTGTATAGTAGTATACCAGCCTACTGTATAGTAGTATACCAGCCTACTGTATAGTAGTATACCAGCCTACTGTATAGTGGTATACCAGCCTACTGTATAGTGGTATACCAGCCTACTGTATAGTGGTATACCAGCCTACTGTATAGTGGTATACCAGCCTACTGTATAGTGGTATACCAGCCTACTGTATAGTGGTATACCAGCCTACTGTATAGTGGTATACCAGCCTACTGTATAGTAGTATACCAGCCTACTGTATAGTAGTATACCAGCCTACTGTATAGTAGTATACCAGCCTACTGTATAGTAGTATACCAGCCTACTGTATAGTAGTATACCAGCCTACTGTATAGTAGTATACCAGCCTACTGTATAGTAGTATACCAGCCTACTGTATAGTAGTATACCAGCCTACTGTATAGTAGTATACCAGCCTACTGTATAGTAGTATACCAGCCTACTGTATAGTAGTATACCAGCCTACTGTATAGTAGTATACCAGCCTACTGTATAGTAGTATACCAGCCTACTGTATAGTAGTATACCAGCCTACTGTATAGTAGTATACTGTATAGTAGTATACCAGCCTACTGTATAGTAGTATACCAGCCTACTGTATAGTAGTATACTGTATAGTAGTATACTGTATAGTAGTATACCAGCCTACTGTATAGTAGTATACCAGCCTACTGTATAGTAGTATACCAGCCTACTGTATAGTAGTATACCAGCCTACTGTATAGTAGTATACCAGCCTACTGTATAGTAGTATACCAGCCTACTGTATAGTAGTATACCAGCCTACTGTATAGTAGTATACCAGCCTACTGTATAGTAGTATACCAGCCTACTGTATAGTAGTATACCAGCCTACTGTATAGTAGTATACCAGCCTACTGTATAGTAGTATACCAGCCTACTGTATAGTAGTATACTGTATAGTAGTATACCAGCCTACTGTATAGTAGTATACCAGCCTACTGTATAGTAGTATACCAGCCTACTGTATAGTAGTATACTGTATAGTAGTATACCAGCCTACTGTATAGTAGTATACCAGCCTACTGTATAGTAGTATACCAGCCTACTGTATAGTAGTATACCAGCCTACTGTAGAGTAGTATACCAGCCTACTGTATAGTAGTATACCAGCCTACTGTATAGTAGTATACCAGCCTACTGTATAGTAGTATACCAGCCTACTGTATAGTAGTATACCAGCCTACTGTATAGTAGTATACCAGCCTACTGTATAGTAGTATACCAGCCTACTGTATAGTAGTATAGCAGCCTACTGTATAGTAGTATACCAGCCTACTGTATAGTAGTATACCAGCCTACTGTATAGTAGTATACCAGCCTACTGTATAGTAGTATACCAGCCTACTGTATAGTAGTATACCAGCCTACTGTATAGTAGTATACCAGCCTACTGTATAGTAGTATACCAGCCTACTGTATAGTAGTATACTGTATAGTAGTATACCAGCCTACTGTATAGTAGTATACCAGCCTACTGTATAGTAGTATACTGTATAGTAGTATACCAGCCTACTGTATAGTAGTATACCAGCCTACTGTATAGTAGTATACCAGCCTACTGTATAGTAGTATACCAGCCTACTGTATAGTAGTATACCAGCCTACTGTATAGTAGTATACCAGCCTACTGTATAGTAGTATACCAGCCTACTGTATAGTAGTATACCAGCCTACTGTATAGTAGTATACCAGCCTACTGTATAGTAGTATACCAGCCTACTGTATAGTAGTATACCAGCCTACTGTATAGTAGTATACCAGCCTACTGTATAGTAGTATACCAGCCTACTGTATAGTAGTATACCAGCCTACTGTATAGTAGTATACCAGCCTACTGTATAGTAGTATACCAGCCTACTATATAGTAGTATACCAGCCTACTGTATAGTAGTATACCAGCCTACTGTATAGTAGTATACCAGCCTACTGTATAGTAGTATACTGTATAGTAGTATACCAGCCTACTGTATAGTAGTATACCAGCCTACTGTATAGTAGTATACCAGCCTACTGTATAGTAGTATACCAGCCTACTGTATAGTAGTATACCAGCCTACTGTATAGTAGTATACCAGCCTACTGTATAGTAGTATACCAGCCTACTGTATAGTAGTATACCAGCCTACTGTATAGTAGTATACTGTATAGTAGTATACCAGCCTACTGTATAGTAGTATACCAGCCTACTGTATAGTAGTATACTGTATAGTAGTATACCAGCCTACTGTATAGTAGTATACCAGCCTACTGTATAGTAGTATACTGTATAGTAGTATACCAGCCTACTGTATAGTAGTATACCAGCCTACTGTATAGTAGTATACTGTATAGTAGTATACCAGCCTACTGTATAGTAGTATACCAGCCTACTGTATAGTAGTATACTGTATAGTAGTATACCAGCCTACTGTATAGTAGTAAACTGTATAGTAGTATACCAGCCTACTGTATAGTAGTATACTGTATAGTAGTATACCAGCCTACTGTATAGTAGTATACTGTATAGTAGTATACCAGCCTACTGTATAGTAGTATACCAGCCTACTGTATAGTAGTATACTGTATAGTAGTATACCAGCCTACTGTATAGTAGTATACTGTATAGTAGTATACCAGCCTACTGTATAGTAGTATACTGTATAGTAGTATACCATCATACTGTATAGTAACATACTGTATAGTAGTATACCAGCCTACTGTATAGTAGTATACTGTATAGTAGTATACCATCCTACTGTATAGTAGCATACTGTATAGTAGTATACCAGCATACTGTGTAGTAGCATACTGTATAGTAGTATACCAGCATACTGTATAGTAGTATACCAGCCTACTGTATAGTAGTATACTGTATAGTAGTATACCAGCCTACTGTATAGTAGTATACCAGCCTACTGTATAGTAGTATACTGTATAGTAGTATACCAGCCTACTGTATAGTAGTATACCAGCCTACTGTATAGTAGTATACTGTATAGTAGTATACTGTATAGTAGTATACCAGCCTACTGTATAGTAGCATACTGTATAGTAGTATACCAGCATACTGTATAGTAGTATATCAGCCTACTGTATAGTAGTATACCAGTCCACTGTATAGTAGTATACCAGTCTAATGTGTAGTAGTATACTAATCTACTGTATAGTAGTATACCAGTCTACTCTATAGTAGTATACCAGTCTAGTGTAGTAAACTACCTGCTAGTATACCAGCCTACCTGCTGTATAGTAGCATACCAGCCTAGTGTAGTAAACTACCTGCTGTACGGTAAAATACCAGCCTAGTGTAGTAAACTAGCTGCTGTACGGTAGTATACCAGCCTAGTGTAGTAAACTACCTGCTGTACGGTAGTATACCAGCCTAGTGTATTAAACTACCTGCTGTATAGTAGTATACCAGCCTAGTGTAGTAAACTAGCTGCTGTAAAGTAGTATACCAGCCTTGTGTATTAAACTACCTGCTGTATAGTAGTATACCAGCCTAGTGTAGTAAACTACCTGCTGTATAGTAGTATACCAGCCTAGTGTAGTAAACTAGCTGCTGTATAGTAGTATACCAGCCTAGTGTAGTAAACTACCTGCTGTATAGTAGTATACCAGCCTAGTGTAGTAAACTAGCTGCTGTATAGTAGTATACCAGCCTAGTGTAGTAAACTACCTGCTGTATAGTAGTATACCAGCCTAGTGTAGTAAACTAGCTGCTGTATAGTAGTATACCAGCCTAGTGCAGTAAACTACCTGCTGTATAGTAGTATACCAGCCTAGTGTAGTAAACTAGCTGCTGTACGGTAGTATACCAGCCTAGTGTAGTAAACTACCTGCTGTATGGTAGTATACCAGCCTAGTGTGGTAAACTAGCTGCTGTATAGTAGTATACCAGCCTAGTGTAGTAAACTACCTGTATAGTAGTATACCAGCCTAGTGTATTAAACTACCTGCTGTATAGTAGTATACCAGCCTAGTGTATTAAACTAGCTGCTGTATAGTAGTATACCAGCCTAGTGTAGTAAACTATCTGCTATATAGTCGTATACCAGCCTAGTGCAGTAAACTACCTGCTGTATAGTAGTATACCAGCCTAGTGCATTAAACTACCTGCTGTATAGTAGTATACCAGCCTAGTGTAGTAAACTACCTGCTGTACGGTAGTATACCAGCCTAGTGTAGTAAACTACCTGCTGTACGGTAGTATACCAGCCTAGTGTAGTAAACTACCTGCTGTACGGTAGTATACCAGTCTGCTGTACAGTAGTATACCAGCCTAGTGTAGTAAACTACCTGCTATACGGTAGCATACCAGCCTAGTGTAGTAAACTACCTGCTGTATAGTAGTATACCAGCCTAATGTAGTAGACTAGCTGCTGTATAGTAGTATACCAGACTAGTGTAGTAAACTAGCTGCTGTACGGTAGTATACCATCCTAGTGTAGTAAACTACCTGCTGTATAGTAGTATACCAGCCTAGTGTAGTAAACTACCTGCTGTACGGTAGTATACCAGCCTAGTGTAGTAAACTACCTGCTGTACGGTAGTATACCAGTCTGCTGTGTGATGATTTGTAGCTGTAGTCTCTCCCTCCGAGCTCCAGCACCACTACATATATTTCTCGTCTACACACACTAAAAGAAATGAAGTAAAAAAATAGGGGAACACATAAATCATACAGATAAAAGATAAAATCCCGTCTCCCAGCAGGCCGTGTGTCTGTCTCAGGGTCGTCGTCGCGGCAGAAGAGGGTGGAGGGAGACGGGACACGAGGAAAACGTCGCCTGTCAATCGTTTTCTCTCTCCTTCCCCCCTTTTTTTTTGTGTTCTTCTTATCTCAGACCTGTCAGGGAATTATTTTTTTAAATGACATATTCACCTATTACCAAGTGAAACTGTTGTTGTAATTTATTGTTTGTCCTTTGCATTCCAAAATGCTCCCTATTCCCTATAGTGTGCACTACTTTTGACCAGGGCCCATAGGGTGGATAGAGTGCCATTCAGGACACACAGTATTCCTAGCTGAGTTTCTTTTGTGTTTTGTAGGCAGATGTTGTTTTAACTCGTTTCTACTGAGATAGTACTAGTTCTGTTCTGGATGGGTCCACTATGCCTGCTATTATCAGGATTCTCTATGTAGCTGATGTTGTGTCATTGATAATGTTCAACTCTCTCTCCATCTCTCCATCTCTACCCCCCCCCCCCTCTCTCCTCAGTGTGGATGATAGGCACTGAGGAGCTGAACAGAGACACAGAGAAATAGACCGGTGTGAAGATGACTGGAATGTCAAATCATTTCAGAGTGACATTATCACGGTACAGACACAACAAGACAATCGTGAAGAGAGCACGACAACGCCTGTTCCCAGATCCTCAAAAAGGTTCTACTGATGCACCATCGAGAGCATCCTGACAGGTTGCATCACTGTTCAGCCTATGACCGTAGGGCAATACAGAGGGTAGTGTGTACGGCCCCAGTACACCACTGGGGCCAAGTTCCTGCCATCCAGGGTGTCTATACCGTGCCCAGGACATAGACTCCTGTTCTAGACAGGTAAACACACCTCTATCTGGCTGTGGTGGTCTCTCTCTCTCTCTCTCTCTCTCTAGTATCATGCTGTGGTGGTCTCTCTCTCTCTCTCTCTCTCTCTCTCTCTAGTATCATGCTGTGGTGGTCTCTCTCTCTCTCTAGTATCATGCTGTGGTGGTCTCTCTCTCTCTCTCTCTCTAGTATCATGCTGTGGTGGTCTCTCTCTCTCTCTCTAGTATCAGGCTGTGATGATCTCTTTTCCTTCCAAATGGCACCCTATTCTAGAGGTCGAACGATTAAACGGAATGGCCGATTAATTAGGGCCGGTTTCAAGTTTTCATAGCAATCGGAAATCTGTATTTTTGGACACCTATTTGGCCGACACCTATTTGGCCGATTATTATTTTTTGCACCTTTATTTAACTAGGCAAGTCAGTTAAGAACACATTCTTATTTTCAATGACGGCCTACCGGGGAACAGTGGGTTAACTGCCTTGTTCAGGGGGCAGAACGACAGATTTTTACCTTGTCAGCTCGGGGATTCGATCTTGTAACCTTTCAGTTAACTAGTCCAACGCTCCAACCACCTGATTACATTGCACTCCACGAGGAGCCTGCCTGTTACGCGAATGCAGTAGAAGCCAAGGTAAGTTGCTAGCTAGCATTAAACTTATCTTATAAAAAACAATCAATCAATCAATCATAATCACTAGTTATAACTACACATGGTTGATGATATTACTAGTTTATCTAGCGTGTCCTGCGTTGCATATAATCGATGCGGTGCGTATCGTTGCTCCAATGTGTACCTAACCATAAACATCAATGCCTTTCTTAAAATCAATGCACAGAAGTATATATTTTTAAACCTGCATATTTAGCTAAAAGAAATCCAGGTTAGCAGGCAATATCAACCAGCTGAAATTGTATCACTTCTCTTGCGTTCATTGCACGCAGAGTCAGGGTATATGCAACAGTTTGGGTCGCCTAATTTGCCAGAATTTTACGTAATTATGACATAACATTGAAGGTTGTGCAATGTAACAGAAATATTTAGACTTATGGATGCCACCTGTTAGATAAAATACGGAACGGTTCCGTATTTCACTGAAAGAATAAATGTTTTGTTTTCGAGATGATAGTTTCCGGATTCGACCATATTAATGACCTAAGGCTCTTATTTCTGTGTGTTATTATGTTATAATTAAGTCTATGATTTGATAGAGCAGTCTGACTGAGTGGTGGTAGGCAGCAGCAGGCTCGTAAGCATTCATTCAAACAGCACTTTCGTGCGTTTTGCCAGCAGCTCTTCGTTGTGCTTCAAGCATTGAGCTGTTTATGACTTCAAGCCTATCAACTCCCGAGATTAGGCTGGTGTAACCGATGTGAAATGGCTAGCTAGTTAGCGGGGTGCACGCTAATAGCGTTTCAAACGTCACTCGCTCTGAGACTTGGAGTAGTTGTTCCCCTTGCTCTGCATGGGTAACGCTGCTTCGAGGGTGGCTGTTGTCGATGTGTTCCTGGTTCGAGCCCAGGTAGGAGCGAGGAGAGGGATGGAAGCTATACTGTTACACTGGCAATACTAAAGTGCCTATAAGAACATCCAATAGTCAAAGGTATATGAAATACAAATGGTATAGAGAGAAATAGTCCTATAATTCCTATAATAACTACAACCTAAAACTTCTTACCTGGGAATATTGAAGACTCGTGTTAAAAGGAACCACCAGCTTTCATATGTTCTCATGTTCTGGGCAAGGAACTTAAATGTTAGCTTTCTTACATTGCACTTTTACTTTCTTCTCCAACACTTTGTTTTTGCATTATTTAAACCAAATTGAACATGTTTCATTATTTATTTGAGGCTAAATTGATTTTATTGATGTATTATATTAAGTTAAAATAAGTGTTCATTCAGTATTGCTGTAGTTGTCATTATTACAAATAAATAAAAAAAATAGTCTGAATAATCGGTATCGGCTTTTTTGGCCCTCCAATAATTGGTATCGGTATCGGCGTTGAAAAATCATAATCGGTCGACCTCTACCCTACATAGGGCACTACTTAAGATCAGGGCACATTACCACCCTATTCACTACATAGTGCACTACTTTAAACCAGGACCCATAACCACCCTATTCCCTACATAGTGCACTACTTTAGACCAGGGCCCATAACCACCCTATTCCCTACATAGTGCACTACTTTAAACCAGGACCCATAACCACCCTATTCCCTACATAGTGCACTACTTTAAACCAGGACCCATAACCACCCTATTCCCTACATAGTGCACTACTTTTGACTGTTATTCCTGGTGAAATCAGCTTACTTTGTTCTTCAGTCGAGGATCTCTCCCGCTTTCTTTTTTAATTGGCAAGCGTCTCTCTTTTATCCTCCCTCTTCCTCTCTCATATATTACTACGGTAGACCCTAAAGGACCCTCATCTTCCTCTCTCATATATTACTACGATAGACCCTTAGGACCCTCATCTTCCTCTCTCATATATTACTACGGTAGACCCTTAGGACCCTCATCTTCCTCTCTCATATATTACTACGGTAGACCCTTAGGACCCTCATCTTCCTCTCTCATATATTACTACGGTAGACCCTTAGGACCCTCATCTTCCTCTCTCATATATTACTACGGTAGACCCTTAGGACCATCATCTTCCTCTCTCATATATTACTACGGTAGACCCTTAGGACCCTCATCTTCCTCTCTCATATATTACTACGGTAGACCCTTAGGACCATCATCTTCCTCTCTCATATATTACTACGGTAGACCCTTAGGATCCTCATCTTCCTCTCTCATATATTACTACGGTAGATCCTAAAGGACCCTCATCTTCCTCTCTCATATATTACTACGGTAGACCCTTAGGACCCTCATCTTCCTCTCTCATATATTACTACGGTAGACCCTGAGGATCCTCATCTTCCTCTCTCATATATTACTACGGTAGACCCTTAGGACCCTCATCTTCCTCTCTCATATATTACTACGGTAGACCCTTAGGACCATCATCTTCCTCTCTCATATATTACTACGGTAGACCCTTAGGACCCTCATCTTCCTCTCTCATATATTACTACGGTAGACCCTTAGGACCCTCATCTTCCTCTCTCATATATTACTACGGTAGACCCTTAGGACCCTCATCTTCCTCTCTCATATATTACTACGGTAGACCCTTAGGATCCTCATCTTCCTCTCTCATATATTACTACGGTAGACCCTTAGGACCCTCATCTTCCTCTCTCATATATTACTACGGTAGACCCTTAGGACCCTCATCTTCCTCTCTCATATATTACTACGGTAGACCCTTAGGACCCTCATCTTCCTCTCTCATATATTACTACGGTAGACCCTGAGGATCCTCATCTTCCTCTCTCATATATTACTACGGTAGACCCTTAGGCCCCTCATCTTCCTCTCTCATATATTACTACGGTAGACCCTTAGGACCATCATCTTCCTCTCTCATATATTACTACGGTAGACCCTTAGGACCATCATCTTCCTCTCTCATATATTACTACGGTAGACCCTTAGGACCCTCATCTTCCTCTCTCATATATTACTACGGTAGACCCTTAGGATCCTCATCTTCCTCTCTCATATATTACTACGGTAGACCCTTAGGACCCTCATCTTCCTCTCTCATATATTACTACGGTAGACCCTTAGGACCCTCATCTTCCTCTCTCATATATTACTACGGTAGACCCTAAAGGACCCTCATCTTCCTCTCTCATATATTACTACGGTAGACCCTTAGGACCGTCATCTTCCTCTCTCATATATTACTACGGTAGACCCTTAGGACCCTCATCTTCCTCTCTCATATATTACTACGGTAGACCCTTAGGACCATCATCTTCCTCTCTCATATATTACTACGGTAGACCCTTAGGACCCTCATCTTCCTCTCTCATATATTACTACGGTAGACCCTTAGGACCCTCATCTTCCTCTCTCATATATTACTACGGTAGACCCTTAGGACCCTCATCTTCCTCTCTCATATATTACTACGGTAGACCCTTAGGACCCTCATCTTCCTCTCTCATATATTACTACGGTAGACCCTAAAGGACCCTCATCTTCCTCTCTCATATATTACTACGGTAGACCCTTAGGACCATCATCTTCCTCTCTCATATATTACTACGGTAGACCCTTAGGACCCTCATCTTCCTCTCTCATATATTACTACGGTAGACCCTTAGGACCCTCATCTTCCTCTCTCATATATTACTACGGTAGACCCTTAGGACCCTCATCTTCCTCTCTCATATATTACTACGGTAGACCCTTAGGACCCTCATCTTCCTCTCTCATATATTACTACGGTAGACCCTTAGGACCCTCATCTTCCTCTCTCATATATTACTACGGTAGACCCTTAGGACCATCATCTTCCTCTCTCATATATTACTACGGTAGACCCTTAGGACCCTCATCTTCCTCTCTCATATATTACTACGGTAGACCCTTAGGATCCTCATCTTCCTCTCTCATATATTACTACGGTAGACCCTTAGGACCCTCATCTTCCTCTCTCATATATTACTACGGTAGACCCTTAGGACCCTCATCTTCCTCTCTCATATATTACTACGGTAGACCCTAAAGGACCCTCATCTTCCTCTCTCATATATTACTACGGTAGACCCTTAGGGCCATCATCTTCCTCTCTCATATATTACTACGGTAGACCCTTAGGACCCTCATCTTCCTCTCTCATATATTACTACGGTAGACCCTTAGGACCCTCATCTTCCTCTCTCATATATTACTACGGTAGACCCTTAGGACCCTCATCTTCCTCTCTCATATATTACTACGGTAGACCCTTAGGACCATCATCTTCCTCTCTCATATATTACTACGGTAGACCCTTAGGACCCTCATCTTCCTCTCTCATATATTACTACGGTAGACCCTTAGGACCATCATCTTCCTCTCTCATATATTACTACGGTAGACCCTTAGGACCCTCATCTTCCTCTCTCATATATTACTACGGTAGACCCTTAGGACCATCATCTTCCTCTCTCATATATTACTACGGTAGACCCTAAAGGACCCTCATCTTCCTCTCTCATATATTACTACGGTAGACCCTTAGGACCCTCATCTTCCTCTCTCATATATTACTACGGTAGACCCTTGGGACCCTCATCTTCCTCTCTCATATATTACTACGGTAGACCCTTAGGACCATCATCTTCCTCTCTCATATATTACTACGGTAGACCCTAAAGGACCCTCATCTTCCTCTCTCATATATTACTACGGTAGACCCTAAAGGACCCTCATCTTCCTCTCTCATATATTACTACGGTAGACCCTAAAGGACCCTCATCTTCCTCTCTCATATATTACTACGGTAGACCCTTAGGACCCTCATCTTCCTCTCTCATATATTACTACGGTAGACCCTTAGGACCCTCATCTTCCTCTCTCATATATTACTACGGTAGACCCTTAGGACCATCATCTTCCTCTCTCATATATTACTACGGTAGACCCTTAGGACCCTCATCTTCCTCTCTCATATATTACTACGGTAGACCCTTAGGACCCTCATCTTCCTCTCTCATATATTACTACGGTAGACCCTTAGGACCATCATCTTCCTCTCGCATATATTACTACGGTAGACCCTTAGGACCCTCATCTTCCTCTCTCATATATTACTACGGTAGACCCTTAGGACCATCATCTTCCTCTCTCATATATTACTACGGTAGACCCTTAGGACCCTCATCTTCCTCTCAACGCACGTCAGAAACACACGTTCATCCTTCCTGTCGTTTTCTCAACGCCTCCCTCCTAACTTCCTCCCATTTGTTGTTAGTTTAATGTATTATTTTGTTTCTTCTCCTCCCCCTGTCTCGTGTCCTCTCCTCCACTGCCATGTTCATATATTTCCCCTCTGAAGAGCATTGTAATAGTTTTAGCAGTGAACACATCACAGGAGCTGGCTCAACCAATCACGTCAGGCCGCAGAGGGAGAGAGAGATGTGGAGAATACATGGAGAGAGAGAGAGAGGGACGGTTTGAGGAAGGGAGGAAATGTGAAAGGGACGAGAGAAGGTAGGAAGGGGGTGAAGGTGAAAGAGAGAATGGGGATTGATTAAAAGGAAAACGCATCAGTGGAAATGTCAATGTTTCTGAACGAGGTTGAAGAAAAAGGGGGGAAGAATGTAATTAGAAAAATAATGAGAAAGTTACAACTAACTAATTAAGAGAGAGAGAGAGGGAGAGAGAGGGAGGGAGGAAGGGAGAGGGAGAGAGAGGGAAGAGAGAGAGAGAGGGAGGAAGGGAGAGGGAGAGAGGGCATAGGAAGGGAGAGAGAGAAGGACAGATAGACAGAGAAATTGAGACAGAGAGCATGGAGAGAGAGAGAGGCAGATAGACAGAGAGATTGAGACAGAGAGCATGGAGAGAGAGAGAGAGAGAGAGAGAGAGAGAGGTGGGAGAGAGAGGTGAGAGAGAGAGAGCATAGAGAGAGAGAGAGAGAGAGAGACAGGCTTGGTTGTAATTAATAAGTGTGACTTTAACATCTGAATCGTCTACACGGGATGATGGGCAACTGGCGGCCTGCGAATCAAGAGGAGGAGAAATCCAGGAAGATGGAGGAAGCCAGGAGGATGGAGGAAGCCAGGAGGATGGAGGAAGCCAGGAGGATGGAAGCAGCCAGGAGGATGGAAGAAGCCAGAAGGATGGAAGAAGCCAGGAGGATGGAGGAAGCCAGGAGTATAGAGGAAGCCAGGAGGATGGAGGAAGCCAGGAGGATGGAAGAAGCCAGGAGGATGGAGGAAGCCAGGAGGATGGAAGAAGCCAGGAGGATGGAAGAAGCCAGGAGGAGGGAGGAAGCCAGGAGGATGGAGGAAGCCAGGAGGGGTGGAGGAAGCCAGGAGGGATGGAGGAAGCCAGGAGGATAGAAGGATGCCAGGAGGGATGGAGGAAGCAAGAAGGATAGAGGAAGCCAGGAGGATGGAGGAAGACAGAAGGATAGACGAAGCCAGGAAGGATGGAGGAAGCCAGGAGGGATGGAGGAAGCCAGGAGGGAGGGAGGAAGGCAGGAGGGAGGGAGGAAGGCAGGAGGATAGGAGGAAGCCAGGAGGATGGAAGAAGCCAGGAGGGATGGAGGAAGCCAGGAGGATGGAGGAAGCCAGGAGGATGGAGGAAGCCAGGAGGTTGGAAGAAGCCAGGAGGATGGAAGAAGTCAGGAGGATGGAGGAAGCCAGAAGGATAGACGAAGCCAGGAAGGATGGAGGAATCCAGGAGGATAGAAGGAAGACAGGAGGATGGAAGAAGCCAGGAGGGATGGAGGAAGGCAGGAGGATGGAAGAAGCCAGGAGGATAGAGGAAGCCAGAAAGATGGAAGAAGCCAGGAGGATGGAGGCAGCCAGGAAGGATGGAGGAAGCCAGAAGGATGAAAGAAGCTAGGAGGAGGGAGGAAGCCAGGAGGATGGAGGAAGCCAGGAGGATGGAGGAATCCAGGAGGATGGAAGGAAGCCAGGAGGATGGAGGAAGCCAGGAGGATGGAGGAAGCCAGGAGGATGGAGGAAGCCAGGAGGATGGAAGAAGCCAGGAGGATAGAGGAAGCCAGAAAGATGGAAGAAGCCAGGAGGATGGAGGAAGCCAGGAAGGATGGAGGAAGACAGAAGGATGAAAGAAGCTAGGAGGAGGGAGGAAGCCAGGAGGAGGGAGGAAGCCAGGAGGATGGAGGAAGCCAGGAGGATGGAAGGAAGCCAGGAGGATGGAGGAAGCCAGGAGGATGGAGTAAGCCAGGAGGATGGAAGGAAGCCAGGAGGACGGAAGAAGCCAGGAGGGATGGAGGAAGCCAGAAGGATAGAGGAAGCCAGAAGGATAGAGGAAGCCAGGAGGATGGAGGAAGCCAGGAGGGATGGAAGAAGCCAGGAGGGGGGATGGAGGAAGCCAGGAGGATGGAGGAAGCCAGAAGGATAGACGAAGCCAGGAAGGATGGAGGAAGCCAGGAGGGATGGAGGAAGCCAGGAGGATAGAAGGAAGCCAGGAGGATGGAAGAAGCCAGGAGGATGGAAGAAGCCAGGAGGGATGGAGGAAGCCAGAAGGATAGAAGAAGCCAGGAGGATGGAGGAAGCCAGAAGTTTGGAAGAAGCCAGGAGGGAGGATGGAGGAAGCCAGGAGGATGGAGGAAGCCAGGAGGATGGAAGAAGCCAGGAGGGAGGATGGAGGAAGCCAGGAGGATGGAAGAAGCCAGGAGGATGGAGGAAGCCAGGAGGATGGAGGAAGCCAGAAGGATAGACGAAGCCAGGAAGGATGGAGGAAGCCAGGAGGGATGGAGGAAGCCAGGAGGATAGAAGGAAGCCAGGAGGATGGAAGAAGCCAGGAGGGATGGAGGAAGCCGGGAGGATGGAAGAAGCCAGGAGGATGGAAGAAGCCAGGAGGGATGGAGGAAGCCATGAGGATAGAAGGAAGCCAGGAGGATGGAAGAAGCCAGGAGGGATGGAGGAAGCCAAGAGGATGGAAGAAGCCAGGAGGATGGAAGAAGCCAGGAGGAGGGAGGAAGCCAGGAGGATGGAAGAAGCCAGGAGGATGGAGGAAGCCAGGAGGATGGAGGAAGCCAGTAGGGTGGAAGAAGCCAGGAGGATGGAGGAAGCCAGGAGGATAGAAGGAAGCCAGGAGGATGGAGGACGCCAGGAGGATGGAAGAAGCCAGGAGGATGGAGGAAGCCAGGAGGATGGGGGAAGCCAGGAGGGATGGAGGAAGCCAGGAGGATGGAGGACGCCAGGAGGGATGGAGGAAGCCAGGAGGGATGGAGGAAGCCAGGAGGGATGGAGGAAGCCAGGAGGATGGAGGAAGCCAGGAGGATGGAGGAAGCCAGGAGGATGGAGGAAGCCAGGAGGATGGAGGAAGCCAGGAGGATGGAGGAAGCCAGGAGGATGGAAGAAGCCAGGAGGATGGAGGAAGCCAGGAGGATGGAGGAAGCCAAGAGGATGGAGGAAGCCAGGAGGATGGAGGAAGCCAGAAGGATGGAAGAAGCCAGGAGGGATGGAGGAAGCCAGGAGGATGGAGGAAGCGAGGAGGATGGAAGAAGCCAGGAGGATGGAGGATGGAGGAAGCCAGGAGGATGGAGGAAAGAGGGAGGGAAAGAGAGAGGCTGTAGATCAATAGGGTCCTCTGTTTGGTATAATTGCTCAGTCTGTCTCAAGGTGATGAGTGTTTGTGTCTGTCTCAAGGTGTGTGTGTGTGTGTGTGTGTGTGTGTGTGTGTGTGTGTGTGTGTGTGTGTGTGTGTGTGTGTGTGTGTGTGTGTGTGTGTGTGTGTGTGTGTGTGTGTGTGTGTGTGTGTGTGTGTGTGTGTGTGTGTGTGTGTGCAGGCCTCCCTCTAAACAAAGGGTATTGAGTTAAACTCCCCTAGCATGGATCAGAGAGAGAGACATTATAGAAATGTGTGTGCGCTTGATTGTGTGTGTGTGTGTGTGTGAAGCGTTGAGCCACAGATCCCGTCTCCTGTGAACGCGGGAGAACAGTAATAATCACCATATGACCCAGAGGTATACTGCCATTGATAGGCTAAGCACATTATCCATCCACAGGTGTCACCCATCGATTGGTCAGGCCGGCTGTCCGTATAGATGTGGAAGGCATTGATTGGTTCATTCTTTTAGAGTGAATTCTTTCGACTGTATTGATCAGCTGTGTGTATTTAATCAGAAGTGTGTGTGTGTGTACTTTAGAAAAGACATAAAAAGTATTTGGTTGTAATTGTAAGTTTGTAACATTGTATGTTATCGAATCCCCGAGCTGACAAGGTATAAATCTGTCTTTCTGCACCTGAACAAGGCAGTTAACCCACTGTTCCTAGGCCGTCATTGAAACTAAGAATTTGTTCATAACTGACTTGCCTAGTTAAATAAAGATTTTTTTTATTTTTTTTAAATATATATTATTTATAATATTGTCCTATGGAGGGTGGTCAACCATCATCCAGGAGAGTCAAATCAAATCAACGTTTATTTGTCACGTGCGCTGAATACAACAGGTGTAGTAGACCTTACAGTGAAATGCTGAATACAACAGGTGTAGTAGACCTCACAGTGAAATGCTGAATACAACAGGTGTAGTAGACCTTACAGTGAAATCCTGAATACAACAGGTGTAGTAGACCTCACAGTGAAATGCTGAATACAACAGGTGTAGTAGACCTCACAGTGAAATGCTGAATACAACAGGTGTAGTAGACCTCACAGTGAAATGCTGAATACAACAGGTGTAGTAGACCTTACAGTGAAATGCTGAATACAACAGGTGTAGTAGACCTCACAGTGAAATGCTGAATACAACAGGTGTAGACCTCACAGTGAAATGCTGAATACAACAGGTGTAGTAGACCTTACAGTGAAATGCTGAATACAACAGGTGTAGTAGACCTCACAGTGAAATGCTGAATACAACAGGTGTAGTAGACCTTACAGTGAAATGCTGAATACAACAGGTGTAGTAGACCTCACAGTGAAATGCTGAATACAACAGGTGTAGTAGACCTTACAGTGAAATGCTGAATACAACAGGTGTAGTAGACCTCACAGTGAAATGCTGAATACAACAGGTGTAGTAGACCTCACAGTGAAATGCTGAATACAACAGGTGTAGTAGACCTCACAGTGAAATGCTGAATACAACAGGTGTAGACCTTACAGTGAAATGCTGAATACAACAGGTGTAGTAGACCTCACAGTGAAATGCTGAATACAACAGGTGTAGTAGACCTTACAGTGAAATGCTGAATACAACAGGTGTAGTAGACCTCACAGTGAAATGCTGAATACAACAGGTGTAGTAGACCTCACAGTGAAATGCTGAATACAACAGGTGTAGTAGACCTTACAGTGAAATGCTGGATACAACAGGTGTAGTAGACCTTACCGTGAAATGCTGAATACAACAGGTGTAGTAGACCTCACAGTGAAATGCTGAATACAACAGGTGTAGTAGACCTTACAGTGAAACGCTGAATACAACAGGTGTAGTAGACCTTACAGTGAAATACTGAATACAACAGGTGTAGTAGACCTCACAGTGAAATGCTGAATCCAACAGGTGTAGACCTCACAGTGAAATGCTGAATACAACAGGTGTAGTAGACCTCACAGTGAAATGCTAAATACAACAGGTGTAGACCTCACAGTGAAATCCTGAATACAACAGGTGTAGTAGACCTCACAGTGAAATGCTGAATACAACAGGTGTAGTAGACCTTGCAGTGAAATGCTGAATACAACAGGTGTAGTAGATCTCACAGTGAAATGCTGAATACGACAGGTGTAGTAGACCTCACAGTGAAATGCTGAATCCAACAGGTGTAGACCTCACAGTGAAATGCTGAATACAACAGGTGTAGTAGACCTCACAGTGAAATGCTGAATACAACAGGTGTAGTAGACCTCACAGTGAAATGCTGAATACAACAGGTGTAGTAGACCTCACAGTGAAATGCTGAATACAACAGGTGTAGTATATACAGTAGTGAGGCTATATACAATAGAGGCTATATACAGTAGAGAGGCTATATACAGTAGAGAGGCTATATACAGTAGACAGGCTATATACCGTAGAGAGGCTATATGCAGTAGAGAGGCTATATACAGTAGTGAGGCTATATACCGTAGAGAGGCTATATACAGTGGAGGCTATATAAGGCAGAGAGGCTATATACAGTAGAGAGGCTATATACAGTAGAGAGGCTATATACAGTAGAGAGGCTATATACAGTAGAGAGGCTATATACAGTAGCGAGGCTATATACAGTAGCGAGGCTATATACAGTAGGGAGGCTATATACAGTAGAGAGGATATATACAGTAGAGAGGCTATATACAGTAGTGAGGCTATATACAGTAGTGAGGCTATATACAGTAGAGAGGCTATATACAGTAGAGCGGCTATATACAGTAGAGAGGCTATATACAGTAGTGAGGCTATATACAGTAGTGAGGCTATATACAGTAGAGAGGCTATATACAGTAGAGAGGCTATAACAGTAGAGAGGCTATATACAGTAGTGAGGCTATATACAATAGAGGCTATATACAGTAGAGAGGCTATATACAGTAGTGAGGCTATATACAGTAGTGAGGCTATATACAGTAGAGAGGCTATATACAGTAGTGAGGCTATATACAGTAGAGAGGCTTTATACAGTAGAGAGGCTATATACAGTAGTGAGGCTATATACAGTAGATAGGCTATATACAGTAGAGAGGCTATATACAGTAGAGAGGCTATATACAGTAGTGAGGCTACATACAGTAGAGAGGCTATATACAGTAGAGAGGCTATATACAGTAGTGAGGCTATATACAGTAGAGAGGCTATATACAGTAGAGAGGCTATATACAGTAGAGAGGCTATATACAGTAGTGAGGCTATATACAGTAGAGAGGCTATATACAGTAGAGAGGCTATATACAGTAGTGAGGCTATATACAGTAGCAAGGCTATATACAGTAGTGAGGCTATATACAGTAGAGAGGCTATATACAGTAGAGAGGCTATATACAGTAGAGAGGCTATAACAGTAGAGAGGCTATAACAGTAGTGAGGCTATATACAGTAGAGAGGCTATATACAGTAGAGAGGCTATATACAGTAGAGAGGCTATATACAGTAGCGAGGCTATAACAGTAGAGAGGCTATATACAGTAGCGAGGCTATAACAGTAGAGAGGCTATATACAGTAGTGAGGCTATATACAATAGAGGCTATATACAGTAGAGAGGCTATATACAGTAGAGAGGCTATATACAGTAGTGAGGCTATATACAGTAGACAGGCTATATACCGTAGAGAGGCTATATACAGTAGAGAGGCTATATACAGTAGTGAGGCTATATACCGTAGAGAGGCTATATACAGTGGAGGCTATATAAGGCAGAGAGGCTATATACAGTAGAGAGGCTATATACAGTAGAGAGGCTATATATAGTAGTGAGGTTATATACAGTAGAGAGGCTATATATAGTAGAGAGGCTGTATACAGTAGAGAGGCTATATATAGTAGAGAGGCTGTATACAGTAGAGAGGCTATATACAGTAGTGAGGTTATATACAGTAGAGAGGCTATATACAGTAGAGAGGCTATATACAGTAGAGAGGCTATATACAGTACATTTACATTTACATTTAAGTCATTTAGCAGACGCTCTTATCCAGAGCCAGTAGTGAGGCTATATACAGTAGAGAGGCTATATACAGTAGAGAGGCTATATACAGTAGAGAGGCTATATACAGTAGGGAGGCTATATACAGTAGCGAGGCTATATACAGTACATTTACATTTACATTTAAGTCATTTAGCAGACGCTCTTATCCAGAGCCAGTAGTGAGGCTATATACAGTAGAGAGGCTATATACAGTAGAGAGGCTATATACAGTAGAGAGGCTATATACAGTAGACAGGCTATATACCGTAGAGAGGCTATATGCAGTAGAGAGGCTATATACAGTAGTGAGGCTATATACCGTAGAGAGGCTATATACAGTGGAGGCTATATAAGGCAGAGAGGCTATATACAGTAGAGAGGCTATATACAGTAGAGAGGCTATATACAGTAGAGAGGCTATATACAGTAGAGAGGCTATATACAGTAGCGAGGCTATATACAGTAGCGAGGCTATATACAGTAGGGAGGCTATATACAGTAGAGAGGCTATATACAGTAGAGAGGCTATATACAGTAGTGAGGCTATATACAGTAGTGAGGCTATATACAGTAGAGAGGCTATATACAGTAGAGCGGCTATATACAGTAGAGAGGCTATATACAGTAGTGAGGCTATATACAGTAGTGAGGCTATATACAGTAGAGAGGCTATATACAGTAGAGAGGCTATAACAGTAGAGAGGCTATATACAGTAGTGAGGCTATATACAATAGAGGCTATATACAGTAGAGAGGCTATATACAGTAGTGAGGCTATATACAGTAGTGAGGCTATATACAGTAGAGAGGCTATATACAGTAGTGAGGCTATATACAGTAGAGAGGCTTTATACAGTAGAGAGGCTATATACAGTAGTGAGGCTATATACAGTAGAGAGGCTATATACAGTAGAGAGGCTATATACAGTAGAGAGGCTATATACAGTAGTGAGGCTACATACAGTAGAGAGGCTATATACAGTAGAGAGGCTATATACAGTAGTGAGGCTATATACAGTAGAGAGGCTATATACAGTAGAGAGGCTATATACAGTAGAGAGGCTATATACAGTAGTGAGGCTATATACAGTAGAGAGGCTATATACAGTAGAGAGGCTATATACAGTAGTGAGGCTATATACAGTAGCAAGGCTATATACAGTAGTGAGGCTATATACAGTAGAGAGGCTATATACAGTAGAGAGGCTATATACAGTAGAGAGGCTATAACAGTAGAGAGGCTATAACAGTAGTGAGGCTATATACAGTAGAGAGGCTATATACAGTAGAGAGGCTATATACAGTAGAGAGGCTATATACAGTAGCGAGGCTATAACAGTAGAGAGGCTATATACAGTAGCGAGGCTATAACAGTAGAGAGGCTATATACAGTAGTGAGGCTATATACAATAGAGGCTATATACAGTAGAGAGGCTATATACAGTAGAGAGGCTATATACAGTAGTGAGGCTATATACAGTAGACAGGCTATATACCGTAGAGAGGCTATATACAGTAGAGAGGCTATATACAGTAGTGAGGCTATATACCGTAGAGAGGCTATATACAGTGGAGGCTATATAAGGCAGAGAGGCTATATACAGTAGAGAGGCTATATACAGTAGAGAGGCTATATATAGTAGTGAGGTTATATACAGTAGAGAGGCTATATATAGTAGAGAGGCTGTATACAGTAGAGAGGCTATATATAGTAGAGAGGCTGTATACAGTAGAGAGGCTATATACAGTAGTGAGGTTATATACAGTAGAGAGGCTATATACAGTAGAGAGGCTATATACAGTAGAGAGGCTATATACAGTACATTTACATTTACATTTAAGTCATTTAGCAGACGCTCTTATCCAGAGCCAGTAGTGAGGCTATATACAGTAGAGAGGCTATATACAGTAGAGAGGCTATATACAGTAGAGAGGCTATATACAGTAGGGAGGCTATATACAGTAGCGAGGCTATATACAGTACATTTACATTTACATTTAAGTCATTTAGCAGACGCTCTTATCCAGAGCCAGTAGTGAGGCTATATACAGTAGAGAGGCTATATACAGTAGAGAGGCTATATACAGTAGAGAGGCTATATACAGTAGAGAGGCTATATACAGTAGAGAGGCTATATACAGTAGAGAGGCTATATACAGTAGGGAGGCTATATACAGTAGAGAGGCTATATACAGTAGAGAGGCTATATACAGACACCGGTTAGTCGGGCTGATTGAGGTAGTATGTACATGTAGATATGGTTGAAGTGACTATGCATATATGATGAACAGAGAGTAGCAGCAGCGTAAAAGGAGGGGTTGGTGGTTGGCGGGACCATGATCCAGGTTAGTCTTAAAGGGGCAGTGTTTTATTTTTGAGACAGGCTTGAACATGTAAAGGAGCTAATAGACAGACAATAGTCTACATTGTTGCCTGATTCCCTGAATGGAAATACTTTTGATAACTAGGGATCCACCGATACACATCGTTCCCAAACTCAGTTGTTTAAGATACAAGTGGATCGAGTTGCCTCTGCCTATTAAAACAACGTCCTCTCTGGACAGCTTTAAAAAACAAAGTAAAAATATGTTTGATGTCGTCTGTGCCCCAATGAATAACCCCTACGATGTAACTGGAATGGTGAGATGTTCTTCTTCTCTGTTTTTGTTTTATTATTTCACTGTCATACTGTGTTTAACTGTGTTGGATCTTGTCTAGCCATCTTGTCTCAAAGAGGACCACAATGGAAATACGTCCCAGACTGTATAGTGTGTTATCCTCCATGATTTAACAATGGAAATACGTCCCAGACTGTATTGTGTGTTATCCTCCATGATTTAACAATGGAAATCAGTCCCAGACTGTATTGTGTGTTATCCTCCATGATTTTATTAATGTACATGTATGGCTTTTAAGTTTGTGTGCTTGTTTTTTTAAATGGTCGAATTAAAGAAACTAAACGAAAAAAATCGTTTTGCGGAAACCATCCATATGTAGCATGCAATCATCAGTTCATTTTCTTTTTTTTATATATATTTTATTACATTCTACCTTCTGAAAATACCTAATATTTTGTGACAGATGATGCGTCCTCTCATTCAGAGTCGAACTGCATGTACGAGTGTTGACAGCCATTGATCTTCAAGTCATTTTCACATGCGGAACAAACCCCAGAGGGAATATCAGTACCGTGTCCACCAACGTGAGGTAGGTGGCCTTTCCCTGATCTTGCACACACCACACACACACCACACACACACCACACACACACTACAAACACACCACACACACACCACACACACACTACACACACACCACACACACACCACACACACACACACCACACACACACACACACCACACACACCATACACACACCACCCCACACACACACACACACACACACACCACACACACACCACACACACACCACACACACACACACCACACACACCACACACACACCACACACACACCACACACACTCCACACACCACACACACACCACACACACCACACACACACCACACACACCACACACACACACACACACACACACTCCACACACCACACACACACCACACCACACCACACACCACACCACACACCACACACACACACACACCGCGCACCTTCAGCATTCAAATGGTAAAATGGCTTTCGCAATATTTTATTACTAGAGTGAAATTCAACTTGATGTTATTTTAATGGACAAAAAAATGTGCTTTTCTTTCAAAAACAAGAACATTTCTAAGTGAACCCAAACTTTTGAACGGTAGTGTACATCATTCACACACCACACACACACACACGACACACATACACCACACACACACACACACACATGACACACATACACCACACACACACACACACACGACACACATACACCACACACACACACACGACAAAAATACACCACACACACACACACGACACACATACAAGTCAGCTCAGAGCTCAATCAGCAGCAGATTTTACGTAGAGAATGGAAAACGTATGTGTTTATGCAACCAATGTTAGCGCATCAAACCAAATAGCATCGATTCCTTTCAAACTAAAACGTCTGGTTCCTGTATCGTATTGGAGACCATATATCTAGATACATTATTACAATCGTTTTGAAAGGGTAAGACATGTAAAAAATAACAATCCTACTGAAACAGTTATTGACAAGCCCTGGTGTGTGTGTCTGTGTGTGTGTGTGTGTGTGTCACATCAGACCCTGATACACACTAACCCTGATACACACTAACCCTGATACACACTAACCCTGATACACACTAACCCCGATACACACTAACCCTGATACACACTAACCCTGATCATACACACTAACCCTGATACACACTAACCCTGATACACACTAAAACTGATACACACTAACCCTGATACACACTAACCCTGGTACACACTAACCCTGATACACAAGGCAGGAACCTAGGAAGAAACCTAGAGAGGAACCAGGCTATGAGAGGTGGCCAGTCCTCTTCTGCCTGTGCCGGGTGGAGATTATAACAGAACATGGCCATTAAGGCCAGATTGTTCTTCAAGATGTTCACAAAGTGCTGTACAGAAACCCAGCCTAAAAACAAACAGCGAAGCACGGTTTCTCTGCATAGGCTTAAGTGGTTTTTTGGGCCGCTTATGTCCAAACAGTAAAAAGTGTATATATATATAAACACTGAGTGTACAAAACATTAGGAACACCTTTCTACTATGGAGTTTCACCACGCCATCTTTTCCCTCCAAACAGCCTCACTTAATCAGGTCATGTACTCTACAAGGTGTCTAAAGCGTTTCACAGGGATGCTGGCCCATATTGACTCCAAATGCTTCCCACAGTTGTGTCAAGTTGGCTGGATGTCCTTTGGTTGGTGGATCATTCTTGAAACACACAGGGGAAACTGTTGAGCGTGAAAAACCCAGCAGCGTTGCAGTTCTTGACACACAACGGTGCACCTGACACCTACTACCATACCCTGTTCAAAGATACTTAAATCTGGCAGACATACACAATCCATGTCTCAAAGCTTACAAATCCTTCTTTAACCCGTCTCCTCCACTTCATCTACACTGATTGAAGTGGTTTTAACATGTGTCATCAATAAAGGATCATTGCTTTCACCTGGATTCACCTGGTCAGTCTATGTCACGGAAAGAGCAGATGTTCCTAATGTTTTATACACAGTGTACACTTGGTCTTTATGACTTTCATAATGTGTGTCCTTCAGGCTGAGAGGCGGGCCCACCAAGAGGCTGTGATGAGCGTGACGGAGGACCTATCAGAGTTTACGAAGGAGGAGCCAGCAGCCAGTTTAGCCATATACAATATATACATACACTAGTAGCAGGTTTATTACCCATCTAGTAGCGGGTCGGACCTCCCTTTGCCTTCCGTCTGAATGCTTTGGGGCATGGAAACGTTGCTCAACTGGTATCAAGGGACGTTAACGTGTTCCAGGAATATATTCCTCATACCATTACAGCACCTCCACCAGCCTGTAACGTCGACACCAGGCAGGACGGGGCAACGGACTGATGCTGCTTTCGCCACATCCTGACTCTTCCATCAGTGTGACGCACCAAGAACTCGGACCAAACAGAATGTTTCTCCTCTGGAGCTGCTGCTTCCTTCCTGTCTGTAGCTGATAGGACGGGAACCCGGTGTGGTCGTCTGCTGCAATTAGCCAATCCGTGACGAGGTACCCGACGAGCTCCGAGATGTCGGAGTCATATTCCAATGTTCTTTATTAGCGTTTATTGGTTTGCTCCATTCAGAAACACATTGTTATTGAATAAAAGTTTAAATATTTCATTATGAATTATGGGGTATGGGTGTTTTTCTGCTTTTCTAATATTTAATTTATGAATTATGGAGTATGATTGATGGTTTTATGCTTTTCTAATATGGTTATCAGGGGTATTTAAAAGCGTTATGGAGCATTTCCTGGACACACACCTTGGTTCCCCTTCCCTTTACCTAGCTAGGGTTTTGGCAGTATGGGTTAACTAGTCCTCGGGTATGACGGTACCTTACAGTTTATTCACCGCTAATACTGCTACTACCTCTCCTTTACAGTTTACATTTGATTGCTTTGACTTTGCTCATCGATGGAATGTAGCCTATTCATGTCCTTTGTTTGGAAAATAAATGTATGATTGTTTTTACACAATCTGAGCTTTGGATTCCCTGTTCTGTCATTTCCTTGGAAGCGCGTGTGAAGCTTTAATTGTGTGTGTGTCTCCTGAGTCGCGTCTCCTGAGTTGAGAGCTGTGGAGCGGAGGAAAAATAGTGGACGCTTTTCTGATTGGCTGTTGTGTCCGATGTGTTCGTACTGTGCTGACGGTCACAAAGTCAATGGAATTGAACAGGATTTGATGTTCAGTGTTAAGTGCCTTTACAATGGAAACTCTGCAGAAATGAAAAGGATCTGGAAGTGCTCAGTTAGATGCATTTACTAAAAAGAGAGATGACATCACCCAGCTTAAATCAAATCAAATCAAATGTATTTATATGTATATAGCCCTTCGTACATCAGCTGATATCTCAAAGTGCTGTACAGAAACCCAGCCTAAAACCCCAAACAGCAAGCAATGCAGGTGTAGAAGCAGGGTGGCTAGGAAAAACTCCCTAGAAAGGCCAAAACCTAGGAAGAAACCTAGAGAGGAACCAGGCTCTGAGGGGTGGCCAGTCCTCTGGCTGTGCCGGGTGGAGATTATAACAGAACATGGCCAAGATGTTCAAATGTTCATAAATGACCAGCATGGTCAAATAATAATAATCACAGTAGTTGTCGAGGGCGCAGCACCTCAGGAGTAAATGTCAGTTGGCTTTTCATAGCCGATCATTGAGAGTATCTCTACCGCTCCTGCGGTCTCTAGAGAGTTGAAAACAGCAGGTCTGGGACAGGTAGCACGTCCGGTGAACAGGTCAGGGTTCCATAGCCGCAGGCAGAACAGTTGAAACTGGAGCAGCAGCACGGCCAGGTGGACTGGGGACACCAAGGAGTCATCATGTCAGGTTGTCCTGATGCATGGTCCTAGGGCTCAGGTCCTCCGAGAGAGAGAAAGAAAGAAAGAGAGAAAGAGAGAGAGAATTAAAGAAAGCACACTTAAATTCACACAGGATACCGGATAAGACAGGAGAAGTACTCCAGATATAACAAACTGACCCTAGCCCCCGACACATAAACTAATGCAGCATAAATACTGGAGGCTGAGACAGGAGGGGTCAGGAGACACTGTGGCCCCATCCGATGATACCCCCGGACAGGGCCAAACAGGAAGGATATAACCCCACCCATTTTGCCAAGGCACAGCCCCCACACCACTAGAGGGATATCTTCAACCACCAACCTACCATCCTGAGACAAGGCCGAGTATAGCCCACAAAGATCTCCGCCACGGCACAACCCAAGGGGGGGCGCCAACCCAGACAGGAAGATCAAGTCAGTGACTCAACCCACTCAAGTGACGCACCCCTCCTAGGGATGGCAAGGAAGAGCACCAGTAAGCCAGTGACTCAGCCCCTGTAATAGGGTTAGAGGCAGAGAATCCCAGTGGATTCCAGCTTACTGTAACTGATAGTCACCCAGTTTACTGTGGATGCTGGTCACCCAGCTTACTATGACTGATAGTCACCCAGCTTACTGTGTGTAACGGTCCTGACCTGTTTTATGTTGTTTTTGTATGTGTTTAGGTCAGGGCATGTGTTTTGGGTGGGCAGTCTATGTTATCTGTTTCTATGTTGGTTGTGGTTGCCTGGTATGGCTCTTAATTAGAGGCAGGTGTTTTGCGTTCTCCTCTAATTAAGAGTCATATTTAGGTAGGGTGTTCTCACTGTTTGTTTGTGGGTGATTGTCTCCTGTGTTTGTGTCTGCGCACCACACGGGACTGTTTACGGTTAGTTCGTTTTGTGTAGCCTATGTTTCCTATTCGTGCGTTCTTCTTGTTTTATGTAAGTTCGTCGTCTAGGTTTGTCTACACCGTTTATTGTTTTGTTAGTTTAGTCAAGTTCGTGTTTTTCGTTAATAAAGTATGTCATTTCACTACGCTGCGCCTTGGTTCCCTCAATACTCCTCCTCTTCAGATGAAGAGGAGGAGGACTGCCGTTACAGAATCACCCACCACGCTAAGACCAAGCGGCAAGGGAAAGCTCAACTGAGCAACAAGGACTCCTGGACTTGGGAGGAGATCCTGGATGGTAGAGGACCTTGGGCTCAGCCAGGGGAATATCGCCGTCCCAAGGAGGAGTTGGAAGCAGCGAAGGCTGAGAGGCGCTGGTATGAGGAGGCAGCGCGTCGACGCGGTTGGGAGCCCGTGAGTCAGACCCAAAAATTTCTTGGGGGGGGGGCACACGAGGAGTGTGGCATAGCCGGGTAGGATACCCGAGCCAACTCCCCGTGCTTACCGTGGAGGTAGAAGGCGTCGTACTGGTAAGACACCGTGTTATGCGGTAAAGCGCACGGTGTCCCCAGTACGCGTGCTTAGCCCAGTGCGGGCTATTCCACCTTGCCGCACTGGGAGGGCTAAGTTGGGCATCGAGCCGAGTGCCATGAAGCCGGCCCAACGTATCTGGTCTCCAGTACGTCTCCTCGGGCCGGCGTACATGGCACCAGCCTTGCAGGTGGTGTCCCCGGTTCGCCTGCATAGCCCAGTGCGGGCTATTCCACCTCGCCGCACTGGCAGGGCTACGGGGACCATTCAACCTGGTAAGGTTGGGGAGGCTCGGTGCTCAAGAGCACGTGTCCTCCTTCACGGTCCGGTATACCCGGTGCCACCTCCATGTACCAGTCCTCCGGTGGCAGCCCCCCGTACCAGGCTGTCTCTCCGGGTTCTCTCTCCAGCTGTTTCCTCCTCTCCAGCGCAGCCAGTGCCTAGACCACGCACCAGGCTGTCTCTCCTTCTCCTCCCTACAGAGCCGTCCTGCCATGACCAGCCAGAGCCGTCCTGCCATGATCAGCCAGAGCCGTCCTGCCATGACCAGCCAGAGCCGTCCTGCCATGACCTGCCAGAGCCGTCCTGCCATGACCTGCCAGAGCCGTCCCGCCATGACCTGCCAGAGCCGTCCTGCTATGACCTGCCAGAGCCGTCCTGCTATGACCTGCCAGAGCCGTCCAGCCAGGACCTGCCAGACCTGCCAGAGCCGTCCAGCCAGGATCTGCCAGACCTCCAGCCAGAGCCAGAGTCCAGCCAGGACCTGCCAGAGTCCCTCAGCCAGGACCTGCCAGAGTCCCTCAGCCAGGACCTGCCAGAGTCCCTCAGCCAGGACCTGCCAGAGTCCCTCAGCCAGGATCTGCCAGAGTCCCTCAGCCAGGATCTGCCAGAGTCCCTCAGCCAGGATCTGCCAGAGTCCCTCAGCCAGGATCTGCCAGAGTCCCTCAGCCAGGATCTGCCAGAGTCCCTCAGCCAGGATCTGCCAGAGTCCCTCAGCCAGGATCTGCCAGAGTCCCTCAGCCAGGATCTGCCAGAGTCCCTTGTCCCGGTGCTGCCCCTTGTCCCGGTGCTGCCCCTTGTCCCGGTGCTGCCCCTTATCCCGGTGCTGCCCCTTGTCCCGGTGCTGCCCCTTGTCCCGGTGCTGCCCCTTGTCCCGGTGCTGCCCCTTGTCCCGGTGCTGCCCCTTGTCCCGGTGCTGCCCCTTGTCCCGGTGCTGCCCCTTGTCCCGGTGCTGCCCCTTGTCCCGGTGCTGCCCCTTCTCCCGGTGCTGCCCCTTCTCCCGGTGCTGGCCGTTCATTTAGGGGATGTTAGTTTTAGGGTGGTCATTGGGAGGGGAAGACAGAAGCGGGGAGTGACTATGGTGGTGTGGGGACAGCGTCCAGAGCCGGAGCCACCACCGTGGTCAACTGCCCACCCAGACCCTCCCCTGGACTTTGTGCTGGTGCGCCCGGCGTTCGCACCTTGAGGGGGGGGTTCTGTAACGGTCCTGACCTGTTTTATGTTGTTTTTGTATGTGTTTAGGTCAGGGCATGTGTTTTGGGTGGGCAGTCTATGTTATCTGTTTCTATGTTGGTTGTGGTTGCCTGGTATGGCTCTTAATTAGAGGCAGGTGTTTTGCGTTCTCCTCTAATTAAGAGTCATATTTAGGTAGGGTGTTCTCACTGTTTGTTGGTGGGTGATTGTCTCCTGTGTTTGTGTCTGCGCACCACACGGGATTGTTTCGGTTGTATTTCGTTTTGATGTAGTCTGTTTCCTGTCCGTGAGTTTACGTTTAGTTATGTAAGTTTATGTTCGGGTTTCGTCAACGTCGTTTTCTTGTTTTGTAAATTTGTAAGTGTTTTGTTTCGTGTTGCCATCGTGTTCTAATAAAAGATGGCTTATTTCCCGAATGCTGCATATTGGTCTGATGATCCTTCTCTCCTCTCCTCGTCCGAGGATGAGGAGAGCGACAGCCCTTACACTGTGACTGATGGTCACCCAGCTTACTATGACTGATAGTCACCCAGCTTACTGTCGATGATGGTCACCCAGCTTACTGTGGCTGATGGTCACCCAGCTTACTATGACTGATAGTCACCCAGCTTACTGTGTATGATGGTCACCCAGCTTACTGTGTATGATGGTCACCCAGCTTAATGTGGCTGATGGTCACCCAGCTTACTATGACTGATAGTCACCCAGCTTACTGTGCATGATGGTCACCCAGCTTACTGTGGCTGATGGTCACCCAGCTTACTGTGTATGATGGTCACCCAGCTTACTGTGGCTGATGGTCACCCAGCTTACTGTGTATGATGGTCACCCAGCTTACTGTGGCTGATGGTCACCCAGCTTACTGTGGCTGATGGTCACCCAGCTTACTATGACTGATAGTCACCCAGCTTACTGTGTATGATGGTCACCCAGCTTACGGTCACCCAGCTTACTACGTCATCCAAGATGGCGTAGCAGTCGGACGTGTCTTTGTCTTGTCTTGTCCCGTGTAAATAGTATTCGTATTTTTCGTATACATTTCGTATATATTTTAATTTCACTTTCCATCTAGGAACTGAATATACATTCCTACATTCCGCCTCACCCAATGTGGTACGGACCTGCTATTTTTTTTTATACTTTAGAACCGTAACCCCAATCAGAAGCTAGCCAGATAACTAGCTAGTAGTCAGTTAGCCACTGCTGCGGTCTTCGCCCTTAACTCGGACACAGCCAGCTTCAATACCGGGCCAATACCTGCCAGTCTGCAAGCGCGATATCAACCCAGAGCATATAGGACTGCTTTTTCTCTACCACATCACCGGATTCCTGACGCAAGCTCTGGACAATTACACCGTATCATCACAGCTAGCTAGCTGCAACCGAGTGGCTACTACTGGCTAACACCTCTGTCCCGAAGCAAGCACCAGTTAGCCTTGAGCTAGCCTCGAGCTAGGCCCATCTGCCGGCTAGCCGAAGAGGTCTACCAGCGAATTCTTGGGCTACAATACCTCTTTTGCCAATTGGACTGGACCTTTTTTTGCCGACACAGAGCCCTGCCAATCCATCACAACTGGTCTAAATCAGCTACAAGCTAATTTAGCCATTTTTTTGCCGCTGCTAGTAGCTTTTACCTTCTGCACAGACACCAGCCCTGTTATTAGCCTGGATATTACTCACCAATTTACCAGCATCGGACTGTCTCTCGACAACAACGCCGGATTCCTGCCGTAATCCCTGAGCCACTACTTCTGATCCTCACAGCTAGCTTGCAGCTAGCGCAGTTAGCGCCACTGCCACGAAGCTAGCACCAGTTAGCAAACACAATTCTACAATTCACAACCTCTCTTTCGCCATCGCCATCTGGCTTGGATTCTCTGGATTCTCTGTCGACACGACCACGTCTGAGCAGACCACCCCCCGGGCTACTAACTTTAAACGCCGCGTGCTAGCTTAGTGGAGGCCTCCCTGCTCCATCTACGGCTGCCCCCTGGACACTATGATCACTTGGCTACATAGCTGATGCATGCTTGACTGTCCATTAATTGACGGTACTCCATTCTGTTTATTTGTGTTTTATCTGTCGGCTCTGTGCTTTAACTCAGGATCTGTGTGTAGTTAATCCGACCCTCTCTGCCTAGTCGTCGCCATTTTTACCTGTTGTTGCTGTGTTAGACTAGCACCCTGTTATTGCTGCTGTTATCTTACCTGTTGTTTTAGCTAGCTCTCCCAATCAAGACCTGCAATCACTTTATGCCTTATTGTATGTCTCTCTCAAATATCAATATGCCTTGCATACTGTTGTTCAGGCTAGTTATCATTATCATTGTTTTGGTTTGCAATGGACCCTGTAGTTCCACTCTCCGTACCTCTGATACCCCCTTTGTCCCACCCCCCACACATGCGGTGACCTCACCCATTGAGACCAGCATGTCCAGAGATACAACCTCTCTTATCATCACCCAGTGCCTGGGCTTGCCTCCGCTGTACCCGCGCCCCTCCATACCCCTGTCTGCACATTATGCCCAGAATCTATTCTACCACGCCCATAAATCTGCTCCTTTTACATTTACATTTACATTTAAGTCATTTAGCAGACGCTCTTATCCAGAGCGACTTACAAATTGGTGCTTTTATTCTTTGTCCCCAACGCTCTAGGCGACCAGTTTTGATAGCCTTTAGCCGCACCCTCATCCTACTACTCCTCTGTTCCTCGGGTGATGTGGAGGTAAACCCAGGCCCTGCATGTCCCCAGTCACCCTCATTTGTTGACTTCTGTGATCGAAAAAGCCTTGGCCTCATGCATGTCAACATCAGAAGCCTCCTCCCTAAGTTTGCCTTACTCACCGCTTTAGCACACTCTGCCAATCCTGATGTCCTTGCCGTGTCCGAATCCTGGCTTAGGAAGGCCACCAAAAATTCTGAGATTTCCATACCCAACTATAACACTTTCCGTCAAGATAGAACTGCCAAAGGGGGAGGAGTTGCAATCTACTGCAGAGATAGCCTGCAAAGTTCTGTCATACTTTCCAGGTCTATGCCCAAACAGTTCGAACTTCTAATTTTAAAAATTAATCTCTCCAGAAATAAGTCTCTCACTGTTGCCGCCTGCTACCGACCCCCCTCAGCTCCCAGCTGTGCCCTGGACACCATCTGTGAATTGATCGCTCCCCATCTAGCTTCAGAGTTTGTTCTGTTAGGTGACCTAAACTGGGATATGCTTAACACCCCGGCAGTCCTACAATCCAAGCTTGATGACCTCAATCTCACACAAATCATCAAGGAACCCACCAGGTACAACCCTAAATCCGTAAACATGGGCACCCTAATAGACATTATCCTGACCAACCTGCCCTCCAAATACACCTCTGCTGTCTTCAATCAAGATCTCAGCGATCACTGCCTCATTGCCTGTATCCGCCACGGGTCCGCGGTCAAACGACCACCCCTCATCACTGTCAAACGCTCCCTAAAACACTTCTGCGAGCAGGCCTTTCTAATCGACCTGGCCCGGGTACCCTGGAAGGATATTGACCTCATCCCGTCAGTTGAGGATGCCTGGTCATTCTTTAAATGTTACTTCCTCACCATATTAGACAAGCATGCTCCGTTCAAAAAATGCAGAACCAAGAACAGATATAGCCCTTGGTTCACTCCAGACCTGACTGCCCTCGACCAGCACAAAAACATCCTGTGGCGAACTGCAATAGCATCGAAGAGCCCCCGCGATATGCAACTGTTCAGGGAAGTCAGGAACCAATACACGCAGTCAGTCAGGAAAGCAAAGGCCAGCTTTTTCAAGCAGAAATTCGCATCCTGTAGCTCTAACTCCAAAAAGTTCTGGGATACTGTAAAGTCCATGGAGAACAAGAGCACCTCCTCCCAGCTGCCCACTGCACTGAGGCTAGGTAACACGGTCACCACCGATAAATCCGTGATAATCGAAGACTTCAACAAGCATTTCTCAATGGCTGGCCATGCCTTCCTCCTGGCGACTCCAACCTTGGCCAACAGCCCCGCCCCCCCCCGCTGCTACTCGCCCAAGCCTCCCCAGCTTCTCCTTTACCCAAATCCAGATAGCAGATGTTCTGAAAGAGCTGGAAAACCTGGACCCATACAAATCAGCTGGGCTTGACAATCTGGACCCCCTATTTCTGAAACTGTCCGCCGCCATTGTCGCACCCCCTATTACCAGCCTGTTCAACCTCTCCTTCGTATCATCTGAGATCCCCAAGGATTGGAAAGCTGCCGCGGTCATCCCCCTCTTCAAAGGGGGAGACACCCTGGACCCAAACTGTTACAGACCTATATCCATCCTGCCCTGCCTATCTAAGGTCTTCGAAAGCCAAGTCAACAAACAGATCACTGACCATCTCGAATCCCACCGTACCTTCTCCGCTGTGCAATCCGGTTTCCGAGCCGGTCACGGGTGCACCTCAGCCACGCTCAAGGTACTAAACGATATCATAACCGCCATCGATAAAAGACATTACTGTGCAGCCGTCTTCATCGACCTGGCCAAGGCTTTCGACTCTGTCAATCACCATATTCTTATCGGCAGACTCAGTAGCCTCGGTTTTTCTAATGACTGCCTTGCCTGGTTCACCAACTACTTTGCAGACAGAGTTCAGTGTGTCAAATCGGAGGGCATGTTGTCCGGTCCTCTGGCAGTCTCTATGGGGGTACCACAGGGTTCAATTCTCGGGCCGACTCTTTTCTCTGTATACATCAATGATGTTGCTCTTGCTGCGGGCGATTCCCTGATCCACCTCTACGCAGACGACACCATTCTATATACTTCCGGCCCTTCCTTGGACACTGTGCTATCTAACCTCCAAACGAGCTTCAATGCCATACAACACTCCTTCCGTGGCCTCCAACTGCTCTTAAACGCTAGTAAAACCAAATGCATGCTTTTCAACCGTTCGCTGCCTGCACCCGCACGCCCAACTAGCATCACCACCCTGGACGGTTCCGACCTAGAATATGTGGACATCTATAAGTACCTAGGTGTCTGGCTAGACTGCAAACTCTCCTTCCAGACTCATATCAAACATCTCCAATCCAAAATCAAATCAAGAATCGGCTTTCTATTCCGCAACAAAGCCTCCTTCACTCACGCCGCCAAACTTACCCTAGTAAAACTGACTATCCTACCGATCCTCGACTTCGGCGATGTCATCTACAAAATAGCTTCCAACACTCTACTCAGCAAACTGGATGCAGTTTATCACAGTGCCATTCGTTTTGTTACTAAAGCACCTTATACGACCCACCACTGCGACCTGTATGCCCTAGTCGGCTGGCCCTCGCTACATGTTCGTCGTCAGACCCACTGGCTCCAGGTCATCTACAAGGCTATGCTAGGTAAAGTGCCGCCTTATCTCAGTTCACTGGTCACGATGGCTACACCCACCCGCAGCACGCGCTCCAGCAGGTGTATCTCACTGATCATCCCTAAAGCTAAAACCTCATTTGGACGCCTTTCCTTCCAGTTCTCTGCTGCCTGCGACTGGAACGAATTGCAAAAATCTCTGAAGTTGGAGACTTTTATCTCCCTCAACAACTTTAAAAATCTGCTATCCGAGCAGCTAACCGATCGCTGCAGCTGTACATAGTCCATCTGTAAACTACCCACCCAATTTACCTACCTCACCCCCCATACTGCTTTTATTTATTTACTTTTCTGCTCTTTTGCACACCAGTATCTCTTCTTGCACATGATCATCTGATGATTTATCACTCCAGTGTTAATCTGCTAAATTGTAATTATTCGATTTATTGCCTACCTCATGCCTTTTGCACACATTGTATATAGATTCTCTTTTTTCTACCATGTTATTGACTTGTTTATTGTTTACTCCATGTGTAACTCTGTGTTGTCTGTTCACACTGCTATGCTTTATCTTGGCCAGGTCGCAGTTGCAAATGAGAACTTGTTCTCAACTAGCCTACCTGGTTAAATAAAGGTGAAATAAAAAATAAAAAAAATAGTCACCCAGCTTACTGTGTATGATGGTCACCCAGCTTACTGTGGCTGATGGTCACCCAGCTTACTGTGTATGATGGTCACCCAGCTTACTGTGGCTGATGGTCACCCAGCTTACTATGACTGATAGTCACCCAGCTTACTGTGTATGATGGTCACCCAGCTTACTGTGTATGATGGTCACCCAGCTTACTATGACTGATAGTCACCCAGCTTACTGTGTATGATGGTCACCCAGCTTACTGTGGCTGATGGTCACCCAGCTTACTGTGTATGATGGTCACCCAGCTTACTGTGAGTTTAAGGGAGACCCACTAGACTACAGGTTATTAATGCACCAGTGTTTAAGGGAGACCCACTAGACTACAGGTTATTAATGTACCAGTGTTTAAGGGAGACCCACTAGACTACAGGTTATTAATGTACCAGTGTTTAAGGGAGACCCACTAGACTACAGGTTATTAATGTACCAGTGTTTAAGGGTGACCCACTAGACTACAGGTTATTAATGTACCAGTGTTTAAGGGAGACCCACTAGACTACAGGTTATTAATGTACCAGTGTTTAAGGGAGACCCACTAGACTACAGGTTATTAATGTACCAGTGTCTAAGGGAGACCCACTAGACTACAGGTTATTAATGTACCAGTGTTTAAGGGAGACCCACTAGACTACAGGTTATTAATGTACCAGTGTTTAAGGGTGACCCACTAGACTACAGGTTATTAATGTACCAGTGTTCAAGGGAGACCCACTAGACTACAGGTTATTAATGTACCAGTGTTTAAGGGTGACCCACTAGACTACAGGTTATTAATGTACCAGTGTTTAAGGGAGACCCACTAGACTACAGGTTATTAATGTACCAGTGTTTAAGGGAGACCCACTAGACTACAGGTTATTAATGTACCAGTGTTTAAGGGAGACCCACTAGACTACAGGTTATTAATGTACCAGTGTTTAAGGGTGACCCACCAGACTACAGGTTATTAATGTACCAGTGTTTAAGGGTGACCCACTAGACTACAGGTTATTAATGTACCAGTGTTTAAGGGAGACCCACTAGACTACAGGTTATTAATGTACCCGTGTTTAAGGGAGACCCACTAGACTACAGGTTATTAATGTACCAGTGTTTAAGGGTGACCCACTAGACTACAGGTTATTAATGTACCAGTGTTTAAGGGAGACTCACTAGACTACAGGTTATTAATGTACCAGTGTTTAAGGGAGACCCACTAGACTACAAGTTATTAATGTACCAGTGTTTAAGGGAGACCCACTAGACTACAGGTTATTAATGTACCAGTGTTTAAGGGTGACCCACTAGACTACAGGTTATTAATGTACCAGTGTTTAAGGGTGGCCCACTAGACTACAGGTTATTAATGTACCAGTGTTTAAGGGAGACCCACTAGACTACAGGTTATTAATGTACCAGTGTTTAAGGGAGACCCACATGACTACAGGTTCATTGTACATTGTAGACAAATAGTGAAGACATCACAACTATGAAATAACACATATGGAATCATGTAGTAAGCCAACGTTTTTTAAACAAATCAACATTTATTTGGAGTGTAGAGTGAAGGAAAAGCAGCCAGCGAGTGCTCAGCATATGTGGGGAACTCATTTTAAACTGTTGGAAAAGCATTCCAGGTAATGCTGGTTGAGAATATGCCAAGAGTGTGCAAAGCTGTCATCAAGGCAAAGGGTGGCTACTTTGAAGAATCTAAATATAAAATATATTTTTGGGTTAATTTTATAGTGTTGAATTCTTCACTATTATACTACAATGTATAAAAATAGTAAAAAGAAAGAAAAATCCTTGAATGAGTAGCTTTGTCCAAACTTATGACTTGTACTGTACGCCTACCACTGAGGAATTATAATGGTGAATGTCCTAACAACCGTTGTGTGGCAGTACAGCTTGCCCTCAACCTGAAAAGGAAACTCGGCAATAATCCTCAGTTCTGTGATGACTACACCAAGTTCATGACAGACATCTTGGACACAGGCTTTGCATTGAAGGTGCCAAGAGACTCACATAATGACAGCAGCAAGAGAGTTTATTACACACCGTAGAGAATATCATCCCAAGGAGCACAAGCTAAGGGTGGAAATTTGACTCTGGTGCAACATATCAAGAGACTATCCCTGAATACGCAGCTTCTACAAGGCCCAGACTTCACAAACAGTTTCGTTGGTGTTTTGTCCACATTCTGCCAAGAGCGTGTTGCCTTCGTGGCAGATATTACAGCTATGTTCCACCAGATGAGAGTTCCAGGTACAGACCTGAGATATCTATGTTTCCACAAATGGAGAGCTGGAGGAGTACAAAATGGTGGTGCATATATTTAGTGCCACCTCATCACCAAGCTGGTTTTGCTCTGAAGTGCAAAGGATCACACAGACAGTTTCAAGTCAGATGTAGTGGACACGGTTCTGAGAAGCTTTTATAGTGTATGCCGGTCTAAAGTTCAGAGAGGAAGAAGTCTTGAGACTTACTCAGGACCTGACGTCCTGAAGGAGGCTTGACGTCCTGATGGAGACCTGACGTCCTGAAGGAGACCTGACGTCCTGAAGGAGACCTGACGTCCTGAAGGAGGCTTGACGTTCTAATGATCAGAGAGGAAGAAGTCTTGAGACTTACTCAGGACCTGATGTCTTGAAGGAGGCTTGACGTTCTAATGATCAGAGAGGAAGAGCATTGACACTTACTCAGGACCTGACGTCCTAAAGGAGATCTGACGTCCTAAAGGAGACCTGACGTCCTAAAGGAGACCTGACGTCCTGAAGGAGGCCTGACGTCCTGAAGGAGGCCTGACGTCCTAAAGGAGGCCTGATGTCCTAAAGGAGGCCTGATGTCCTAAAGGAGGCCTGACGTCCTAAAGGAGACCTGACGTCCTGAAGGAGGCCTGACGTCCTAAAGGAGGCCTGACGTCCTAAAGGAGGCCTGACGTCCTAAAGGAGACCTGACGTCCTAAAGGAGACCTGACGTCCTAAAGGAGACCTGACGTCCTAAAGGAGGCCTGACGTCCTAAAGGAGGCCTGACGTCCTAAAGGAGACCTGACGTCCTAAAGGAGGCCTGACGTCCTAAAGGAGACCTGACGTCCTAAAGGAGACCTGACGTCCTAAAGGAGGCCTGACATCCTGAAGGAGGCCTGACGTCCTGAAGGAGACCTGACGTCCTGAAGGAGACCTGACGTCCTGAAGGAGACCTGACGTCCTAAAGGAGGCCTGACGTCCTAAAGGAGACCTGACGTCCTGAAGGAGACTTCAGACTGAACAAATAGATCAACAGCAGTCCATTTGTTATTGCGTTCTTGAAGAAGAGAGAGCAACAGGAGATGAAAGAGTTTGACTTGAGTCAGGACACGCTACCAGTAGAAAGAGCCTTTAGAGTGCATGTGATCGGACTTACTAAAGTTTAGAACATCTAATCAGGACAGACTACTTACCAGAAGAGACATTATTTCTATGGTGAGCTCTGTTCATGACCAACTCGGTGCACCTCTCATTCTTCCGGCAAGACAGATTTCGCTTGAGTCGTACAGGATGAAACTTGGATGGGACTAGAGTTGGTTCTAAGATGGTGTAACTTGGTTGATGGATCTGAACCAGCTGTCAGACTACAAAGGTGATTCATCAAACCCAGTGATTTTCAGCTCGACTCCTTCACTTTACCGTTGCCAGTGAGAATGGTACCGTCACTTACCTGCTGTTGAGGAACAGAGAGAGAGTCAAGTTCACTGGGCTTTCATCATGGGTAAGGCCAAGATCGCATCATTAAAACCAGTCACCATACCACGTATGGAACTCACAGCTGCTACGATTGCTATACGTGTGGAGAAGATGCTGAGATCAGAGTTGGAGCTACTACTCAAACCATCATTATTTTTTGACTGCTGTGTTAAAATATCAGAAATGAAACTGCAAGATTTCACAACTTTGGTTGCTAAAAAGAGTTACTGCCATTAGGGAAGCTTCAGATGTTTCTCAGCGGAGATATGCGATGACTTTGATCAACGCTGCTGACTACGCCTCCAGAGGTGTCTCAGCTAAAAGTCTGAAAAATTAGACATGGATTTCAGGACCAGATTCCCTAACGCAGCCAGAGTCGGGAAATGGCCACACATGCCAGATCAAACTCTAGTTGTTTATGATCCGCAGATGAAGAGAGAGAGAGAGACACTCGGTGCTGAACGTTGTATCTGTGGAACAGAATATCGATGTTGTCAGCAAACTACTCGGAGAGGCGCACCACCTCAGAAGAGCGCTTACATGGATCCTAAAGGTCTGGACAAAAAGGGATGAGGAAACAAGACTCTGATGGAGAAACAGTTGAAGGGCCACAAAATAACACTTGTCTGAGGACGAGCTGATGGATGCAGAAGTGTAAATTGTTCCGTTTTTTTTCTGTCAGAAAATAATGTTTTCCAGATGAAATGGAAGCTCGGGAAGAAAGGCTCAATGGTGAAAAAGGAACAGCCATCTTCACAAACTGTCTCCGGTGTTCCAAGATGTCTTGATGATGGGTAGGTGGCACATTTAGTAGGTCAGCTATGCCAGATCTAAACATCCAGCTATCCTGCCCGAGAGCCAGCATGTCACACAGCTCATCAGACATGGTTCATGACGATGTTGTGGAGGAAATCACACACTCCTCCAGACAGAGATACAGGAATCCTGGTGCTAATGCAGCTATCAGAAAGGTCATCTCCAAATGTGTTATTTGCAGAAAGATGAGTGGCAGCAGAGGTGAAGCAGCACATGGCAGACCTGCCCACAGGAAAGACTGATTCCAGATGAATCTTTTCTCCAATGTGGGCGTCGACAACTTTGGCCCATTTGAAAGAAAGCGTCTGCAGTATGGAGTCATCTTTACCTGAAAATAATAGCTGTATATATATATTGAAGTGCCACATTCAATGGAAACTGACTCTTGTATAAATGCTATCAAACGGTTTGTTTCCAGGAGAAGTGAAGGATCTCTGGGTAAACGTCCCTTGTCAGAACAGAGCTTAAGGAGGCCATTCAGGGCCTGGATGATAATCAGATAGTGGACACCCTGCTCAAAAAGGCATCACATGGATCTTTAACCCTTTCTTTCTAAGTCTCTTAAGCTTTCCACACATGGATTGTGCAACATTTTACCATTATTCTTTTCAAAGGGTTTCAAAGTCCTCCGAGAGAGAGAGAGAGACAGAGACAGAGACAGAGACAGAGACAGAGAGAGAGACAGAGACAGAGACAGAGACAGAGACAGAGACAGAGACAGAGAGAGAGACAGAGAGAGAGAGAGACAGAGACAGAGACAGAGACAGAGACAGAGAGAGAGACAGAGACAGAGACAGAGAGAGAGACAGAGACAGAGACAGAGAGAGAGACAGAGACAGAGAGAGAGACAGAGACAGAGAGAGAGACAGAGACAGAGACAGAGACAGAGACAGAGACAGAGAGAGAGACAGAGACAGAGACAGAGACAGAGACAGAGACAGAGACAGAGACAGAGACAGAGACAGAGACAGAGACAGAGACAGAGACAGAGACAGAGAGAGAGAGAGACAGAGACAGAGACAGAGACAGAGACAGAGACAGAGACAGACAGAGACAGAGACAGAGACAGAGACAGAGACAGAGAGACAGAGAGAGAGAGAGACTTTTGACTTTCTTCAATGAAACATTCTCATTTCACTTAAACCCCCCCCCCCCCCCCCTAAAACAAACACCTAAATATATCCTGTACTGCAGACATGTACCATACTCACCTTTCCTCTACCCCACGATACAAAACATCTCCACACATCACAATAACCAAAACCTTACCACTTCTACAACCGTATATCCAACCCAAACTCTCCCAGCTATACAGACAGCCACCCCAACACACCACATCTCCTGAAACCTCTCCACACTGTTTAGAATTTTATAGAACGCAAATTCCACCCCGCACAGAGACCATCCCATTAAATACTAGTAAAGGGTCTGTTATCACCCGACCTTTGACCCTGTTCCTCCTTCTTAGCCAAATAACTTTGCCTGAGCAAACAGAAATTTCAACACACATTTGGCCTTTTCCTTATTTGAGTACCTGAACTCCATTATAAACATCCCGAACAGTAAACCCCAACCTCTCACACAGACATTCCAACAGAGACATTAATGGCTTTAACCTGGCGCACAGAGAAAACACATGAATCACAGTTTCACTTATAACACAGAAAGGACACCACTGCCTGACTCCCGGTTCAACCCGTGCCAACCAGCTGTTAGTGGCCAGGGCTCCATGTAGAACCCTCCACTGGAGATCCCGTGACCTCATTGGTACTGAGAGAGCCCCCTCCATCTAAAACCCACCATACTCTCCGCCCCACATACCCCCTGCCACTGATGTGCCTTCACTCCTGTTAGGCTCCTAATGTTCCTTACCTTAATGTAGAGGTTTGTTGGCTTCTCCCCCTTTGGCCGCTCAAACACCCCCTTTACCGGCTCAGACAGTGCCTCCTGGACCTCCTCCAGGAATCTCTCCAGAGACACTATTCCTGTTTGTTGCGTCAAGACTTCCAGGGTTTTCCACCTCTCCTCTCCCAGCAGTCGCAGGTCACCCAGCCTTAGTAAACCCTCTGCCATCAGTCGCCTCTGCAGGGTGGCCGACTGAACTGATCTCAAAGGGATGGCTGGGTTGTGAAAGATAGGCTCCTCCTACACCCACAACCCTCTGTCGGGCCATAATAGCTGCCAGAGTGTCTCCTCAGCAGAGTGCATGCTGGTTACCTCCAGCCGACATCAGTATGGTGCAGCAGTCTCTGCGCCGCCTTTAGTCAGAAAGCAGACACCCTGCTCTCCAGTTCCGCAAGGCCCTGTCCTCCTTCGTGGACGGACACGTACAACACTGCCGCCCTAAGCCAGATGGCTCGACCAGAAAAATATCCACCAGCTTGCATTGTAGGTCTGCGAGCAGACCGGCGGGGCGGTTGAGGACAGCCGGTTTATGCCACAGGGAAGATGCCACCAGGCTGTTGATTATCAGCACCCTCCCTCTATATGACACTTGAGACAGGAGCCATCTTCACCACGTCTTGGCACCACTGCTTGTGACAGCCCCTACCAGTTCTTCTTGACCCACCTCTCCGAGCCCAGGTACACCCCCAACATTTTAAGCCCTTCACAACCCCACTGTAGCAGGTAGCCTAGTGGTTAGAGCATTGGGCCAGTAACCGAAAGATTGCTAGATCGAATCCCCGAGCTGACAAGGTACAAATCTGTTGTCCTGCCCCTGAACAAGGCAGTTAACCCTCTGTTCCTGGGCCATCATTGTAAATAAGAATGTGTTCTTAACTGATTTGCCTAGATAAATACAGAACATCCCTGGAAGCAGAGGTTCACATAACAGAGCTTTGCTCTTGCCCCAGTTTACCTTAGCTGACGAAGCTCCCTCGTACACCTTCAGACTGGTCTCTAGTTCCTGACCATCACAAAAACGTCATCTACTGACACTGCTATGCCAGTCAACACACCCTGCAGTCTCATGTGTAGCTGGCCCAATAAAGGCTCAATGGCTAGTGTAAATAGCTGCCCCGATAGAGGGAATCCTTGTTTAATACCCCGTCTCACCTAGACTGGCCTACTGAGGCCCCTCCCACTTTGACAATACATGACGCCCCATCATACAACATCTTCACACAGGTCAAGAACCTTTCCCCACACCCGAACACAGACATCACATTAAACAGATACTCATGGTCCACTCTATCAAAAGCCTTCTCTTGATGTAAAGAGACCAGTCCAAAGTTCACATTAGAACCTCTCGACAAGTCCAACATGTCCCTGATTAAGAACGTCCCGGTACGCAATATGTCTGATCTGTTGTCACGATCGTCTGTGGTGGTAGAAGGAGCGTAGTTAGTGTTCATCTTGATTTTAATAGACAGAGAACACTTAACGAAACTAATACAAAAACAATAAACGACGACCGTGAAGCTAAATGACAAATAATGCTGACACTAAACACTACACATAGACAATCACCCACAACCCACAATACAAAACAGGCATCCTAAATATGGTTCCCAATCAGAGACAACACAAAACACCTGTCTCTGATTGAGAACCATATCAGGCCAAACACATAGAAATAGACAAACTAGACATACAACATAGAATGCCCACTCAGATCACATCCTGACCAAACAAAACATAAAACATACAAAGCAAACTATGGTCAGGGCGTGACATGTGTACTATAAATTCACCCAACTTATTTTGAGAAACTTGTGGAAGGCTACCCGAAACGTTTGACCCAAGTTCAACAATTTAAAGGCAATGCTACCAAACACTAATTGAGTGTATGTAAACGTCTGACCCACTGGGAATGTGATGAAAGAAATAAAATCTGAAATAAATAATAATTCTCTCTAATTCTCTCTACTATCATTCTGAAATTCTTAAAAGAAAGTGGTGATCCTAACTGACCTAAAACAGGGAATTTTTACTAGGATTAAATGTCAGGAATTGTGAAAATGAGTTTAAGTGTATTTGGCTGAGGTGTATGTAAACTTCCAACTTCAACTGTATGTTTTTTGGGGAACTCAAATCGGGATCTGAACTTACTGTTGAGAGTTAGAATAGTACAATACACAACGTGCAATTTAGAAATCTGTGCATCAGAAGTGTCTCTCTAATTAACTGCTTAATGATGTCCCTTAACACCCCCTGCTTAATGATGTCCCTTAACACTCCCACTGAGCCTGAATGAGGCTCCTCCACATCTCTGTCTTTCATAAAATCCATCGTACAGTTCCATGTCCCCGCCGACCACCAGCATCTCCTCAGGCGCTACCTGTGAGAGTTCCTGTCTTCAGAAACCCAAATACACCCCCCTCTCTCTCTATACACATTTAGAATGGCAAAACCCCTGTAGTTAATTTCTGCTTTTACTACATGCAGTCTAGCCCTACACACCTCCTTTGAGGAGCACATTTTTACAGACAGACACGGTACAAAAAGGACTGCCACCCCTGCACTAACATGTGTTCCATGGCTCCGCCCACTTGCCCCTTTCCACCAATCGTCTTCATTCACCACATCACTATGCGTCTCCTGCAGAAACAACACCTGTACTTTTTTGTTTGTTTTACGTATTCACCCGACACACTCTTCTTTCCCGCATCTCTAGCGCCATTTTGATAAGAGAATGTTGTTCTCCAGGTACATTTTTTAATTTAATTATACTACTCAGTCTGCAAACCAGAATTTATAAGATCCTGGTCGATTGAAACAGACGGAGGCCCAGCTAAAATAGTAAAAAAGGTTTATTCACGGGAACGTTCTGAAGTCAAGAATACAAAACAATTCATTTTTTGACTTCTCACGGCCACACATTCACACAACCATACGCACACACACACACACACACACACACACACATGCATACAAACAGACGCACGCACATGTCCTGCTACCCAGCCGCCAGAGATTAGTGACCTTGTCCTTGAGTCGTACACCCTGTTTCGTCTCCCAAATCTCTAGTCAGGTCGACACCAAGCTCAGACAATCTGTGTTTATAATACCGTAAAGACATATTGTCTCTACCCTAATTCTGACTAGGACTACACATTCATTGATTATGATGTTATACATTCTAATCAATTCCATACAATTATATGTTTCTGTGCGGAATATTCGAATCATTCAATTAACCGATAATTCTCACCTTAACAGATTTATACTAAGCCAGCCTACCCAAAGAGTCTCCATAAGAAGTGGGAGAAATGCCAGCCAAGAAAGAGACCAATAGCAAAGCCCAAAAAGCCCCAGTGCCAGAAAGAAACTCTATATCTAAACAGCGTCTGAAGGTCGACCTTTACATTGTGACCCATTTCCTCAACCTAAACCGTTTCCTGGGTGAGAGGACACCATGCCCCTTATGTTTCATAGCGTGTTGTCTTACAAACTTTCCAGCCTCATCTACACCACCATCTATAACCTGACTAGACCCAGCCTCATCTACACCACCATCTATAACCTGACTAGACCCAGCCTCATCTACACCACCATCTATAACCTGACTAGACCCAGCCTCATCTACACCACCATCTATAACCTGACTAGACCCAGCCTCATCTACACCACCATCTATAACCTGACTAGACCCATCCTCATCCACACCACCATCTATAGCTTGACTAGACCCAGCCTCATCTACACCACCAACTATAACCTGACTAGACCCATCCTCATCCACACCACCATCTATAACCTGACTAGACCCAGCCTCATCTACACCACCATCTATAACCTGACTAGACCCAGCCTCATCTACACCACCATCTATAGCCTGACTAGACCCAGCCTCATCTATACCACCATCTATAGCCTGACTAGACCCAGCCTCATCTATACCACCATCTATAGCCTGACTAGACCCATCCTCATCTACACCACCATCTATAGCCTGACTAGACCCAGCCTCATCTACACCATCTATAACCTGACTAGACCCAGCCTCATCTACACCACCATCTATAACATGACTAGACCCAGCCTCATCTACACTACCATCTATAACCTGACTAGACCCATCCTCATCTACACCACCATCTATAACATGACTAGACCCAGCCTCATCTACACTACCATCTATAACCTGACTAGACCCAGCCTCATCTACACTACCATCTATAACCTGACTAGACCCAGCCTCATCTACACCACCATCCATAGCCTGACTAGGCCCAGCCTCATCTACACCACCATCCATAGCCTGACTAGACCCAGCCTCATCTACACCACCATCTATATCATGCCCAGGCCTCTGCTGCCTGTGTCTCATGACCCCTGCACTTTGACCTCAATTTCCCCCACTGACGCTTGTGCCTTCACCTTGTCTACGGCCTTTATGTGGGCACGCAAAGCTCTTATGCCACAAATCCCCACACTCAAAGCACCGGAGACTATCTGTGCTTTCAAACCCTGCATAGATATTGCATGGATCATCCACAGAGAAACTCTTGAACTCTGTCAAAGTGACCATCGGGTTGTTGGTCACCTCCCTGACCAAGGCCCTTCTCCCCCGATTGCTCAGTTTTGCCAGGCGAGCAATACCATCTGCTAAATGAGTGTATGTGACCACTAACATTTGATTTGATTTGTGTTTAGATTTTTTTTACACATTTATTGAAAACGAAATACAGAAATATCTAATTTACATAATTATTCACACCCCTGAGTTAATACTTTGTAGAAGAACCGTTGGCGGCGATTACAGCTTTGAGTCATCTTGGGTACGTCTGTCTCAGCTTTGAGTCATCTTGGGTATGTCTGTCTCAGCTTTGAGTCATCTTGGGTATGTCTGTCTCAGCTTTGAGTCGTCTTGGGTATGTCTGTCTCAGCTTTGAGTCGTCTTGGGTATGTCAAATCAAATCAAATCAAATCAAATCAAATTTTATTAGTCACATACACATGGTTAGCAGATGTTAATGCGAGTGTAGCGAAATGCTTGTGCTTCTAGTTCCGACAATGCAGTAATAACCAACAAGTAATCTAACCTAACAATTCCACAACTACTACCTTATACACACACACAAGTGTAAAGGGATAAAGAATATGTACATAAAGATATATGAATGAGTGGTGGTACAGAACGGCATGGCAAGATGCAGTAGATGGTATAGAGTACGATATATACATATGAGATGAGTACTGTAGGGTATGTAAACATAAAGTGGCATAGTTTAAAGTGGCTAGTGGTCCATGTATTACATAAAGATGGCAAGATGCAGTAGATGATATAGAGTACAGTATATACATATGAGATGGGTAATGTAGGGTATGTAAACATAATATTAAGTGGCATTGTTTAAAGTGGCTAGTGGTACATTTTTACATAATTTCCATCAATTCCCATTTTTAAAGTGGCTGGAGTTGAGTCAGTATGTTGGCAGCGGCCGCTAAATGTTAGTGGTGGCTGTTTAACAGTCTGATGGCCTTGAGATAGAAGCTGTTTTTCAGTCTCTCGGTCCCTGCTTTGATGCACCTGTACTGACCTCGCCTTCTGGATGATAGCGGGGTGAACAGGCAGTGGCTTGGGTGGTTGTTGTCCTTGATGATCTTTATGGCCTTCCTGTGACATCGGGTGGTGTAGGTGTCCTGGAGGGCAGGTAGTTTGCCCCCGGTGGTGCGTTCTGCAGACCTCACTACCCTCTGGAGAGCCTTACGGTTGTGGGCGGAGCAGTTGCCGTACCAGGCGGTGATACAGCCCGACAGGATGCTCTCGATTGTGCATCTGTAGAAGTTTGTGAGTGCTTTTGGTGACAAGCCGAATTTCTTCAGCCTCCTGAGGTTGAAGAGGCGCTGCTGCGCCTTCTTCACGACGCTGTCTGTGTGGGTGGACCAATTCAGTTTGTCCGTGATGTGTACACCGAGGAACTTAAAACTTTCCACCTTCTCCACTACTGACCTGTCGATGTGGATAGGGGGGTGCTCCCTCTGCTGTTTCCTGAAGTCCACAATCATCTCCTTTGTTTTGTTGACGTTGAGTGTGAGGTTATTTTCCTGACACAACACTCCGAGGGCCCTCACCTCCTCCCTGTAGGCCGTCTCGTCGTTGTTGGTAATCAAGCCTACCACTGTAGTGTCATCCGCAAACTTGATGATTGAGTTGGAGGCGTGCATGGCCACGCAGTCGTGGGTGAACAGGGAGTACAGGAGAGGGCTCAGAACGCACCCTTGTGGGGCCCCAGTGTTGAGGATCAGCGGGGTGGAGATGTTGTTACCTACCCTCACCACCTGGGGGCGGCCCGTCAGGAAGTCCAGGACCCAGTTGCACAGGGCGGGGTCGAGACCCAGGGTCTCGAGCTTGATGACGAGTTTGGAGGGTACTATGGTGTTAAATGCTGAGCTGTAATCGATGAACAGCATTCTCACATGGGTATTCCTCTTGTCCAGATGGGTTAGGGCAGTGTGCAGTGTGGTTGCGATTGCGTCGTCTGTGGACCTATTGGGTCGGTAAGCAAATTGGAGTGGGTCTAGGGTGTCCGGTAGGGTGGAGGTGATATGGTCCTTGACTAGTCTCTCAAAGCACTTCATGATGACGGAAGTGAGTGCTACGGGGCGGTAGTCGTTTAGCTCAGTTACCTTAGCTTTCTTGGGAACAGGAACAATGGTGGCCCTCTTGAAGCATGTGGGAACAGCAGACTGGGATAAGGATTGATTGAATATGTCCGTAAACACACCAGCCAGCTGGTCTGCGCATGCTCTGAGGACGCGGCTGGGAATGCCGTCTGGGCCTGCAGCCTTGCGAGGGTTAACACGTTTAAATGTTTTACTCACCTCGGCTGCAGTGAAGGAGAGCCCGCAGGTTTTGGTAGGGGGCCGTGTCAGTGGCACTGTATTGTCCTCAAAGCGGGCAAAAAAGTTGTTTAGCCTGTCTGGGAGCAAGACATCCTGGTCCGCGACGGGGCTGGTTTTCTTTTTGTAATCCGTGATTGACTGTAGACCCTGCCACATACCTCTTGTGTCTGAGCTGTTGAATTGCGACTCGATTTTGTCTCTGTACTGGGACTTAGCCCGTTTGATTGCCTTGCGGAGAGAATAGCTACACTGTTTGTATTCGGTCATGCTTCCGGTCACCTTGCCCTGGTTAAAAGCAGTGGTTCGCGCTTTCAGTTTCACGCGAATGCTGCCGTCAATCTACGGTTTCTGGTTTGGGAATGTTTTAATCGTTGCTGTGGGTACGACATCGTCAATGAACTTCCTAATGAACTCGCTCACCGAATCAGCATATTGTCTGTCTCAGCTTTGAGTCATCTTTGGTATGTCTGTCTCAGCTTTGAGTCATCTTGGGTATGTCTGTCTCAGCTTTGAGTCATCTTTGGTATGTCTGTCTCAGCTTTGAGTCATCTTGGGTATGTCTGTCTCAGCTTTGAGTCATCTTTGGTATGTCTGTCTCAGCTTTGAGTCATCTTGGGTACGTCTGTCTCAGCTTTGAGTCGTCTTGGGTATGTCTGTCTCAGCTTTGAGTCATCTTGGGTATGTCTGTCTCAGCTTTGAGTCATCTTTGGTATGTCTGTCTCAGCTTTGAGTCATCTTTGGTATGTCTGTCTCAGCTTTGAGTCATCTTGGGTATGTCTGTCTCAGCTTTGAGTCATCTTGGGTATGTCTGTCTCAGCTTTGAGTCATCTTGGGTATGTCTGTCTCAGCTTTGAGTCATCTTTGGTATGTCTGTTTCAGCTTTGAGTCATCTTGGGTATGTCTGTCTCAGCTTTGAGTCATCTTTGGTATGTCTGTCTCAGCTTTACACATCTAGATTTTGGGATTTTCTCCCATTCTTCCTTTTACATTTTCTCATGCTCTAATGAGATAGACGGGGAGCAGTGGTGGACAGCAATCTTCAAGTCTTTCCAAAGACTTTTCATTGGGATTCATTTCTGGGCTTTGGCCACTCAAGGACTTTCGCATTCTGAAGTGTTGCTTTGGCTCTATGTTTGGGGTCATTGTCCTGTTGGAACATAAATCGGCATCCCCAGTCTAAGGCTGTACTCTGAAGCAGGTTCTCATCGAGGATTTGTTCTGTATTTGGCTCCATTCTTTGTTTTCCTCTCTCCTAACCAGTCTCCCAGTCCCTGCTGCTGAAAAGCATCCCCCATAGCATGATACTGCCACCACCATTCTTCACAGACGAGTGATGAGCTATGCCTGGTTTTCTCTAGACGCAAGTGCTTTGTATTCAGGCCAAAGAGCTACATTTTAGTCCCAACGTAATCTTTTGCCTTCCTTTTTGCAACACTTCAGTCATGCTGTCATGTGCCTTTTTCTCAGGAGTGGCTTCTTTTCTCCCATAAAGCCCAGATTGGTGAAGTGCGATACAGCAGGGGTTCCCAAACGGTTT
>NC_092112.1:6794086-6856586 GCF_045679555.1 Salvelinus alpinus | reverse complement strand
ATGGAGGTGTTGTAGGTGTTCTTCAGAAGTCTATCTCTCCTCAGTGTAGTGGAGGTGATTGAGGTGTTCTTCAGAAGTCTATCTCTCCTCAGTGTAATGGAGGTGATGGAGGTGATGGAGGTGTTCTTCAGAAGTCTATCTCTCCTCAGTGTAGTGGAGGTGATGGAGGTGTTCTTCAGAAGTCTATCTCTCCTCAGTGTAGTGGAGGTGATGGAGGTGATGGAGGTGTTCTTCAGAAGTCTATCTCTCCTCAGTGTAGTGGAGGTGATGGAGGTGATGGAGGTGATGGAGGTGTTCTTCAGAAGTCTATCTCTCCTCAGTGTAGTGGAGGTGATGGAGGTGTTCTACAGAAGTCTATCTCTCCTCGGTGTAGTGGAGGTGATGGAGGTGATGGAGGTGATCTTCAGAAGTCTTTCTCTCCTCAGTGTAGTGGAGGTGATGGAGGTGTTCTACAGAAGTCTATCTCTCCCCAGTGTAGTGGAGGTGATGGAGGTGATGGAGGTGTTCTACAGAAGTCTATCTCTCCCCAGTGTAGTGGAGGTGATGGAGGTGATGGAGGTGTTCTACAGAAGTCTATCTCTCCTCAGCGTAGTGGAGGTGATGGAGGTGATCTTCAGAAGTCTATCTCTCCTCAGTGTAATGGAGGTGATGGAGGTGATGGAGGTGTTCTACAGAAGTCTATCTCTCCTCAGTGTAGTGGAGGTGATGGAGGTGTTCTACAGAAGTCTATCTCTCCTCAGTGTAGTGGAGGTGATGGAGGTGATGGAGGTGTTCTACAGAAGTCTATCTCTCCTCACTGTAGTGGAGGTGATGGATGTGTTCTACAGAAGTCTATCTCTCCTCAGTGTAGTGGAGGTGATGGAGGTGATGGAGGCGTTCTTCAGAAGTCTATCTCTCCCCAGAGTAGTGGAGGTGATGGAGGTGATGGAGGTGTTCTACAGAAGTCTCTCTCCTCAGTGTAGTGGAGGTGATGGAGGTGATGGAGGTGATGGAGGTGTTCTACAGAAGTCTATCTCTCCTCAGTGTAGTGGAGGTGATGGAGGTGATGGAGGTGTTCTTCAGAAGTCTATCTCTCCCCAGAGTAGTGGAGGTGATGGAGGTGATGGAGGTGTTCTTCAGAAGTCTATCTCTCCTCAGTGTAGTGGAGGTGATGGAGGTGATGGAGGTGATGGAGGTGTTCTACAGAAGTCTCTCTCCTCAGTGTAGTGGAGGTAATGGAGGTGATGGAGGTGTTCTTCAGAAGTCTATCTCTCCACAGTGTAGTGGAGGTGATGGAGGTGTTGGAGGTGTTCTTCAGAAGTCTATCTCTCCTCAGTGTAGTGGAGGTGATGGAGGTGTTGGAGGTGTTCTACAGAAGTCTATCTCTCCTCAGTGTAGTGGAGGTGATGGAGGTGATGGAGGTGTTCTTCAGAAGTCTATCTCTCCTCAGTGTAGTGGAGGTGATGGAGGTGTTCTTCAGAAGTCTATCTCTCCTCAGTGTAGTGGAGGTGATGGAGGTGATGGAGGTGTTCTTCAGAAGTCTATCTCTCCTCAGTGTAGTGGAGGTGATGGAGGTGTTCTACAGAAGTCTATCTCTCCTCAGTGTAGTGGAGGTGATGGAGGTGATGGAGGTGATCTTCAGAAGTCTTTCTCTCCTCAGTGTAGTGGAGGTGATGGAGGTGTTCTACAGAAGTCTATCTCTCCCCAGTGTAGTGGAGGTGATGGAGGTGATGGAGGTGTTCTACAGAAGTCTATCTCTCCCCAGTGTAGTGGAGGTGATGGAGGTGATGGAGGTGTTCTACAGAAGTCTATCTCTCCTCAGTGTAGTGGAGGTGATGGAGGTGATGGAGGTGTTCTACAGAAGTCTATCTCTCCCCAGTGTAGTGGAGGTGATGGAGGTGATCTTCAGAAGTCTATCTCCTACGTGAGGAGCAGCCAGACCTTTACAGAGGAGGTCCACGCTCTCATGGTCCAACTCTGCAGACACATCAGACACGAGTAAGACACACACACACCGGACACAAGTACAGTACACTCACACACACAAACAAAGGTAATTGTCCCACCAATAGCTGTGATGATTTGAGTTTTATGTGTGTGTTTCATTGGATGATTAATTAATTAAATTTATTGATTGATTGGCTGACTGACTAACTGTTGATTTTATTTACATTTTTATTAGGATCATTTTTATTAGGATCATTTTTATTAGGATCCCAATTAGCTGATACTATTTATTAAGCTAATCTTCCTGGGGTTATTGATGAATAGACTGATTGATCGACTGACGGATTGATTAACCCATTACACTTGTACCTGTATAGGGGTTTAAAACGGCAGGTTTGGGCAGTAATGAGCTCCTAACCTGGAACCCAGTGGCTGTACAGTAACATGCTATACACGACGTCAGAGCTCTGAGCCTGCTCTTCACAGCGCTGTGCGGGTTTGTTACACGAGCAAATGTTTTGTTGTCTGGGTGAGGGAATGTGTCATTTGAAAGATGCCACATTGAGGATTATAATAAATACCAGCTTTGATGTCATACAAGCATACCGAAACACGTAAACAACAATAGTAATTGTGTGATGGTGGGGACGCAGGGGTTGTGTTCCAAACTAAATACAATCATGTGTACTTGCTCTAGTTCCTCATCGCTAGGAGAGATCAAAAACAAAAAACACCTTATAGTTGAAGACTCTTCTTTGAGTCATAAAAGTGCATTGAAATTACTTAGGAACTGTGTACACTTTGGAGAGGTGTGTGGCCACCTGGGGACACAAGTTCATCTTCTCACTGAAATCCTTGTAATATTCTTTTGACTTATGTTACACCTGCCCCACATTTTCCAGGAATATTCTCAACACGTTACTGAATGTATCTAGAGTATTTACAGAACGTTATCAATACATGCGGTGGGAAGAACAGTAGATATAACATCAACAGTGTAATGTCTGGATTCAGTCTTGTTCAGGTGAACTGCTGTGTCTCACTTTTGGTCTAATACCTGGTCTAAGACTGTTCCATTATTAATCTTTGGTCTAATACCTGGTCTAATACCTGGTCTAATACCTGGTCTAATACCTGGTCTAATACCTGGTCTAATACCCGGTTTCCTTTCAATTGCTACAATGGTTATGCATGAGAGTGGCCGCCACGATTCGGTAGCAACATTTAAAATGGCGTTTTCTACATTGGATAAAAGTAGCGACTCAGAGCTACAAAATGGTATATTATACACTACAGTTGAGGAACAATGGGAAAGTAATTCTGCTTAGAAAGTTAATAAACTCCTAACCTCACTTTTGAGAAAATGGCCTTTAAATGTTTTGGTACACCTACTGGAGAGCTCTTCTTTGTCTACACCCATTCAGCATCTTTCACACCCTCTTAAACCTTAGCCCCACCCATATCTTTAAGGAATCACATGTGAGGCCATGTGGTAAACACACGCTATATCAAATTAATTCTACATTTATTCGTCACACGCACAGGATACAGAAGGTGTAAATGGTACATTGAAATTGTTACTTGCCTAGTAGCAATATAAAAAACAGAAAGTGTCCAGATAAAAATATTTAATAATGTTGCTAATAATTATTAGATGATTCTTATCCGACATACTTGTCTAAATTGATGGGTCATGTGAAGGAAATGCTGTAATCACCCCCAGATACATCTAGCTATGTGGATGGTCACTATTGTCTAGACATGTTCATGAAATACAATAGATGGCTGTAATCACCCCCAGATACATCTAGCTAAGTGGATGGTCACTATTGTCTAGACATGTTCATGAAATACAATAGATGGCTGTAATCACCCCCAGATACATCTAGCTAAGTGGATGGTCACTATTGTCTAGACATGTTCATGAAATACAATAGATGGCTGTAATCACCCCCAGATACATCTAGCTAAGTGGATGGTCACTATTGTCTAGACATGTTCATGAAATACAATAGATGGCTGTAATCACCGCTCAGATACATCTAGCTAAGTGGATGGTCACTATTGTCTAGACATGTTCATGAAATACAATAGATGGCTGTAATCACCCCCAGATACATCTAGCTATGTGGATGGTCACTATTGTCTAGACATGTTCATGAAATACAATAGATGGCTGTAATCACCGCTCAGATACATCTAGCTAAGTGGATGGTCACTATTGTCTAGACATGTTCATGAAATACAATAGATGGCTGTAATCACCGCTCAGATACATCTAGCTAAGTGGATGGTCACTATTGTCTAGACATGTTCATGAAATACAATAGATGGCTGTAATCACCCCCAGATACATCTAGCTAAGTGGATGGACACTATTGTCTAGACATGTTCATGAAATACAATAGATGGCTGTAATCACCCCCAGATACACCTGGCTAACTTGATGTAATAATCCAGCCGAAGTCGAGTCTAGCTAAACAATGAACCGGGGTAACCCCAACTCATACTACTACCAATACAAACATTGTCATAGTTGTAGTATGAATCTGCAGGTAGGTAAAGCTAACAAACTAGGTTCAATGTTAGCAAGCTAACATTAGGCTATAACTAGCAATACAAATGGATTTCTGACTCGAATAATATTTCTACACAGATCGTACAAGTAACGTTCGCTAGCGACCCAGCAAGCTAACGTTTGCTAGCTAACTAACAGTACACTTTAACTTGCAAAAAAAACTTTTGTCTGAAAATGTAGCTAGACTCTGACCCGTATACATGGGTGAACGCTTGACGGCTGACTGGAACCATTTAACTCCGTTTTGTTTGTAGCTACATCTTGTTTGGCCGGCGTTGTGTCAAGTCACTCCAGGTTCACACTGACCGTGGGCAGAAAGCAGCCAATCATTTTTTTCTCCATCTGATCTGTCGATAGCGCCTGCTACATTCAGGACGTCAACGTTGCTGTGAAAAGTAGACAAACCTTTTGTAGTTCTCGACGGGTAACGTTATATCTTTCAAAAACGGCGCGCTGTTCTGATTGGCAGACCAATCAGAACTCATCTCCCGGCATGTCCAGCCCGCTCATTATCTCAGCCAATCATGGCTAGCGGGAAGGTTCCTGACTTTTTCTGTTGCTAAACCAACTAGGCTCGTAATTGAACCATTTGTTTCATATTTATGGATGTAATAAACATTTGTTTTTAAGGCACATGAAAGTTCACAAGGCATTTCTGCCCCAAAAAAGTCATTTTGATTAAAAACAATGATGTTTATGTTCCTAAGCCTCTCCTGTGAAGTAGTGACGTGTGAAATACCACTCGTTTCCTGAAATGAGTCACATATGCTTTCATATTACTTCTATAAGAAACATTTCAATCTAGGCCAATTCCCACAAGTTTAAAGGGTTAACAATGAATTGTGCAGCGGGCGATGAGTCTGTATGGAGAGGTCAACATTGACTGACTGTCCAGCGGGCGATGAGTCTGTGTGGAGTGGTCCTGATTAATATAACTAATAGATTATATTGATATAGTGTATCTATCCAGGCCTGTCAGTGAGTCTGTGTGTCTTCCAGGACCTATTGGTCATGCAACACAATGTATACACCTATATCCACACACAGAGCAGATGATACCCTGGGAAGAAAACAACAGAGGCCCTCGCACTAATAAACTCATAACACAACATACTATTTATTCAGAATCTGCCCCAGAGAGACTGGGAGAAAGAGAGAGTGGAGGACAGTAAAGGAGAAAGAGAGAGCGAAGTAGAGAGAACATTAGAGAGGAGGGAGAGAGGAGGGAGAGAGGAGAGAGAAGTAGAGAGGAGGAAAATAGGAGAGAGAAGGGAGAGAGAAGTAGAGAGAGAAGGGAGAGAGAAGGGAAAGAGAAGAGAGAAGGGAGAGAGAAGAGAGAGAGAAAGAAGAGAGAATTAAGAGAGAGGAGGGAAAGAGAAGAGAGTAAAGATTGAGGGAAGAGAGAAAAAAAGGAGAGGAAGAGCAAAAATGGAGAGGAGTGGCGTGGAGAAGAGACGGAGATAAAAGAGAGGGCCAAGTGTCAGGCTAAATTAGCACGTCTCTTATCTGTTGAAACGAGACACAGGAGTTTGGCTGATGTTCCTATAGAGTGTTTGTGTGAGTCGGTGTGTATCTATGGATTTGTGTGTGTTTGTGTACTTGGGAGCTGTAAGTGTGTAGGAGGATATCATCTACTTGTGAAATGTTAATCTAGACACTCTCTCTCCCTCTTTCTCGCTGTCTCTTTCTGCCTGTATAATGAGATCTATCAGACTTCTCCATGTACCCTGCTCCCCTCCCTCTCTGTCAATTCAATTCAAGGGCTTTATTGGCATGGTAAACATATGTTAACATTGCCAAAGCAATTGAAGTAGATAATAAACAAAAGTGAAATAAACAATATATTTCTCTCTCTCTCTCTCTCTCCCTCTCTCTGTCTCAAACCCACATCCTCCTCTAATATACCTCCTCTACTCCCTCTAGCACACAGGTCCAATCTTCTCTCTGTATCCGTCTCTCCCCGTCTTCTCCTCTCTCCCCTCTCCTCCTCTCTCCCCCTCTCCTCTCTCCCCCTCTCTCCTCTCTCACCCTCTCCTCCTCGCTGTCTCTCCAATCCTCTCTGTCCCTCTCCTCCTCTCTCCAATCTCCTCTCCTCCTCTCTCCCCCTCTCTCCTCTCTCACCCTCTCCTCCTCGCTGTCTCTCCAATCCTCTCTGTCCCTCTCCTCCTCTCTCCTCTCCTCCTCTCTCCTCTCCTCCTTTCTCCTCTCTTCTACATGATTATTTGCAGAGGCAGTTTATACTTACGTTCATTACTGATCTGAATACAGTTTAGACTTGAAACAGACACTTACGTTACCTGCTCAGACTGTTTGCTATTTATATTTTTATATACAGACCCCTTCCCTTTGTCCACATTTGGTTACATTACAGCCTTATTTTAAAATAGATTTAACAGGTTTTTAGAAATGTTTGCAAATTGATAAAAAATATAAAAACAGAAATACCTTTTTTACAAACGTATTCAGACACTTTGCTACATTTTTAGCTGTGACGTAACAAAATGTGGAATAAGTGATGGGATCTCGTCTCCTTCCTCAAACACGTAGATCCCCTGAACGCAGCTCGCTCACCAGATCCCAATCACCTGAATTCTGATCACCTGTTCACACACCTTGTCACGAATCCCGCCGAAGATGGTCCCTCTTCCTGTTCGGGCGGCGCTCGGCGGTCGTTGTCACCGGCCTACTAGCTGCCACCGATCCCCTTTTCTGTTTCAGTTAGTTTTGTCTGATTAGTTTCACCTGTTTCTTGTTTGGGTTTTGTTTTGGGCTATTTAAACCCGGTAGGACCGCCGGCTTTTGTGCGGGCTTGTTTTTCTGTTCATGTGTGTGGATTTATGTGGATTCCTTTTTCCGGACGGTTTCGTCCTGTTTGTTGGACGTGGGTATTTATGCGCCCTTGTGTTTGGCCGTTACTCTGTTCCTGGAATAAAAACCCACGTTTGAACTAACTCTGCTCTCTGTGCCTGACTCCTCCACCCACTACTCCTAGAAGCTGTGACACACCTGTATGTCACACACTATTTAGTTCAGTTCTTTGCACCCCATCACTGTGAGGTATTGTTTGTTTTGTGACACACGTCTTTCAGAGCTTTGGTTTTCCCATGATTTATTCTTCCCGTGTATGATAGTTTTTGCCTGCCTCACTAACGACGCCTTTTGCCTTTTCCCTGCCTGTACTTTAGCCTATCGGATGTCCTGTTATTTACCTATTGCCTGATCTCCCGGACTACGTTACTAGCCTTTTCCCTGCCTGTACTGTTGCCCTTTTTGGACCCCCTGTGTATGACCTTCTGCCTGCCCCTGGACCCAGCTACCTGCCTCCTCCTGTGTATGACCTTCTGCTGCCCCTGGGCCCAGCTACCTGCCTCCTCCTGTGTATAACCTTCTGCCTGCCCCTGGACCCAGATACCTGCCTGCTCCTGTGTATGACCTTCTGCCTGCCCCTGGACCCAGCTACCTGCCTCCTCCTGTGTATGACCTTCTGCCTGCCCCTGAACCCAGCTACCTGCTTCCTCCTGTGTATGACCTTCTGCCTGCCCCTGGACCCAGCTACCTGCCTCCTCCTGTGTATGACCTTCTGCCTGCCCCTGGACCCAGCTACCTGCCTCCTCCTGTGTATGACATTCTGCCTGCCCCTGGACCCAGCTATCTGCCTCCTCCTGTGTATGACCTTCTGCCTGCCCCTGGACCCAGCTACCTGCCTCCTCCTGTATATGATCTTCTGCCTGCCCCTGGACCCAGATACCTGCCTCCTCCTGTGTATGACCTTCTGCCTGCCCCTGGACCCAGCTACCTGCCTCATCCTGTGTATGACCTTCTGCCTGCCCCTGGACCCAGCTACCTGCCTCCTCCTGTGTATGACCTTCTGCCTTCCCCTGGACCCAGCTACCTGCCTCCTCCTGTGTATGGCCTTCTGCCTGCCCCTGGACCCAGCAACCTGCCTCCTCCTGTGTATGACCTTCTGCCTGCCCCTGGACCCAGCTACCTGCCTCATCCTGTGTATGACCTTCTGCCTGCCCCTGGACCCAGCTACCTGCCTCCTCCTGTGTATGACCTTCTGCCTGCCCCTGGACCCAGCTACCTGCCTCCTCCTGTGTATGACCTTCTGCCTGCCCCTGGACCCAGCTACCTGCCTCCTCCTGTGTATGACCTTCTGCCTGTCCCTGGACCCAGCTACCTGCCTCCTCCTGTGTATGACCTTCTGCCTGCCCTTGGACCCAGCTACCTGCCTCCTCCTGTGTATGACCTTCTGCCTGCCACTGGACCCAGATACCTGCCTGCTCCTGTGTATGACCTTCTGCCTGACCCTGGACCCAGCTACCTGCCTCCTCCTGTGTATGACCGTCTGCCTGCCCCTGGACCCAGCTACCTGCCGCCTCCTGTGTATGACCTTCTGCCTGCCCCTGGCCCCAGCTACCTGCCTCTTCCTGTGTATGACCTTGTATGACCTTCTGCCTGCCCCTGGACCCAGCTACCTGCCTCCTCCTGTGTATGACCTTCTGCCTGCCCCTGGACCCAGCTACCTGCCTCCTCCTGTGTATGACCTTCTGCCTGCCCCTGGACCCAGCTACCTGCCTCCTCCTGTGTATGACCTTCTGCCTGTCCCTGGACCCAGCTACCTGCCTCCTCCTGTGTATGACCTTCTACCTGCCCCTGGACCCAGCTACCTGCCTCCTCCTGTGTATGACCTTCTGCCTGCCCCTGGACCCAGCTACCTGCCTCCTCCTGTGTATGACCTTCTGCCTGCCCCTGGACCCAGCTACCTACCTCCTCCTGTGTATGACCTTCTGCCTGCCCCTGGACCCATCTACCTGCCTGCTCCTGTGTATGACCTTCTGCCTGCCCCTGGACCCAGCTATCTGCCTCCTCCTGTGTATGACCTTCTGCCTGTCCCTGGACCCAGCTACCTGCCTCCTCCTGTGTATGACCTTCTGCCTGTCCCTGGACCCAGCTACCTGCCTCCTCCTGTGTATGGGGACCAGGATGAATATGTATGAACTTTCCAAATTGTAAGTCGCTCTGGATAAGAGCGTCAGCTAAATGACTTAAATGTAAATGTAAATGTATGACCTTCTGCCTGCCCCTGGACCCAGCTACCTGCCTCCTCCTGTGTATGACCTTCTGCCTGCCCCTGGACCCAGCTACCTGCCTCCTCCTGTGTATGACCTTCTGCCTGCCCCTGGACCCAGCTACCTGCCTCCTCCTGTGTATGACCTTCTGCCTGCCGCTGGACCCAGCTACCTGCCTCCTCCTGTGTATGACCTTCTGCCTGCCCCTGGACCCAGCTACCTGCCTCCTCCTGTGTATGACCTTCTGCCTGCCCCTGGACCCAGCTACCTGCCTCCTCCTGTGGTCTTTTACTAATAAACACCTGCTGCGTCCTGCGCTTGAAACCAGCTTTCTGTCTCCCCTCGTGTTCATTACTGATCTGAAAACTTTCTGAATGTTTGCTAATGTTAGCTTTCAACGTGTTTTTCTCTTTTTGAACACACCTCTGGTAGCATATTCCAATTAGTAGGACATTTAAAACAATGTCTGTGTTCCAGTAATCGAGTACTCACATGTTAGCTCGAAACATCTCTCTCTCTCTCTCTCTCTCTCTCTCTCTCTCTCTCTCTCTCTCTCTCTCTCTCTCTCTCTCTCTCTCTCTCTCTCTCTCTCTCTCTCTCTCTCTCTCTCTCTCTCTCTCTCTCTCTCTCTCTCTCTCTCTCTCTCTCTCTCTCTCTCTCTCTCTCTCTCTCTCTCTCTCTCTCTCTCTCTCTTTCCCTCTCTCTCTCTTTCTCCCCTCTCTCTCTATACCCCTGACCCTCTCTCTCTCTATCCTTCTCTCTCTCCTCTCCCTCTCTCCTCTCGTCAGTAGAAATGCTTCATAAGCTGTTGGTTTCATCTTGGGGCTTGTTTTTCTAAATAAATATTTTTAATATGTTGTTTATTCAGACTTCTGTAATTATGAGATGAAGAACAGCTAAATGAGAACAGATTCCTCACAGCAGTGTCTCAAATGATACACTATTCCCTATGAAGTATATTTTACCAGACCCCTAAAGGCCCTGTAGTGCACTAGGGAACAGAGTGCTATTTAGGATGCGTCCTATATCTGCTGGGTAAATAAGCAGAAAATCCGTGCTCAGAATTACTCTAAATGGTGAAGCTGCTTGATTTCATAAGTGCTGCAGTAAGTGTGTTGTATTCTGAGAAAAACTGACGCCTCTCTGTTCTAAAGATAGCATTTACTGTCATTTCTTTTCATTCCATAACTTTTTAGAAGCGGAGTTTTTCCTGAAGTAGTGGGATTTATTTGTAAGAAACACAGAAAAGATTCTGTAACATTTGATTGGTTGTTGTTTGTTTCAGAGCGTGTCTGATTGGTTGTTGTGTGTTTCAGAGCGTGTCTGATTGGTTGTTGTGTGTTTCAGAGCGTGTCTGATTGGTTGTTGTGTGTTTCAGAGCGTGTCTGATTGGTTGTTGTGTGTTTGAGAGCGTGTCTGATTGGTTCTTGTGTGTTTCAGAGCGTGTCTGATTGGTTGTTGTGTGTTTCAGAGCGTGTCTGATTGGTTGTTGTGTGTTTCAGAGTGTGTCTGATTGGTTGTTGTGTGTTTCAGAGCGTGTCTGATTGGTTGTTGTGTGTTTCAGAGCGTGTCTGATTGGTTGTTGTGTGTTTCAGAGCGTGTCTGATTGGTTTTTGTGTTTTTCAGAGCGTATCTGATTGGTTGTCGTGTGTTTCAGAGCGTGTCTGATTGGTTGTTATGTGTTTCAGAGCGTGTCTGATTGGTTGTTGTGTGTTTCAGAGCTTGTCTGATTGGTTGTTGTGTGTTTCAGAGCGTGTCTGATTGGTTGTTGTGTGTTTCAGAGCATGTCTGATTGGTTGTTGTGTGTTTCAGAGCGTGTCTGATTGGTTGTTGTGTGTTTCAGAGCGTATCTGATTGGTTGTTGTGTGTTTCAGAGCGTGTCTGATTGGTTGTTGTGTGTTTCAGAGCGTGTCTGATTGGTTGTTGTGTGTTTCAGAGCGTGTCTGATTGGTTGTTGTGTGTTTCAGAGCGTGTCTGATTGGTTGTTGTGTGTTTCAGGGCCTGTCTAACTGCTTGTTGCTGTTTACTACAGATAGCTAGCTCTATCTATGCGTTTCCTGAAAATGAGATATTATAGCTAGCTAGTTGATGGTGTTCTAGCTAACTAGTTGATGGTGTTCTAGCTAGCTAGTTGATGGTGTTCTAGCTAACTAGTTGATGGTGTTCTAGCTAACTAGTTGATGGTGTTCTAGCTACCTAGTTGATGGTGTTCTAGCTAGCTAGTTGATGGTGTTCTAGCTAACTAGTTGATGGTGTTCTAGCTACCTAGTTGATGGTGTTCTAGCTAGCTAGTTGATGGTGTTCTAGCTAACTAGTTGATGGTGTTCTAGCTAACTAGTTGATGGTGTTCTAGCTACCTAGTTGATGGTGTTCTAGCTAGCTAGTTGATGGTGTTCTAGCTAACTAGTTGTTGGTGTTCTAGCTACCTAGTTGATGGTGTTCTAGCTAGCTAGTTGATGGTGTTCTAGCTAGCTAGTTGATGGTGTTCTAGCTACCTAGTTGATGGTGTTCTAGCTAACTAGTTGATGGTGTTCTAGCTAGCTAGTTGATGGTGTTCTAGCTAGCTAGTTGATGGTGTTCTAGCTAGCTAGTTGATGGTGTTCTAGCTACCTAGTTGATGGTGTTCTAGCTAACTAGTTGATGGTGTTCTAGCTAGCTAGGTGATGGTATTCTAACTAACTAGTTGATGGTGTTCAAGCTAGCTAGTTGATGGTGTTCTAGCTAACTAGTTGATGGTGTTCTAACTAACTAGTTGATGGTGTTCTAGCTAGCTAGTTGATGGTATTCTAGCTAACTAGTTGATGGTGTTCTAGCTAGCTAGTTGATGGTGTTCTAGCTAACTAGTTGATGGTGTTCTAACTAACTAGTTGATGGTGTTCTAGCTAGCTAGTTGATGGTGTTCTAACTAACTAGTTGATGGTGTTCTAGCTAGCTAGTTGATGGTGTTCTAGCTAGCTAGTTGATGGTGTTCTAGCTAGCTAGTTGATGGTGTTCTAGCTAACTAGTTGATGGTGTTCTAGCTAGCTAGTTGATGGTGTTCTAGCTAACTAGTTGCTGGTGTTCTAACTAGCTAGTTGATGGTGTTCTAGCTAGCTAGTTGATGGTGTTCTAACTAACTAGTTGATTGTGTTCTAGCTAGCTAGTTGATGGTGTTCTAGCTAACTAGTTGATGGTGTTCTAACTAACTAGTTGATGGTATTCTAGCTAGCTAGTTGATGGTGTTCTAGCTAGCTAGTTGATGGTGTTCTAGCTAGCTAGTTGATGGTGTTCTAGCTAGCTAGTTGATGGTGTTCTAGCTAGCTAGTTGATGGTGTTCTAGCTAACTAGTTGATGGTGTTCTAGCTAACTAGTTGATGGTGTTCTAGCTAGCTAGTTGATGGTGTTCTAGCTAACTAGTTGATGGTGTTCTAGCTAACTAGTTGATGGTGTTCTAGCTAACTAGTTGATGGTGTTCTAGCTAACTAGTTGATGGTGTTCTAGCTAACTAGTTGATGGTGTTCTAGCTAACTAGTTGATGGTGTTCTAACTAACTAGTTGATGGTGTTCTAGCTAACTAGTTGATGGTGTTCTAGCTAACTAGTTGATGGTGTTCTAGCTAACTAGTTGATGGTGTTCTAGCTAGCTAGTTGATGGTGTTCTAGCTAACTAGTTGATGGTGTTCTAGCTAGCTAGTTGATGGTGTTCTAGCTAACTAGTTGATGGTGTTCTAACTAACTAGTTGATGGTGTTCTAGCTAGCTAGTTGATGGTGTTCTAACTTGCTAGTTGATGGTGTTCTAACTAACTAGTTCATGGTGTTCTAGCTAACTAGTTATGGTGCTCTAACTAACTAGTTGATGGTGTTCTAGCTAACTAGTTATGGTGCTCTAACTAACTAGTTATGGTGTTCTAACTCACTAGTTGATGGTGTTCTAGCTAGCTAGTTGATGGTGTTCTAGCTAACTAGTTGATGGTGTTCTAGCTAGCTCACCCCAAAGCTTGTCTCCTCCTTCTGTAGTCTTTAGATGCATGACTATGTGATCATAATGTTGTTTAACGGACACTAAACCAACTAGTTAGCTATACCCTTGGTTTGTGCTGTGGTGGAGATCTTTGTGGGCTATACTCGGCCTTGTCTCAGGATTGTAAGTTGGTGGTTGAAGACATCCCTCTAGTGGTGTGGGGGCTGTGCTTTGGCAAAGTGGGTGGGGTTATATCCTTCCTGTTTGGCCCTGTCCGGGGGTTTCTTCTGATGGGGCCACAGTGTCTCCTGACCCCTCCTGTCTCAGCCTCCAGTATTTATGCTGCAGTAGTTTATGTGTCGGGGGGCTAGGGTCAGTTGGTTATACCTGGAGTACTTCTCCTATCTTATCCAGTGTCCTGTGTGAATTTAAGTATGCTCTCTCTAATTCTCTCGTTCTCTCTTTCTTTCTCTCTCTCGGAGGACCTGAGCCCTAGGACCATACGTCACGGCAAACCGGGCATGATGACTCCTTGCTGTCCCCAGTCCGCCTGGCCTTGCTGCTATTCCAGTTTCAGCTGTTCTGCCTGCGGTTATGGAACCCCTACCTGTCCCAGACCTGCTGTTTTCAACTCTTAATGATCGGCTATGAAAAGCCAACTGATATTTATTCCTGATTATTATTTGACCATGCTTGTCATTTATGAACATTTTGAAAATCTTGGCTCTCTCTAATTCTCTCTTTCTTTCTCTCTCTCGGAGGACCTGAGCCCTAGGACCATACGTCAGGACTACCGGGCATGATGACTCCTTGCTGTCCCCAGTCCGCCTGGCCTTGCTGCTATTCCAGTTTCAACTGTTCTGCCTGCGGTTATGGAACCGCCACCTGTCCCAGACCTGCTATTTTCAACTCTTAATGATCGGCTATGAAAAACCAACTGAAAATTATTCATAATTATTATTTGACCATGCTTGTCACTTATGAATATTTTGAACATCTTGGCATAGTTCTGTTATAATCTCCACCCGGCACAGCCAGAAGAGGACTGGCCACCCCTCATAGCCTGGTTCCTCTCTAGGTTTCTTCCTAGGTTTTGGCCTTTCTAGGGAGTTTTTCCTAGCCACCGTGCTTCTACACCTGCATTGCTTGCTGTTTGGGGTTTTAGGCTGGGTTTCTGTACAGCACTTCGAGATATTAGCTGATGTACGAAGGGCTATATAAAATAAACTTGATTTGATTTGATTTGATATCACCAGCTAGACATTATCAGGAAAATCAGCTCATATAGCGATCCAATAAAATGAATATCACTGCATTGGTTCCACATTGACATCTAGCTAGCTAATCAAGATAGAGTCAGACATCTCTCCTTTTTTTTATATCGCTGTAGCAGTTTCCTCTCACCCCATCTGGGCACTGCATCAGCCAGATGAAGAAACTGCACATCAAATGTTCTTCCCCGTCCTTCTCTTGAGTCCACAGGAAGATAACCTGTTCTCCTCAAAACGTTATTAGCAAGCTAGCTAAACGTTAGCCAACTTGAGCAGAGATCTCAGTTTGCTCACTAGCAAAGCCAACCAACTACACACAAGAGCAAAACAATTGTTTTCTAAACTAATGTTATTCTCAACCAAATGATAAGTACATAGCTAGACCTATTGCTTTGTTACACAACGTAAGAACCACTAGATACAGGCTAGCCAGAAAGCTCCAATGCAAGCTAGCTAGCTAACCAGCATTCTAATGTCAATAGGAAAGAGCATTAGCTTTGTAGCGGTTAAGCTACGTGGAAACACTCATTTGAATTATTCCCTTCATTTGCCTCAAAACACTTTGTTGTAGCTTTCAAATTCTCTGAATATCATTTAGCTAGTCAGTTTTACTAATTTGCTCCATATTTAGCGGAAGGTATGCTTCCAGACCGGAAACCTGTGAAACGTGAAAGCACATTCCAAAATGACAACACCTCACCTGATTGGTCGGAATGAAAAGCCCTGTCCACCAGAGCTAGTCTATTTCTCTGCTTCTTGCTTGCAGATTTGTTTTTTACAAACACAAAACTTTTGGCCGAGATTAGTCGCTAAATTAGTGACAAAACTCTAAGCGCACAGATTCGACATTGGCAAATCTAGTTTTGACTCATGGAAGATGATTCACCAGTGACAAATTGCATTAATTCTCCAATTGAGTTGCATGGTTGCAAATCTTATTGAATATATTATTTACACATCAAAAACAAATAAAGCTACTTCACGACACAACGCCTCTCCCCCCATGTGAACGCTGCTTTGTTGACGTCCGTCTCTTTCAAACTTTTGTCCAGTTTTTAGGCCTTACAGTTCACTTCCTAGTTGGAGTTTGTTTCAACCCAGTGTTTTTGGGGTTGTGCCATAAACCCAGCACGTTGGGTTGGGGGATTGACACAGCAGCTGGATCATTTATGTAATCCTCGGGTTACTTTCAGTGTCATCCTAATAAAAATGTTGCTTGTATATATTTTGCCTTCTCTACCATCCCACCACCTCTGTTTCTTATACACACAATCAAGATAAAATGTTGAATTTCAAATCATTAATTTCTACTGCCTGCATTTCAGAACATATAGTACATCACGTCAGAGAAAGTACAATAATATATTTAAAAATAAATAAATAGCACATTAAAACGAAGCCATAACGTCTGGTTCATGAAAACAATATCAGTTAACTATCTTATGAAATCTTATCTTGTGAAAAAAAATATACATATTTAAACAGTCCAAACATCAGACTTAAGCGTCGGTTGAACTTGATACAATCGGAGAAATACAAAGCGTAAGACACTGTCTGTCTGAAGTGGTATTAACACCGATCTGTCTATCAGACAGTACCAGAGCTCATCAATAGATATTCACATTCACAGGCACACTTCTGCTAACTTATGTGGCAGCACACACACGCACGCACACACACCATGCTGTTTTTGCCATACAATAATAGTCTACATTTGGGTTGAATTAAAGTGTAAAATATTACATTTGAAGGTCACTAATAAGGACACGGACTAATGACTCATTACTTAACAACTGCATTTCATTCATGAAGAGCTCTTTTTTCACAATCCCTAAAATGTAACTTTTTGTATTTAAAAATAAACTGTTGTGATAGAATGAAAGCGTACCAGATTTTACTTCAGTAGTTAATAAACTGAAGGCCAAACGAGCCACATACCGTAACGTAGGCAAAAAAGCAGGCACAAATGGATTACAAAACGAACTAAAAGTACATTTAACAGTGCCATAAATAGTGCCTTAAGAGCATATTAGCATTGGAATGAGACACTCATGGCTCCTCCATCCTTTGATCTATTAATTAAGTGGGACACATCAGCTGGAGGGCTGTTTCTCCTCTTCCTGTCACGTCTCACACTACTAAGAGGACTTATCCACTATTGTTCAGTTTTATAAAAAAGGGCAGGGGATGCTGTTGCAACATGGTCTATAGGAATTCCCATTCTGGGCCAAAGTTGATATCAAACACATAATAGGACTTGAAGCCCATATTCCAGTTCCCCAAGCGGTCTACCTTTATCCACTAATGACTAAACACCTGTGAGCAGTCCCCAAGAGCCAACACAAATGGGTAGGGTGTGGACACCTCTGCCTGGTGCGGGTACTCAACCGTGTTGGTCCCAAGCGGTTAGAGAAATATTTTGATTTTAGAATATGAGCATGGAGGCAAACTGACAATGCCATCGCACAATTTATTTTGTACATTTTATATTTATTTACATGATTCAACACCCAATCATCTGTTTGATGCCTATGTCATTTGGGGTTCATAGGTTAAATCTACATAACGCGACAGTTTGTGACAAAACCATCAGTAGAGTTGAAAATGCCATGGAAACCCATTTAACTTGTATTTTAATTTTTATTTATTTATTTTTAAAATTCAGCGCATGGGAATTGAACAGCAAAAGTTATTTTTATGTGCACGACATCATCACTCCTTTTATCCGCGAAAAGGCTGTGTGTGACAGACACGGCAGCTCTGCTTCTAGCTCCTAAGCAACTTTGCAGTATTTAGTTTGTTTGTGTGTTATTTCTGACATAATTTGCCAAGAACGTTTTTGTTTGTGTTATTACATACAGCGGGAAATTACTTTTGGATATCAGAGCGGTGGTAACTCACCAGCATTATGACCAGGAATACGACTTTCCCGAATTGGATCCTGTGTTCGTTCCCCCCAAAGCAAATTAACTTATCCCAGCGGCTGGCAGAGAAGAGGTATTTGGAGTGGACACCATCCACCGCCTCTGATATTACTCTCTAATGTTCAGTATATTATTATCTATTGATCAGTATATTATTATCTATTGTTCAGTATATTACTATCTGATGTTCAGTATATTACTATCTAATGTTATATTACTATCTAGTGTTCAGTATATTATTATCTATTGTTATATTACTATCTAATGTTCAGTATATTACTATCTAATGTTATATTACTATCTAATGTTCAGTATATTACTATCTACTGTTCAGTATATTACTATCTAATGTTCAGTATATTACTATCTAATGTTCAGTATATTACTATATAATGTTCAGTTTATTACTATCTAATGTTCAGTATATTACTATCTAATGTTCAGTATATTACTATCCAGTATATTACTATCTACTGTTCAGTATATTACTATCTAATGTTCAGTATATTACTATCTAATGTTCAGTATATTACTATCTAATGTTCAGTATATTACTATCTAATGTTCAGTATATTACTATCTAATGTTATATTACTATCTAATGTTCAGTATATTATTATCTATTGTTCAGTATATTACTATCTAATGTTCAGTATATTACTATCTATATATCAATTAAATAAATAAAAGTTTAAATAAAAAATACATATAAAGTTTAATTAAATAAGTAAAAAATACAATTGCTTTCTAATGTTCAGTCTCTGAATAATAAAGTAGACGAGCTCAGGGCGAGGATCTCCTTCCAGAGAGACATCACGGACTGTAACATACTCTGTTTCACGGAATCATGGCTCCCTCTGGGTATACTGTCAGCCAGCTGGGTTCTCAGTTCATCATGCAGGAATAAAGAACTCTCTGGGAAGAAGAAAGGCGGAGGTGTTTCATGATTAACTACTCATGGTGTGATTGTGATAACGTACAGAAACTCAAGTCCTTTTGTTCAGCCGACCTAGAATACCTCACAATCAAACGCTGAACATATTACCTCCCAAGAGAATTCTCTTCAGTTATAGTCACAGCTGTGTATTTCCCCCCTCAAGCCGATACCATGACAGCCCTCAAGGAACTACATTGGGCTTTATGCAAACTTGAAACCACGTATCCTGAAGCCGCATTGATTGTAGCTGGGGATTTTAACAAAGCAAATTTGAGGAAAACGCTACCGAAGTTATATCAACACATTGACTGTAGTACTCGCGCTGCTAAAACACTCCACTACTGTCACTTACCCTTACATGCCCCTCCCCCGAGTCCAGCAGAGTCATTTCAAACTATACCTGCACTTCCAAGAGAAGATCTCGGTCTCTGCGAAAGCAAAGTGTTTTGACCTAGAAGACCACCATTCAGTTCAGTGAGTTTCCTGAGCAATCCGTAGTAAAGCAAAGCTTCTTTTTTTTTTTTACAACATTTTTCAACATTTACAACAATTTTCTTTTTACAAACAAAAACATACATTGACAAAAAAAACAATAGACAACTTAACATTTACATACCCACAAATATTAATGACACTTTCTCAGATCCACATGTTCCCACCGTATGTTCACACCCAATGCTTTTTGTATTGCCTGTGAGACTCTGCCCCATATGACTTCATATTGCGTTGTGTTGTAGCCAGACAAACAACTACTTTCCCATTGCAGTTAATCAATAGTCTGGCTAACACTCTTGAAGTCCTCATAACCTCCGAGTCCGGAATGGCTCTTTGATGTTGTCGGCACATCGATAATGAAGGGGGCTGTGCTTTTTACTGGTTGGCTCTTCTTTGTGTCTTTCTCACTCAAAAAGCCCCCAGCCCCTGAGCCCCGCACCCCTTCTATTACAATGGTTAGATTTTCAAATGTAAACAGCAATAAAATGCAAATTAATTACTTAAAAATCATACAATGTGATTTTCTGGATTTTTGTTTTAGATTCCTTCTCTCACAGTTGAAGTGTACCTATGATAAAAATTACAGACCTCTACATGCTTTGTAAGTAGGAAAACCTGCAAAATCGTCAGTGTATCAAATACTTGTTCTCCCCACTGTATGTATCTTACAGGACCCATGTATGTACCTGACAGGACCCATGTATGTACCTGACAGGACCCATGTATGTACCTGACAGGACCCATGTATGTATCTGACAGGACCCATGTATGTACCTGACAGGACCCATGTATGTACCTGACAGGACCCATGTATGTATCTGACAGGACCCATGTATGTACCTGACAGGACCCATGTATGTACCTGACAGGACCCATGTATGTACCTGACAGGACCCATGTATGTACCTGACAGGACCCATGTATGTACCTGACAGGAACCATGTATGTACCTGACAGGACCCATGTATGTACCTGACAGGACCCATGTATGTATCTGACAGGACCCATGTATGTACCTGACAGGACCCATGTATGTACCTGACAGGACCCATGTATGTACCTGACAGGACCCATGTATGTATCTGACAGGACCCATGTATGTACCTGACAGGACCCATGTATGTACCTGACAGGACCCATGTATGTACCTGACAGGACCCATGTATGTACCTGACAGGACCCATGTATGTACCTGACAGGACCCATGTATGTACCTGACAGGACCCATGTATGTAACTGACAGGACCCATGTATGTACCTGACAGGACCCATGTATGTATCTGACAGGACCCATGTATGTACCTGACAGGACCCATGTATGTATCTGACAGGACCCATGTATGTACCTGACAGGACCCATGTATGTAACTGACAGGACCCATGTATGTACCTGACAGGACCCATGTATGTACCTGACAGGACCCATGTATGTACCTGACAGGACCCATGTATGTACCTGACAGGACCCATGTATGTACCTGACAGGACCCATGTATGTACCTGACAGGACCCATGTATTTACCTGACAGGACCCATGTATGTACCTGACAGGACCCATGTATGTATCTGACAGGACCCATGTATGTACCTGACAGGACCAATGTATGTACCTGACAGGACCCATGTATGTATCTGACAGGACCCATGTATGTACCTGACAGGACCCATGTATGTACCTGACAGGACCCATGTATGTACCTGACAGGACCCATGTATGTACCTGACAGGACCCATGTATGTACCTGACAGGACCCATGTATGTACCTGACAGGACCCATGTATGTATCTGACAGGACCCATGTATGTACCTGACAGGACCCGTGTATGTACCTGACAGGACCCGTGTATGTACCTGACAGGACCCGTGTATGTATCTGACAGGACCCGTGTATGTACCTGACAGGACCCGTGTATGTACCTGACAGGACCCGTGTATGTACCTGACAGGACCCGTGTATGTACCTGACAGGACCCGTGTATGTACCTGACAGGACCCGTGTATGTACCTGACAGGACCCGTGTATGTACCTGACAGGACCCGTGTATGTACCTGACAGGACCCGTGTATGTACCTGACAGGACCCGTGTATGTACCTGACAGGACCCGTGTATGTACCTGACAGGACCCATGTATGTACCTGACAGGACCCATGTATGTATCTGACAGGACCCATGTATGTACCTGACAGGACCCATGTATGTACCTGACAGGACCCATGTATGTACCTGACAGGACCCATGTATGTATCTGACAGGACCCATGTATGTACCTGACAGGACCCATGTATGTACCTGACAGGACCCATGTATGTATCTGACAGGACCCATGTATGTACCTGACAGGACCCATGTATGTACCTGACAGGACCCATGTATGTACCTGACAGGACCCATGTATGTATCTGACAGGACCCATGTATGTATCTGACAGGACCCATGTATGTACCTGACAGGACCCATGTATGTACCTGACAGGACCCATGTATGTACCTGACAGGACCCATGTATGTACCTGACAGGACCCATGTATGTACCTGACAGGACCCATGTATGTAACTGACAGGACCCATGTATGTACCTGACAGGACCCATGTATGTACCTGACAGGACCCATTTATGTATCTGACAGGACCCATGTATGTACCTGACAGGACCCATGTATGTAACTGACAGGACCCATGTATGTACCTGACAGGACCCATGTATGTACCTGACAGGACCCATGTATGTACCTGACAGGACCCATGTATGTACCTGACAGGACCCATGTATGTACCTGACAGGACCCATGTATGTACCTGACAGGACCCATGTATTTACCTGACAGGACCCATGTATGTACCTGACAGGACCCATGTATGTATCTGACAGGACCCATGTATGTACCTGACAGGACCCATGTATGTACCTGACAGGACCCATGTATGTATCTGACAGGACCCATGTATGTACCTGACAGGACCAATGTATGTACCTGACAGGACCCATGTATGTACCTGACAGGACCCATGTATGTACCTGACAGGACCCATTTATGTACCTGACAGGACCCATGTATGTACCTGACAGGACCCGTGTATGTATCTGACAGGACCCATGTATGTACCTGACAGGACCCATGTATGTACCTGACAGGACCCGTGTATGTACCTGACAGGACCCGTGTATGTATCTGACAGGACCCGTGTATGTACCTGACAGGACCCATGTATGTACCTGACAGGACCCATGTATGTACCTGACAGGACCCATGTATGTACCTGACAGGACCCATGTATGTACCTGACAGGACCCATGTATGTACCTGACAGGACCCATGTATGTATCTGACAGGACCCATGTATGTACCTGACAGGACCCGTGTATGTACCTGACAGGACCCGTGTATGTACCTGACAGGACCCGTGTATGTATCTGACAGGACCCGTGTATGTACCTGACAGGACCCGTGTATGTACCTGACAGGACCCGTGTATGTACCTGACAGGACCCGTGTATGTACCTGACAGGACCCGTGTATGTACCTGACAGGACCCGTGTATGTACCTGACAGGACCCGTGTATGTACCTGACAGGACCCGTGTATGTACCTGACAGGACCCGTGTATGTACCTGACAGGACCCGTGTATGTACCTGACAGGACCCGTGTATGTACCTGACAGGACCCATGTATGTACCTGACAGGACCCATGTATGTATCTGACAGGACCCATGTATGTACCTGACAGGACCCATGTATGTACCTGACAGGACCCATGTATGTACCTGACAGGACCCATGTATGTATCTGACAGGACCCATGTATGTACCTGACAGGACCCATGTATGTACCTGACAGGACCCATGTATGTATCTGACAGGACCCATGTATGTACCTGACAGGACCCATGTATGTACCTGACAGGACCCATGTATGTACCTGACAGGACCCATGTATGTATCTGACAGGACCCATGTATGTATCTGACAGGACCCATGTATGTACCTGACAGGACCCATGTATGTACCTGACAGGACCCATGTATGTACCTGACAGGACCCATGTATGTACCTGACAGGACCCATGTATGTACCTGACAGGACCCATGTATGTAACTGACAGGACCCATGTATGTACCTGACAGGACCCATGTATGTACCTGACAGGACCCATTTATGTATCTGACAGGACCCATGTATGTACCTGACAGGACCCATGTATGTAACTGACAGGACCCATGTATGTACCTGACAGGACCCATGTATGTACCTGACAGGACCCATGTATGTACCTGACAGGACCCATGTATGTACCTGACAGGACCCATGTATGTACCTGACAGGACCCATGTATGTACCTGACAGGACCCATGTATTTACCTGACAGGACCCATGTATGTACCTGACAGGACCCATGTATGTATCTGACAGGACCCATGTATGTACCTGACAGGACCCATGTATGTACCTGACAGGACCCATGTATGTATCTGACAGGACCCATGTATGTACCTGACAGGACCAATGTATGTACCTGACAGGACCCATGTATGTACCTGACAGGACCCATGTATGTACCTGACAGGACCCATTTATGTACCTGACAGGACCCATGTATGTACCTGACAGGACCCGTGTATGTATCTGACAGGACCCATGTATGTACCTGACAGGACCCATGTATGTACCTGACAGGACCCGTGTATGTACCTGACAGGACCCGTGTATGTATCTGACAGGACCCGTGTATGTACCTGACAGGACCCGTGTATGTACCTGACAGGACCCGTGTATGTACCTGACAGGACCCGTGTATGTACCTGACAGGACACGTGTATGTACCTGACAGGACCCGTGTATGTACCTGACAGGACACGTGTATGTACCTGACAGGACCCGTGTATGTACCTGACAGGACCCGTGTATGTACCTGACAGGACCCGTGTATGTACCTGACAGGACCCATGTATGTACCTGACAGGACCCATGTATGTATCTGACAGGACCCATGTATGTACCTGACAGGACCCATGTATGTACCTGACAGGACCCATGTATGTACCTGACAGGACCCATGTATGTACCTGACAGGACCCATGTATGTACCTGACAGGACCCATGTATGTACCTGACAGGACCCATGTATGTACCTGACAGGACCCATGTATGTACCTGACAGGACCCATGTATGTACCTGACAGGACCCATGTATGTACCTGACAGGACCCATGTATGTACCTGACAGGACCCATGTATGTACCTGACAGGACCCATGTATGTACCTGACAGGACCCATGTATGTACCTGACAGGACCCATGTATGTACCTGACAGGACCCATGTATGTACCTGACAGGACCCATGTATGTACCTGACAGGACCCATGTATTTACCTGACAGGACCCATGTATGTACCTGACAGGACCCATGTATGTATCTGACAGGACCCATGTATGTACCTGACAGGACCCATGTATGTACCTGACAGGACCCGTGTATGTACCTGACAGGACCCGTGTATGTATCTGACAGGACCCATGTATGTACCTGACAGGACCCATGTATGTACCTGACAGGACCCATGTATGTACCTGACAGGACCCATTTATGTACCTGACAGGACCCGTGTATGTACCTGACAGGACCCGTGTATGTATCTGACAGGACCCATGTATGTACCTGACAGGACCCGTGTATGTACCTGACAGGACCCGTGTATGTACCTGACAGGACCCGTGTATGTATCTGACAGGACCCGTGTATGTACCTGACAGGACCCGTGTATGTACCTGACAGGACCCGTGTATGTACCTGACAGGACCCGTGTATGTACCTGACAGGACACGTGTATGTACCTGACAGGACCCGTGTATGTACCTGACAGGACCCGTGTATGTACCTGACAGGACCCGTGTATGTACCTGACAGGACCCGTGTATGTACCTGACAGGACCCATGTATGTACCTGACAGGACCCATGTATGTACCTGACAGGACCCATGTATGTATCTGACAGGACCCATGTATGTACCTGACAGGACCCGTGTATGTACCTGACAGGACCCATGTATGTACCTGACAGGACCCATGTATGTACCTGACAGGACCCATGTATGTACCTGACAGGACCCATGTATGTACCTGACAGGACCCATGTATGTATCTGACAGGACCCATGTATGTATCTGACAGGACCCATGTATGTACCTGACAGGACCCATGTATGTACCTGACAGGACCCATGTATGTACCTGACAGGACCCATGTATGTACCTGACAGGACCCATGTATGTACCTGACAGGACCCATGTATGTACCTGACAGGACCCATGTATGTATCTGACAGGACCCATGTATGTACCTGACAGGACCCATGTATGTACCTGACAGGACCCATGTATGTACCTGACAGGACCCATGTATGTATCTGACAGGACCCATGTATGTACCTGACAGGACCCGTGTATGTACCTGACAGGACCCGTGTATGTACCTGACAGGACCCGTGTATGTACCTGACAGGACCCGTGTATGTACCTGACAGGACCCGTGTATGTACCTGACAGGACCCATGTATGTATCTGACAGGACCCATGTATGTACCTGACAGGACCCATGTATGTACCTGACAGGACCCATGTATGTACCTGACAGGACCCATGTATGTACCTGACAGGACCCATGTATGTACCTGACAGGACCCGTGTATGTACCTGACAGGACCCATGTATGTACCTGACAGGTCCCATGTATGTACCTGACAGGACCCATGTATGTACCTGACAGGACCCATGTATGTACCTGACAGGACCCATGTATGTACCTGACAGGACCCATGTATGTACCTGACAGGACCCATGTTTGTACCTGACAGGACCCATGTATGTATCTGACAGTACCCATGTATGTATCTGACAGGACCCATGTATGTACCTGACAGGACCCATGTATGTACCTGACAGGACCCATGTATGTATCTGACAGGACCCATGTATGTATCTGACAGGACCCATGTATGTACCTGACAGGACCCATGTATGTACCTGACAGGACCCATGTATGTACCTGACAGGACCCATGTATGTATCTGACAGGACCCATGTATGTACCTGACAGGACCCATGTATGTACCTGACAGGACCCATGTATGTATCTGACAGGACCCATGTATGTACCTGACAGGACCCATTTATGTACCTGACAGGACCCATGTATGTACCTGACAGGACCCGTGTATGTATCTGACAGGACCCATGTATGTACCTGACAGGACCCATGTATGTACCTGACAGGACCCGTGTATGTACCTGACAGGACCCGTGTATGTATCTGACAGGACCCGTGTATGTACCTGACAGGACCCGTGTATGTACCTGACAGGACCCGTGTATGTACCTGACAGGACCCGTGTATGTACCTGACAGGACACGTGTATGTACCTGACAGGACCCGTGTATGTACCTGACAGGACCCGTGTATGTACCTGACAGGACCCGTGTATGTACCTGACAGGACCCGTGTATGTACCTGACAGGACCCATGTATGTACCTGACAGGACCCATGTATGTACCTGACAGGACCCATGTATGTATCTGACAGGACCCATGTATGTACCTGACAGGACCCATGTATGTACCTGACAGGACCCATGTATGTATCTGACAGGACCCATGTATGTACCTGACAGGACCCATGTATGTACCTGACAGGACCCATGTATGTACCTGACAGGACCCATATATGTATCTGACAGGACCCATGTATGTATCTGACAGGACCCATGTATGTATCTGACAGGACCCATGTATGTACCTGACAGGACCCATGTATGTACCTGACAGGACCCATGTATTTACCTGACAGGTCCCATGTATGTACCTGACAGGACCCATGTATGTACCTGACAGGACCCATGTATGTACCTGACAGGACCCATGTATGTAACTGACAGGACCCATGTATGTACCTGACAGGACCCATGTATGTATCTGACAGGACCCATGTATGTACCTGACAGGACCCATGTATGTACCTGACAGGACCCATGTATGTATCTGACAGGACCCATGTATGTACCTGACAGGACCCATGTATGTACCTGACAGGACCCATGTATGTACCTGACAGGACCCATGTATGTACCTGACAGGACCCATGTATGTACCTGACAGGACCCATGTATGTACCTGACAGGACCCATGTATGTATCTGACAGGACCCATGTATGTACCTGACAGGACCCATGTATGTACCTGACAGGACCCATGTATGTACCTGACAGGACCCATGTATGTATCTGACAGGACCCATGTATGTACCTGACAGGACCCATGTATGTACCTGACAGGACCCATGTATGTACCTGACAGGACCCATGTATGTACCTGACAGGACCCATGTTTGTACCTGACAGGACCCATGTATGTATCTGACAGTACCCATGTATGTATCTGACAGGACCCATGTATGTACCTGACAGGACCCATGTATGTACCTGACAGGACCCATGTATGTACCTGACAGGACCCATGTATGTACCTGACAGGACCCATGTATGTACCTGACAGAACCCATGTATGTACCTGACAGAACCCATGTATGTACCTGACAGGACCCATGTATGTACCTGACAGGACCCATGTATGTACCTGACAGGACCCATGTATGTACCTGACAGGACCCATGTATGTACCTGACAGGACCCATGTATGTACCTGACAGGACCCATGTATGTACCTGACAGGACCCATGTATGTACCTGACAGGACCCATGTTTGTACCTGACAGGACCCATGTATGTATCTGACAGTACCCATGTATGTATCTGACAGGACCCATGTATGTACCTGACAGGACCCATGTATGTACCTGACAGGACCCATGTATGTACCTGACAGGACCCATGTATGTACCTGACAGGACCCATGTATGTACCTGACAGGACCCATGTATGTACCTGACAGAACCCATGTATGTACCTGACAGGACCCATGTATGTACCTGACAGGACCCATGTATGTACCTGACAGGACCCATGTATGTACCTGACAGGACCCATGTATGTACCTGACAGGACCCATGTATGTATCTGACAGGACCCATGTATGTACCTGACAGGACCCATGTATGTATCTGACAGGACCCATGTATGTACCTGACAGGACCCATGTATGTACCTGACAGGACCCATGTATGTACCTGACAGGACCCATGTTTGTACCTGACAGGACCCATGTATGTATCTGACAGTACCCATGTATGTATCTGACAGGACCCATGTATGTACCTGACAGGACCCATGTATGTACCTGACAGGACCCATGTATGTACCTGACAGGACCCATGTATGTACCTGACAGGACCCATGTATGTACCTGACAGGACCCATGTATGTACCTGACAGGACCCATGTATGTACCTGACAGGACCCATGTATGTACCTGACAGGACCCATGTATGTACCTGACAGGACCCATGTATGTACCTGACAGGACCCATGTATGTATCTGACAGGACCCATGTATGTACCTGACAGGACCCATGTATGTATCTGACAGGACCCATGTATGTACCTGACAGGACCCATGTATGTACCTGACAGGACCCATGTATGTATCTGACAGGACCCATGTATGTACCTGACAGGACCCATGTATGTACCTGACAGGACCCATGTATGTACCTGACAGGACCCATGTATGTATCTGACAGGACCCATGTATGTACCTGACAGGACCCATGTATGTACCTGACAGGACCCATGTATGTATCTGACAGGACCCATGTATGTACCTGACAGGACCCATGTATGTACCTGACAGGACCCATGTATGTATCTGACAGGACCCATGTATGTACCTGACAGGACCCATGTATGTACCTGACAGGACCCATGTATGTACCTGACAGGACCCATATATGTATCTGACAGGACCCATGTATGTATCTGACAGGACCCATGTATGTACCTGACAGGACCCATGTATGTACCTGACAGGACCCATGTATGTACCTGACAGGACCCATGTATGTACCTGACAGGTCCCATGTATGTACCTGACAGGACCCATGTATGTACCTGACAGGACCCATGTATGTACCTGACAGGACCCATGTATGTAACTGACAGGACCCATGTATGTACCTGACAGGACCCATGTATGTATCTGACAGGACCCATGTATGTACCTGACAGGACCCATGTATGTACCTGACAGGACCCATGTATGTACCTGACAGGACCCATGTATGTACCTGACAGGACCCATGTATGTACCTGACAGGACCCATGTATGTACCTGACAGGACCCATGTATGTACCTGACAGGACCCATGTATGTACCTGACAGGACCCATGTATGTACCTGACAGGACCCATGTATGTATCTGACAGGACCCATGTATGTACCTGACAGGACCCATGTATGTACCTGACAGGACCCATGTATGTACCTGACAGGACCCATGTATGTATCTGACAGGACCCATGTATGTACCTGACAGGACCCATGTATGTACCTGACAGGACCCATGTATGTACCTGACAGGACCCATGTATGTACCTGACAGGACCCATGTATGTACCTGACAGGACCCATGTATGTACCTGACAGGACCCATGTATGTATCTGACAGGACCCATGTATGTACCTGACAGGACCTATGTATGTACCTGACAGGACCCATGTATGTACCTGACAGGACCCATGTATGTACCTGACAGGACCCATGTATGTACCTGACAGGACCCATGTATGTACCTGACAGGACCCATGTATGTATCTGACAGGACCCATGTATGTACCTGACAGGACCCATGTATGTATCTGACAGGACCCATGTATGTACCTGACAGGACCCATGTATGTATCTGACAGGACCCATGTATGTATCTGACAGGACCCATGTATGTACCTGACAGGACCCATGTATGTACCTGACAGGACCCATGTATGTACCTGACAGGACCCATGTATGTACCTGACAGGACCCATGTATGTACCTGACAGAACCCATGTATGTACCTGACAGGACCCATGTATGTACCTGACAGGACCCATGTATGTACCTGACAGGACCCATGTATGTACCTGACAGGACCCATGTATGTACCTGACAGGACCCATGTATGTATCTGACAGGACCCATGTATGTACCTGACAGGACCCATGTATGTATCTGACAGGACCCATGTATGTACCTGACAGGACCCATGTATGTACCTGACAGGACCCATGTATGTACCTGACAGGACCCATGTTTGTACCTGACAGGACCCATGTATGTATCTGACAGTACCCATGTATGTATCTGACAGGACCCATGTATGTACCTGACAGGACCCATGTATGTACCTGACAGGACCCATGTATGTACCTGACAGGACCCATGTATGTACCTGACAGGACCCATGTATGTACCTGACAGGACCCATGTATGTACCTGACAGGACCCATGTATGTACCTGACAGGACCCATGTATGTACCTGACAGGACCCATGTATGTACCTGACAGGACCCATGTATGTACCTGACAGGACCCATGTATGTATCTGACAGGACCCATGTATGTACCTGACAGGACCCATGTATGTATCTGACAGGACCCATGTATGTACCTGACAGGACCCATGTATGTACCTGACAGGACCCATGTATGTATCTGACAGGACCCATGTATGTACCTGACAGGACCCATGTATGTACCTGACAGGACCCATGTATGTACCTGACAGGACCCATGTATGTATCTGACAGGACCCATGTATGTACCTGACAGGACCCATGTATGTACCTGACAGGACCCATGTATGTATCTGACAGGACCCATGTATGTACCTGACAGGACCCATGTATGTACCTGACAGGACCCATGTATGTATCTGACAGGACCCATGTATGTACCTGACAGGACCCATGTATGTACCTGACAGGACCCATGTATGTACCTGACAGGACCCATATATGTATCTGACAGGACCCATGTATGTATCTGACAGGACCCATGTATGTACCTGACAGGACCCATGTATGTACCTGACAGGACCCATGTATGTACCTGACAGGACCCATGTATGTACCTGACAGGTCCCATGTATGTACCTGACAGGACCCATGTATGTACCTGACAGGACCCATGTATGTACCTGACAGGACCCATGTATGTAACTGACAGGACCCATGTATGTACCTGACAGGACCCATGTATGTATCTGACAGGACCCATGTATGTACCTGACAGGACCCATGTATGTACCTGACAGGACCCATGTATGTACCTGACAGGACCCATGTATGTACCTGACAGGACCCATGTATGTACCTGACAGGACCCATGTATGTACCTGACAGGACCCATGTATGTACCTGACAGGACCCATGTATGTACCTGACAGGACCCATGTATGTACCTGACAGGACCCATGTATGTATCTGACAGGACCCATGTATGTACCTGACAGGACCCATGTATGTACCTGACAGGACCCATGTATGTACCTGACAGGACCCATGTATGTATCTGACAGGACCCATGTATGTACCTGACAGGACCCATGTATGTACCTGACAGGACCCCTGTATGTACCTGACAGGACCCATGTATGTACCTGACAGGACCCATGTATGTACCTGACAGGACCCATGTATGTATCTGACAGGACCCATGTATGTATCTGACAGGACCCATGTATGTACCTGACAGGACCCATGTATGTACCTGACAGGACCCATGTATGTACCTGACAGGACCCATGTATGTACCTGACAGGACCCATGTATGTACCTGACAGGACCCATGTATGTACCTGACAGGACCCATGTATGTATCTGACAGGACCCATGTATGTACCTGACAGGACCCATGTATGTATCTGACAGGACCCATGTATGTACCTGACAGGACCCATGTATGTACCTGACAGGACCCATGTATGTATCTGACAGGACCCATGTATGTACCTGACAGGACCCATGTATGTACCTGACAGGACCCATGTATGTACCTGACAGGACCCATGTATGTATCTGACAGGACCCATGTATGTACCTGACAGGACCCATGTATGTATCTGACAGGACCCATGTATGTAACTGACAGGACCCATGTATGTACCTGACAGGACCCATGTATGTATCTGACAGGACCCATGTATGTACCTGACAGGACCCATGTATGTACCTGACAGGACCCATGTATGTACCTGACAGGACCCATGTATGTACCTGACAGGACCCATGTATGTACCTGACAGGACCCATGTATGTACCTGACAGGACCCATGTATGTATCTGACAGGACCCATGTATGTACCTGACAGGACCCATGTATGTATCTGACAGGACCCATGTATGTAACTGACAGGACCCATGTATGTACCTGACAGGACCCATGTATGTATCTGACAGGACCCATGTATGTACCTGACAGGACCCATGTATGTACCTGACAGGACCCATGTATGTACCTGACAGGACCCATGTATGTACCTGACAGGACCCATGTATGTATCTGACAGGACCCATGTATGTACCTGACAGGACCCATGTATGTACCTGACAGGACCCATGTATGTACCTGACAGGACCCATGTATGTATCTGACAGGACCCATGTATGTAACTGACAGGACCCATGTATGTACCTGACAGGACCCATGTATGTACCTGACAGGACCCATGTATGTATCTGACAGGACCCATGTATGTACCTGACAGGACCCATGTATGTACCTGACAGGACCCATGTATGTACCTGACAGGACCCATGTATGTACCTGACAGGACCCATGTATGTACCTGACAGGACCCATGTATGTACCTGACAGGACCCATGTTTGTACCTGACAGGACCCATGTATGTATCTGACAGTACCCATGTATGTATCTGACAGGACCCATGTATGTACCTGACAGGACCCATGTATGTACCTGACAGGACCCATGTATGTACCTGACAGGACCCATGTATGTACCTGACAGGACCCATGTATGTACCTGACAGGACCCATGTATGTACCTGACAGGACCCATGTATGTACCTGACAGGACCCATGTATGTACCTGACAGGACCCATGTATGTACCTGACAGGACCCATGTATGTACCTGACAGGACCCATGTATGTACCTGACAGGACCCATGTATGTACCTGACAGGACCCATGTATGTACCTGACAGGACCCATGTATGTATCTGACAGGACCCATGTATGTACCTGACAGGACCCATGTATGTACCTGACAGGACCCATGTATGTACCTGACAGGACCCATGTATGTACCTGACAGGACCCATGTATGTATCTGACAGGACCCATGTATGTACCTGACAGGACCCATGTATGTACCTGACAGGACCCATGTATGTACCTGACAGGACCCATGTATGTATCTGACAGGACCCATGTATGTACCTGACAGGACCCATGTATGTACCTGACAGGACCCATGTATGTACCTGACAGGACCCATGTATGTACCTGACAGGACCCATGTATGTACCTGACAGGACCCATGTATGTACCTGACAGGACCCATGTTTGTACCTGACAGGACCCATGTATGTATCTGACAGTACCCATGTATGTATCTGACAGGACCCATGTATGTACCTGACAGGACCCATGTATGTACCTGACAGGACCCATGTATGTACCTGACAGGACCCATGTATGTACCTGACAGGACCCATGTATGTACCTGACAGGACCCATGTATGTACCTGACAGGACCCATGTATGTACCTGACAGGACCCATGTATGTACCTGACAGGACCCATGTATGTACCTGACAGGACCCATGTATGTACCTGACAGGACCCATGTATGTACCTGACAGGACCCATGTATGTATCTGACAGGACCCATGTATGTACCTGACAGGACCCATGTATGTACCTGACAGGACCCATGTATGTACCTGACAGGACCCATGTATGTATCTGACAGGACCCATGTATGTACCTGACAGGACCCATGTATGTACCTGACAGGACCCATGTATGTACCTGACAGGACCCATGTTTGTACCTGACAGGACCCATGTATCTGACAGTACCCATGTATGTATCTGACAGGACCCATGTATGTACCTGACAGGACCCATGTATGTACCTGACAGGACCCATGTATGTACCTGACAGGACCCATGTATGTACCTGACAGGACCCATGTATGTACCTGACAGGACCCATGTATGTACCTGACAGGACCCATGTATGTACCTGACAGGACCCATGTATGTACCTGACAGGACCCATGTATGTACCTGACAGGACCCATGTATGTACCTGACAGGACCCATGTATGTACCTGACAGGACCCATGTATGTATCTGACAGGACCCATGTATGTACCTGACAGGACCCATGTATGTACCTGACAGGACCCATGTATGTACCTGACAGGACCCATGTATGTATCTGACAGGACCCATGTATGTACCTGACAGGACCCATGTATGTACCTGACAGGACCCATGTACAGTGGGGAGAACAAGTATTTGATACACTGCCGATTTTGCAGGTTTTCCTACTTACAAAGCATGTAGAGGTCTGTAATTTTTATCATAGGTACACTTCAACTATGAGAGACGGAATCTAAAACAAAAATCCAGAAAATCACATTGTATGATTTTTAAGTAATTAATTTGCATTTTATTGCATGACATAAGTATTTGATACATCAGAAAAGCAGAACTTAATATTTGGTACAGAAACCTTTGTTTGCAATTACAGAGATCATACGTTTCCTGTAGTTCTTGACTAGGTTTGCACACACTGCAGCAGGGATTTTGGCCCACTCCTCCCTACAGATCTTCTCCAGATCCTTCAGGTTTCGGGGCTGTCGCTGGGCAATACGGACTTTCAGCTCCCTCCAAAGATTTTCTATTGGGTTCAGGTCTGGAGACTGGCTAGGCCACTCCAGGACCTTGAGATGCTTCTTACGGAGCCACTCCTTAGTTGCCATGGCTGTGTGCTTCGTGTCGTTGTCATGCTGGAAGACCCAGCCACGACCCATCTTCAATGCTCTTACTGAGGGAAGGAGGTTGTTGGCCAAGATCTCGCGATACATGGCCCCATCCATCCTCCCCTCAATACGGTGCAGTCGTCCTGTACCCTTTGCAGAAAAGCATCCCCAAAGAATGATGTTTCCACCTCCATGCTTCACGGTTGGGATGGTGTTCTTGGGGTTGTACTCATACTTCTTCTTCCTCCAAACACGGCGAGTGGAGTTAGACCAAAAAGCTCTATTTTTGTCTCATCAGACCACATGACCTTCTCCCATTCCTCCTCTGGATCATCCAGATGGTCATTGGCAAACTTCAGACGGGCCTGGACATGCACTGGCTTAAGCAGGGGGACCTTGCGTGCGCTGCAGGATTTTAATCCATGACGGCGTAGTGTGTTACTAATGGTTTTCTTTGAGACTGTGGTCCCAGTTCTCTTCAGGTCATTGACCAGGTCCTGCCGTGTAGTTCTGGGCTGATCCCTCACCTTCCTCATGATCATTGATGCCCCACGAGGTGAAATCTTGCATGGAGCCCCAGACCGAGGGTGATTGACCGTCATCTTGAACTTCTTCCATTTTCTAATAATTGCGCCAACAGTTGTTTCCTTCTCACCAAGCTGCTTGCCTATTGTCCTGTAGCCCATCCCAGCCTTGTGCAGGTCTACAATTTTATCCCTGATGTCCTTACACAGCTCTCTGGTCTTGGCCATTGTGGAGAGGTTGGAATCTGTTTGATTGAGTGTGTGGACAGGTGTCTTTTATACAGGTAACGAGTTCAAACAGGTGCAGTTAATACAGGTAATGAGTGGAGAACAGGAGGGCTTCTTAAAGAAAAACTAACAGGTCTGTGAGAGCCGGAATTCTTACTGGTTGGTAGGTGATCAAATACTTATGTCATGCAATAAAATGCAAATTAATTATTTAAAAATCATACAATGTGATTTTCTGGATTTTTGTTTTAGATTCCGTCTCTCACAGGTGAAGTGTACCTATGATAAAAATGACAGACCTCTACATGCTTTGTAAGTAGGAAAACCTGCAAAATCGGCAGTGTATCAAATACTTGTTCTCCCCACTGTATGTACCTGACAGGACCCATGTATGTACCTGACAGGACCCATGTATGTACCTGACAGGACCCATGTATGTACCTGACAGGACCCATGTTTGTACCTGACAGGACCCATGTATGTATCTGACAGTACCCATGTATGTACCTGACAGGACCCATGTATGTATCTGACAGGACCCATGTATGTACCTGACAGGACCCATGTATGTACCTGACAGGACCCATGTATGTACCTGACAGGACCCATGTATGTACCTGACAGGACCCATGTATGTACCTGACAGGACCCATGTATGTACCTGACAGGACCCATGTATGTACCTGACAGGACCCATGTATGTACCTGACAGGACCCATGTATGTACCTGACAGGACCCATGTATGTACCTGACAGGACCCATGTATGTACCTGACAGGACCCATGTATGTACCTGACAGGACCCATGTATGTACCTGACAGGACCCATGTATGTATCTGACAGGACCCATGTATGTACCTGACAGGACCCATGTATGTACCTGACAGGACCCATGTATGTATCTGACAGGACCCATGTATGTACCTGACAGGACCCATGTATGTACCTGACAGGACCCATGTATGTACCTGACAGGACCCATGTATGTACCTGACAGGACCCATGTATGTACCTGACAGGACCCATGTATGTATCTGACAGGACCCATGTATGTACCTGACAGGACCCATGTATGTATCTGACAGGACCCATGTATGTATCTGACAGGACCCATGTATGTACCTGACAGGACCCATGTATGTACCTGACAGGACCCATGTATGTACCTGACAGGACCCATGTATGTACCTGACAGGACCCATGTATGTACCTGACAGGACCCATGTATGTATCTGACAGGACCCATGTATGTACCTGACAGGACCCATGTATGTATCTGACAGGACCCATGTATGTACCTGACAGGACCCATGTATGTACCTGACAGGACCCATGTATGTATCTGACAGGACCCATGTATGTACCTGACAGGACCCATGTATGTACCTGACAGGACCCATGTATGTACCTGACAGGACCCATGTATGTATCTGACAGGACCCATGTATGTACCTGACAGGACCCATGTATGTATCTGACAGGACCCATGTATGTAACTGACAGGACCCATGTATGTACCTGACAGGACCCATGTATGTATCTGACAGGACCCATGTATGTACCTGACAGGACCCATGTATGTACCTGACAGGACCCATGTATGTACCTGACAGGACCCATGTATGTACCTGACAGGACCCATGTATGTACCTGACAGGACCCATGTATGTACCTGACAGGACCCATGTATGTACCTGACAGGACCCATGTATGTACCTGACAGGACCCATGTATGTATCTGACAGGACCCATGTATGTACCTGACAGGACCCATGTATGTATCTGACAGGACCCATGTATGTACCTGACAGGACCCATGTATGTACCTGACAGGACCCATGTATGTATCTGACAGGACCCATGTATGTACCTGACAGGACCCATGTATGTACCTGACAGGACCCATGTATGTACCTGACAGGACCCATGTATGTATCTGACAGGACCCATGTAAGTACCTGACAGGACCCATGTATGTACCTGACAGGACCCATGTATGTACCTGACAGGACCCATGTATGTATCTGACAGGACCCATGTATGTACCTGACAGGACCCATGTATGTACCTGACAGGACCCATGTATGTACCTGACAGGACCCATGTATGTACCTGACAGGACCCATGTATGTACCTGACAGGAACCATGTATGTACCTGACAGGACCCATGTATGTACCTGACAGGACCCATGTATGTACCTGACAGGACCCATGTATGTACCTGACAGGACCCATGTATGTACCTGACAGGACCCATGTATGTATCTGACAGGACCCATGTATGTATCTGACAGGACCCATGTATGTACCTGACAGGACCCATGTATGTATCTGACAGGACCCATGTATGTACCTGACAGGACCCATGTATGTACCTGACAGGACCCATGTATGTATCTGACAGGACCCATGTATGTACCTGACAGGACCCATGTATGTACCTGACAGGACCCATGTATGTATCTGACAGGACCCATGTATGTACCTGACAGGACCCATGTATGTACCTGACAGGACCCATGTATGTACCTGACAGGACCCATGTATGTATCTGACAGGACCCATGTATGTACCTGACAGGACCCATGTATGTACCTGACAGGACCCATGTATGTATCTGACAGGACCCATGTATGTACCTGACAGGACCCATGTATGTACCTGACAGGACCCATGTATGTATCTGACAGGACCCATGTATGTACCTGACAGGACCCATGTATGTACCTGACAGGACCCATGTATGTACCTGACAGGACCCATATATGTATCTGACAGGACCCATGTATGTATCTGACAGGACCCATGTATGTACCTGACAGGACCCATGTATGTACCTGACAGGACCCATGTATGTACCTGACAGGACCCATGTATGTACCTGACAGGTCCCATGTATGTACCTGACAGGACCCATGTATGTACCTGACAGGACCCATGTATGTACCTGACAGGAACCATGTATGTAACTGACAGGACCCATGTATGTACCTGACAGGACCCATGTATGTATCTGACAGGACCCATGTATGTACCTGACAGGACCCATGTATGTACCTGACAGGACCCATGTATGTACCTGACAGGACCCATGTATGTACCTGACAGGACCCATGTATGTACCTGACAGGACCCATGTATGTACCTGACAGGACCCATGTATGTACCTGACAGGACCCATGTATGTACCTGACAGGACCCATGTATGTACCTGACAGGACCCATGTATGTATCTGACAGGACCCATGTATGTACCTGACAGGACCCATGTATGTACCTGACAGGACCCATGTATGTACCTGACAGGACCCATGTATGTATCTGACAGGACCCATGTATGTACCTGACAGGACCCATGTATGTACCTGACAGGACCCATGTATGTACCTGACAGGACCCATGTATGTACCTGACAGGACCCATGTATGTACCTGACAGGACCCATGTTTGTACCTGACAGGACCAATGTATGTATCTGACAGTACCCATGTATGTATCTGACAGGACCCATGTATGTACCTGACAGGACCCATGTATGTACCTGACAGGACCCATGTATGTACCTGACAGGACCCATGTATGTACCTGACAGGACCCATGTATGTACCTGACAGGACCCATGTATGTACCTGACAGGACCCATGTATGTACCTGACAGGACCCATGTATGTACCTGACAGGACCCATGTATGTACCTGACAGGACCCATGTATGTACCTGACAGGACCCATGTATGTACCTGACAGGACCCATGTATGTATCTGACAGGACCCATGTATGTACCTGACAGGACCCATGTATGTATCTGACAGGACCCATGTATGTACCTGACAGGACCCATGTATGTACCTGACAGGACCCATGTATGTATCTGACAGGACCCATGTATGTACCTGACAGGACCCATGTATGTACCTGACAGGACCCATGTATGTACCTGACAGGACCCATGTATGTACCTGACAGGACCCATGTATGTACCTGACAGGACCCATGTATGTATCTGACAGGACCCATGTATGTACCTGACAGGACCCATGTATGTATCTGACAGGACCCATGTATGTATCTGACAGGACCCATGTATGTACCTGACAGGACCCATGTATGTACCTGACAGGACCCATGTATGTACCTGACAGGACCCATGTATGTACCTGACAGGACCCATGTATGTACCTGACAGGACCCATGTATGTACCTGACAGGACCCATGTATGTATCTGACAGGACCCATGTATGTACCTGACAGGACCCATGTATGTATCTGACAGGACCCATGTATGTACCTGACAGGACCCATGTATGTACCTGACAGGACCCATGTATGTATCTGACAGGACCCATGTATGTACCTGACAGGACCCATGTATGTACCTGACAGGACCCATGTATGTACCTGACAGGACCCATGTATGTATCTGACAGGACCCATGTATGTACCTGACAGGACCCATGTATGTATCTGACAGGACCCATGTATGTAACTGACAGGACCCATGTATGTACCTGACAGGACCCATGTATGTATCTGACAGGACCCATGTATGTACCTGACAGGACCCATGTATGTACCTGACAGGACCCATGTATGTACCTGACAGGACCCATGTATGTACCTGACAGGACCCATGTATGTATCTGACAGGACCCATGTATGTACCTGACAGGACCCATGTATGTACCTGACAGGACCCATGTATGTACCTGACAGGACCCATGTATGTACCTGACAGGACCCATGTATGTATCTGACAGGACCCATGTATGTACCTGACAGGACCCATGTATGTACCTGACAGGACCCATGTATGTACCTGACATGACCCATGTATGTATCTGACAGGACCCATGTATGTACCTGACAGGACCCATGTATGTACCTGACAGGACCCATGTATGTACCTGACAGGACCCATGTATGTACCTGACAGGACCCATGTATGTACCTGACAGGACCCATGTATGTACCTGACAGGACCCATGTTTGTACCTGACAGGACCCATGTATGTATCTGACAGTACCCATGTATGTATCTGACAGGACCCATGTATGTACCTGACAGGACCCATGTATGTACCTGACAGGACCCATGTATGTACCTGACAGGACCCATGTATGTACCTGACAGGACCCATGTATGTACCTGACAGGACCCATGTATGTACCTGACAGGACCCATGTATGTACCTGACAGGACCCATGTATGTACCTGACAGGACCCATGTATGTACCTGACAGGACCCATGTATGTATCTGACAGGACCCATGTATGTACCTGACAGGACCCATGTATGTACCTGACAGGACCCATGTATGTACCTGACAGGACCCATGTATGTATCTGACAGGACCCATGTATGTACCTGACAGGACCCATGTATGTACCTGACAGGACCCATGTATGTACCTGACAGGACCCATGTATGTACCTGACAGGACCCATGTATGTACCTGACAGGACCCATGTATGTACCTGACAGGACCCATGTATGTACCTGACAGGACCCATGTATGTATCTGACAGGACCCATGTATGTACCTGACAGGACCCATGTATGTATCTGACAGGACCCATGTATGTACCTGACAGGACCCATGTATGTACCTGACAGGACCCATGTATGTATCTGACAGGACCCATGTATGTACCTGACAGGACCCATGTATGTACCTGACAGGACCCATGTATGTACCTGACAGGACCCATGTATGTACCTGACAGGACCCATGTATGTATCTGACAGGACCCATGTATGTACCTGACAGGACCCATGTATGTACCTGACAGGACCCATGTATGTACCTGACAGGACCCATGTATGTACCTGACAGGACCCATGTATGTACCTGACAGGACCCATGTATGTACCTGACAGGACCCATGTATGTACCTGACAGGACCCATGTATGTATCTGACAGGACCCATGTATGTACCTGACAGGACCCATGTATGTACCTGACAGGACCCATGTATGTACCTGACAGGACCCATGTATGTACCTGACAGGACCCATGTATGTACCTGACAGGACCCATGTATGTACCTGACAGGACCCATGTATGTACCTGACAGGACCCATGTATGTACCTGACAGGACCCATGTATGTACCTGACAGGACCCATGTATGTACCTGACAGGACCCATGTATGTACCTGACAGGACCCATGTATGTATCTGACAGGACCCATGTATGTATCTGACAGGACCCATGTATGTACCTGACAGGACCCATGTATGTACCTGACAGGACCCATGTATGTACCTGACAGGACCCATGTATGTATCTGACAGGACCCATGTATGTACCTGACAGGACCCATGTATGTATCTGACAGGACCCATGTATGTACCTGACAGGACCCATGTATGTACCTGACAGGACCCATTTATGTATCTGACAGGACCCATGTATGTACCTGACAGGACCCATGTATGTACCTGACAGGACCCATGTATGTACCTGACAGGACCCATGTATGTACCTGACAGGACCCATGTATGTACCTGACAGGACCCATGTATGTACCTGACAGGACCCATGTATGTACCTGACAGGACCCATGTATGTACCTGACAGGACCCATGTATGTACCTGACAGGACCCATGTATGTACCTGACAGGACCCATGTATGTACCTGACAGGACCCATGTATGTACCTGACAGGACCCATGTATGTATCTGACAGGACCCATGTATGTACCTGACAGGACCCATGTATGTACCTGACAGGACCCATGTATGTACCTGACAGGACCCATGTATGTACCTGACAGGACCCATGTATGTACCTGACAGGACCCATGTATGTACCTGACAGGACCCATGTATGTATCTGACAGGACCCATGTATGTACCTGACAGGACCCATGTATGTATCTGACAGGACCCATGTATGTACCTGACAGGACCCATGTATGTACCTGACAGGACCCATGTATGTATCTGACAGGACCCATGTATGTACCTGACAGGACCCATGTATGTACCTGACAGGACCCATGTATGTATCTGACAGGACCCATGTATGTACCTGACAGGACCCATGTATGTATCTGACAGGACCCATGTATATACCTGACAGGACCCATGTATGTACCTGACAGGACCCATGTATGTAACTGACAGGACCCATGTATGTACCTGACAGGACCCATGTATGTACCTGACAGGACCCATGTATGTACCTGACAGGACCCATGTATGTACCTGACAGGACCCATGTATGTACCTGACAGGACCCATGTATGTACCTGACAGGACCCATGTATGTACCTGACAGGACCCATGTATGTACCTGACAGGACCCATGTATGTACCTGACAGGACCCATGTATGTATCTGACAGGACCCATGTATGTACCTGACAGGACCCATGTATGTATCTGACAGGACCCATGTATATACCTGACAGGACCCATGTATGTACCTGACAGGACCCATGTATGTACCTGACAGGACCCATGTATGTACCTGACAGGACCCATGTATGTACCTGACAGGACCCATGTATGTACCTGACAGGACCCATGTATGTACCTGACAGGACCCATGTATGTACCTGACAGGACCCATGTATGTACCTGACAGGACCCATGTATGTACCTGACAGGACCCATGTATGTATCTGACAGGACCCATGTATGTACCTGACAGGACCCATGTATGTATCTGACAGGACCCATGTATGTACCTGACAGGACCCATGTATGTACCTGACAGGACCCATGTATGTATCTGACAGGACCCATGTATGTACCTGACAGGACCCATGTATGTACCTGACAGGACCCATGTATGTATCTGACAGGACCCATGTATGTACCTGACAGGACCCATGTATGTATCTGACAGGACCCATGTATGTACCTGACAGGACCCATGTATGTACCTGACAGGACCCATGTATGTACCTGACAGGAACCATGTATGTATCTGACAGGACCCATGTATATACCTGACAGGACCCATGTATGTACCTGACAGGACCCATGTATGTACCTGACAGGACCCATGTATGTATCTGACAGGACCCATGTATGTACCTGACAGGACCCGTGTATGTACCTGACAGGACCCGTGTATGTACCTGACAGGACCCGTGTATGTACCTGACAGGACACGTGTATGTACCTGACAAGACCCGTGTATGTACCTGACAGGACCCGTGTATGTACCTGACAGGACCCGTGTATGTACCTGACAGGACCCGTGTATGTACCTGACAGGACCCGTGTATGTATCTGACAGGACCCATGTATGTACCTGACAGGACCCATGTATGTACCTGACAGGACCCGTGTATGTACCTGACAGGACCCATGTATGTACCTGACAGGACCCATGTATGTACCTGACAGGACCCGTGTATGTACCTGACAGGACCCATGTATGTACCTGACAGGACCCATGTATGTACCTGACAGGACCCATGTATGTACCTGACAGGACCCATGTATGTACCTGACAGGACCCATGTATGTACCTGACAGGACCCATGTATGTACCTGACAGGACCCATGTATGTACCTGACAGGACCCATGTATGTACCTGACAGGACCCATGTATGTACCTGACAGGACCCATGTATGTACCTGACAGGACCCATGTATGTATCTGACAGGACCCATGTATGTATCTGACAGGACCCATGTATGTACCTGACAGGACCCATGTATGTACCTGACAGGACCCATGTATGTACCTGACAGGACCCATGTATGTACCTGACAGGACCCATGTATGTACCTGACAGGACCCATGTATGTACCTGACAGGACCCATGTATGTACCTGACAGGACCCATGTATGTACCTGACAGGACACATGTATGTACCTGACAGGACCCATGTATGTACCTGGCAGGACCCATGTATGTATCTGACAGGACCCATGTATGTACCTGACAGGACCCATGTATGTACCTGACAGGACCCATGTATGTATCTGACAGGACCCATGTATGTACCTGACAGGACCCATGTATGTACCTGACAGGACCCATGTATGTATCTGACAGGACCCATGTATGTACCTGACAGGACCCATGTATGTATCTGACAGGACCCATGTATGTACCTGACAGGACCCATGTATGTACCTGACAGGACCCACGTATGTACCTGACAGGACCCATGTATGTATCTGACAGGACCCATGTATGTACCTGACAGGACCCATGTATGTACCTGACAGGACCCATGTATGTACCTGACAGGACCCATGTATGTATCTGACAGGACCCATGTATGTACCTGACAGGACCCGGTTACTGCTCAAGCTTGGTGTGTCGCTTAGTGTGTCCACAGTCCTATGTAGTCATGTGTGTGTCCCGAGGACCTCCACTTGCGTATGACAAAGTTGGTGTTTACAGAATACGTGTAAGGCTTTCCTTTTCTTCTTTAACTCCAGGCTATAGTCAAGTCGTACAAAAGAAAGATTGTTTCTTGGTCCATCTCCTCCGCTGCAGAGAGAGTAAAAGGAGAACCTAGTCACTTGCACAACTGAATGCATTAAACCCAAATGTATCTTTAACCCAACACCTCTGAATCAGAGAGGTGCGGGGGTCTGCCTTAATCGTCATACACGTCTCCCGCATTCAAAAGTAGAAAGGCAGATATTTCCAACTTGCTGGCACGGGGATTCGAACCAGCGACCTATCAGTTACTGGCCCAACGCTCTTAACCGCTATGCTTCACTGCTAGGGAGGTGTTAAGGGATAATTTCACCCACATTTCTAAATTAAATACTTTACCGCATTCAAAACTATTTGGAACTTGGAAGAGTACGGGGTCAAATCATGATTTAAGCGATCTTCAGGTTGGAAAGTTGGATCTCTAGAAAAGAAGCCAGGGTTCCCGCTTTGGAATTCTCCAAAGTCCAACAGGACATACATGGGTCCTGTCAGGTACATACATGGGTCCTGTCTGATTTGGATGACCGCTCAAATAGATTTTTCCTAGTCGGAGCTCGTTTTTTTCCCCTGAGTTCTCAGTTGTTTTGAATGCACTGAAGACGAAGATTTTCAAGTTCACAGTTCTGAACATGAACATGGCATAACACGCTACTGAACCGTGACACTAGTATATTGACATGCATATTGGTATAAAAAAAACAGCAACGTATTCACCTAAAAATATAAGTATTTAGGCAAATCATCAGTTAGCTAGCTAGCTACCTATCACATAAATTGTGCAAAAATATGATCGCTAAAGTTAGCTGGCTAAGCGCTAGCCAGTCAGTCAGTGGCGCTGACAGATTGAAACTGGTATCAGCAAAATGTATTATCTCATAAAAAATGATATTGCTAACTAGACAAATGTTTGCTAATAAAATGTAAAAGTTTAAACCAAACTTTGGTAGGTAGCAAGCTAGATACAGTAGCTTGGTTTCCATTTTCAAACAGATGTTTCTAATCCCCCTGATTGGTCATGTCACGATCGTGTGGAGGAGAGACGGACCAAGGCGCAGCGTGTGCAAAATACATCTTCTTTTATTAGAAGAAAGGAAAAACACGAAAACAAACACTATACACAAAACAAACCAAAACAACCGTGAAGCTAAATGACGTAAGTGCATGGACAAGCAACAAACGTTCAACATAGACAATTACCCACAAATACATGATGCCTATGGCCACCTTAAATATGGCTCCCAATCAGAGACAAATGAAAAACATCTGTCTCTGATTGAGAACCACTCAGGCAACCATAGACATAACTAGACACATTCACTCAACCATAGACTTCCCTAGAAACATTCACTCAACACAAACCCATACACTAACAAATCCCCCTAGACACTACAACCACCCAAGACAAGACAAAAACACAAACATACCCCATGTCACACCCTGACCTAACTAAAATAATAAAGAAAACAAAGAATACTAAGGCCAGGGCGTGACAGGTCATCAACGGTTACTGGTCTTGGAACTTGTTGCCACAGATTCACCCCTACTGGCAAACGTTTGCAAACTTCTGGCAACATTTTGTGGCACACTATTTAGTTTGCAGCAAATTTGATATAAAGTTTTTCAAGGTTCTGTTAAATCAAAAGCTTCAGGAGACAGTTTCCCTCTCACCTCCTATTAAATCTCCTCTCGCACGTTGCCCAGTTGTTCTGTTGTACAACCAGGATCATGAGATTAAAATAACATTTGTCATTTCACACCATTTTGTTTTCACACCATTTTGTCATCTCAGTGAAAGTGCTGTACAAAAACCCAGCCTAAAACCCCAAACAAAAAGCAATGCAGATGTATGAGCACGGTGGCTAGGAAAAACTCCCTAGAAAGGCAGGAACTAGGAAGAAACCTAGAGAGGAACCAGGCTATGAGGAGTGGCCAGTCCTCTTCTGGCTGTCCAGGGTGGAGATTATAACAGAATCTGGCCTCAAGATATTCAAACGTTCATAGATGACCTGCACGGTCAAATAATAATCACAGTGATTATAGACGGTGCAACAGGTCAGCACCTCTGGAGTAAATGTCGGTTGGCTTTTCATTGCTGAGCATTCAGAGGTCGAGAGAGCAGGTACGGGAGAGAGAGTCGAACACAGCAGGTCCGGAACAAGGTAGCACGTCCAGTGTACAGGTCAGGGTTCCGCAGGCAGAACAGCAGAATCTCAACAGGGTCATAGGGCTCAGGTCCTCCGGGAGGGGGGGGGGGGGAGAGAGAGAGAGAGGGCATACTTTAGATCACACAGGAAACCACATAAGACAGGAGATATAACAGACTGACTCCAAGACAAACAGACTATTGCAGCATAGATAGTCGAGACTGAGACGGGGGTATCAAAAGTATAAGTATAAATCAGTTAAAATTCATCATATTACGCAAACCAGACATCACCATTCTCTTGTTTTTAACATTTTCTTGTTTTTTTTAAATTTACTGATAGCCAAGGTCAGACTCCAACACATTATTTACAAACAAAGCATGTGTTTAGTGAGTCCTCCAGATCAGAGACAGTAGGGATGACCAGGGATGTTCTCTGTTTAGTGAGTCCACCAGATCAGAGGCAGTAGGGATGACCAGGGATGTTCTCTGTTTAGTGAGTCCACCAGATCAGAGGCAGTAGGGATGACCAGGGATGTGCTCTTGATAAGTGTGTGAATTTGAAAATGCTAAGGAATCAAAATGTAACGAGTGCTTTTGGGTGTCAGAGACAATGTGTAGAGTAAAAAATACTTTATTTTCTTTAGGAATGTAGTGAAGTAAAAGTTGTCAAAAATATACATAAAAAAGTAAATTACAGATACCCCAAGAAACTACATAATAAGTAGTTCATAATAGTAGTAGTAATAAGTTAATAAGTACTCCAGCTAGTAATTTTACTTGAGTTTTGTACACTGGAGAGCCACTGGGAGCCATCTATGTAGAGACAGCAAGGGTGGTCCGTCACTCCGGTGCCTTGCCATTCACTTTCACAACCCTGGGCTAATCATAAGACCTACTGGAGAGATAAGTCTTCAATGAAGACTTAAAGGTTGAGCCCGAGTCTGCGTCTCTCACATGGGTAGGCAGACCATTCCATAAAAATGGAGCTCTATAGGAGACAGCCCTGCCTCCAGCTGTTTGCTTAGAAATTCTAGGGACAGTAAGGAGGCCTGCGTCTTGTGACCGTAGCGTACGTGTAGGTATGTACGGCAGGACCAAATCGGAAAGATAGATAGGAGCAAGGCCATGTAATGCTTTGTAGGTTAGCAATAAAACCTTGAAATCAGCCTTAGCCAAATGCTAGCACTGGAGTAATATGATCACATTTTTGGATTCTAGCAGCCGTATAGCTGAAGTTTATTTTTGTGCTTCATCTGGAGAGTAGAGCATTGCAGCAGTGACAAAAGCATGGGTGAGCTATTCTGCATCATTTTTAGACAAAATGTTACGTAGACGGAAAAAAGCTGTCCTTGAAACAGTCTTGATATGTTCGTCAAAAGAGAGATCAGGGTCCAGAGTAACGCTGAGGTCCTTCACAGTTTTATTTGAGACGACTGTACAACCATGAAGATGAATTGTCAAATCAAACAGCTGATCTCTTTGTTTCTTGGGACCTAGAACAAGCATCTCTGTTTTGTCCGAGTGTAAAAGTTAACACTTGCCGGCATCCACTTCCTTATGCCTGAAACACAGGCTTCTATGGTAGGCAGTTTTGGGGCTTGTTTCTCGTCGAAATGTCTGTGTGTTGTTTAGCTGTGAAAGTTGTGTTTTCAAATGACATCACCAAGAGGTAGCATACAGTGAATTTGGAAAATACTCAGACCCTTTGACTTTTTCCACATTTTGTTATGTTACAGCCTTATACTAAAATGTATTAAATAAAAACATGTCCTCGATCTACACACGATACCACATAATGACAAAGCAAAAACCAAAAAACTAAATTAAATTAAAAAACTAATAATCAAATAAGTACCTTATTTGCATAAGTATTCAGACCCTTTGCTATAAGACCCAAAATTGAGCTCAGGTACATCCTGTTTCCATTGATCATCCTTGAGATGTTTCTACAACTTGATTAGAGTCCACCTGTGATGAATCCAATTGATTGGACATGATTTGGAAAGGCACACACCTGTCTATATAAGGTCCCACAGTTGACAGTGCATGTTAGAGCAAAAACCAAGCCATGAGTTCAAAGGAATTGTCCTTAGAGCTCCGAGATAGAGTTGGATTGTGTCGAGGCACAGATCTGGGGAAGGGTACCAAAAAATGTCTTTAGCATTGAAGGTCCCCAAGAACACAGTGGCCTCCATAATTTTTAAATGGAAGATGTTTGGAACCACCAAGACCCTTCCTAGAGCTGGCCACCTGGCAAAACCGAGCAATCGGGGCAGAAGGGCCTTGGTCAGGGAGGTGACCAAGAACCCGATGGTCATTCTGACAGAGCTCCAGAGTTCCTTTTCGGAGATCGGAGAACAATCTAGGAGGACAACCATCTCTGCAGCACTCCACCAATCAGGCCTTTATGGTAGAGTGGCCAGACGGAAGCCAGTGTCTTGCTGAGCAACAGCTTTTTCAAAATGTTTTGAGACGACTGGTAGATTCGATATCGGCCGATAATTATACATATATAATGTAGAGTATATATATATATTATATAGAGTATAAATGTATATATATATATATATATATATATATATGAGAGAGAGAGAGAGAGAGAGAGAGAAAGAGAGTATACATATATATTATAGAGTATACATATATATTATATAGAGTATATATTTTATATTGTCACGGCTCTTGTCGGAATGCATGGACCAAAACGCAGCGTGGTAAGTGTTCATGATGTTTTATTAATCAAAAAACACCCGAACAAAATAACAAAGATAAAAAAAAAAGAAAACAGTCCTGTCAGGTGCAGACACTAAACAGAAAATAACTACCCACAAACCCAAACGAAAAAGTACAACTTATATATGATCCCCAATCAGAGACAACGATAGACAGCTGCCTCTGATTGGGAACCACACCAACATAGAAATAAAGAAACTAGAATGCCCACCCTAGTCAAACCCTGGCCTAACCAAAACAGAGAATAAAAACCTCTCTAAGGCCAGGGCGTGACATATATAGAGTATATGTATATATTACATAGAGTAAATATATACATTTTATATAGAGTATGCATATATAGTATGTAGAGTATACATATATAATATAGAGTATATATATAAATATAGAATATATATTCTATATACTGTATATAGAGTATATACATATATTATATAGAGTATATATATAATATAGAGTATATGTATATATTACGTAGAGTAAATATATATCCACATATATCCACATTTTCCTCCCTCATGATGCCATCTATTTTGTGAATTGCACCAGTCCCTCCTGCAGCAAAGCACCCCCTCAACATGATGCTGCCAGCCCCGTGCATTACTGTTGGGATGGTGTTCTTTGGTTTGCAAGCCTCCCCCCTTTTTCCTCCAAACATAACGATGGTCATTATGGCCAAACAGTTCTATTTTTGTTTCATTAGACCAGATATTTCTTCAAAAAGTACAATATTTGTTCCAATGTGCAGTTGAAAAAATTTTTTGGGGGCTTTTTCATGGTGGTTTTGAAGCAGGGGCTTCTTCCTTGCTGAGCGGCATTTCAGGTTATGTTGATATAGGACTCGTTTTACTGTGGATATAGATACTTTTGTGCCTGTTTCCTCCAGCATCTTCAAAAGGTCCTTTACTGTTGTTCTGGGATTGATTTGCACTTTTCACACCAAAGTACGTTAATCTCTAGGAGACAGAACGCGTCTCCTTCCTGAGTGGTCCCATCGTGTTTATACTTAAGTACAAACTTTTGTACAGATGAATGTGGTACCTTCAGGCATTTGGAAATTTCCCCCAAGGATGAACCAGACTTGTAGGTCTACAAATTTTTTTCGGAGGTCTTGGCTGATTTCTTTTGATTTTCCCATGATGTCAAGCGAAGAGGCACTGAGTTTGAAGGTAGGCCTTGAAATACATCCACAGGTACACCTCCAATTGACTCAAATGATGTCAATTAGCCTATCAGAAGCTTCTAAAGCCATGACATAATTTTCTGGAATTTTCCAAACTGTTTAAAGGCACAGTCAACTTAGTGCATGTACACATCTGACCCACTGGAATTGTGATACAGTGAATTAGAAGTGAAATAATCTGTCTGTAAACAATTGTTTGAAAAATGACTTGTGTCATGCACAAAGTAGATGTCCTGTCCGACTTGCCAAAATGATAGTTTGTTAACAAGACATTTTTGGAGTGGTTGAAAAACGAGTTTTAATGACTCCAACCTAAGTGTATGTAAACTTCCGACTTCAACTATATATATTATATAGAGTATATATATTTATATCTATTGTATAGAGTATATATATATTATATAGAGTATATATATATTATTATATATTAAATAGAGTATATATATACATATATATATAGTATATATAGTATGGGCAACCCAATCAATATAATGAAATATGTGGACCAATAGACAGTAACACACTGAAAATGCACAGCCACACGATGTCATAGCCAAAATAAAATACACAAACCCATACTAGCATATTTTATTCCAGAAAAAATATCTCAAATGAATAAACAATTACAATAGCATGAGAAGCAAAAAAAAGTATTTTACTTACTGGTATGAAAGTACATGTTTTCCTTCCCAAAACATATTTATTCATATTATTATTTATTCATATTATTATTTATTATTATTCAGCCAAAACTTACGCTCACTGGAATAGTGTTCTGGTTCTCTCCTGATCTTCAATAATCTTCGACTTTGATTTATCTTTCCCAGTCACAGTACACATGTAGTACTTTTACAGTTCTCAGTTTGTAGAAATGCGTAACTACTGTCTGCATTCGTGTAAGGTTACGCACAGCTCAAGCATAATGGCTGCTTGTCGGACAAAGAGCATTCGCACAGTCCAGGAAAGTCCATCTCATTGGTTATCTAGCCAGCATTGTTTAAAAATTACAGGTGGTCATTGGACCAAGATACAGTCAATCAAGTGAACTCCGCCCGTCTCATTGGTGTGTAATGATGTCTGTCCTTCGTGGGCTAAAATAGGTGTTGTACAGGCAATACGTAATGTAGAACGATGAAGTCTGGTTGCCTTCTAGGATTGCATAAAAAACTAACTTGACTGGGTAAAAGAAGGTTTAGCTTTTATGTTACATCGATTGTTTTGTTGCAATTTGAAAGAGTCTGAATTCATGTGATATAAAAAGGGATTTTATCAAACATAATGATCCTACATTTGTATCTCTGGTACCCTCAGGATGACAAATACCTTCAGAGGTGAATGTGTCTAACCATTTGCCTTGATAGAAGTGTTTTGTTGTTGTGCACTATCCTCAAACAATAGCATGCTATTTTTTCACTGTAATATTTACTGTAAATTGGACATTGCAGTTAGATTAACAACATTTTAAGCCTTCTGCCCACATAAGACATGTTTATGTCCCGAAAAGATGGCGATTTACAACTTCATTCTTGTCGCATATTGAGCAACAACTGTGGAGGTTGATTTTTGGTTGATTTTTTGGTTTGATTTCTGGCTCAGGGAGTCTGGAAGGGCATCTAGGAATCTTTGCGTTGTCTGAGAATTTATTACGCAGCTCTTGATAATACTTGATTTGGGTCTGAGCAAATTATTTGCTGCGATTGCAAATGTAATAAAATGGTGGTCCGATAGTCCAGGATTATGAGGAAAAACATTAAGATCCACAATATATCGGTGCGGCAGGTAGCCTAGTGGTTAGAGTGCAGAGGCAGCAGGTAGCCTAGTGGTTAGAGTGTAGAGGCAGCAGGTCGCCTAGTGGTTAGAGCGTTGGACTAGTAACCGAAAGGTTGCAAGATTGAATCCCCGAGCTGACAAGGTAAAAATCTGTTGTTCTGCCCCTGAACAAGGCAGTTAAAACTTCTTTGGGATAGGGGGTGGTATTTTGACGTCCGGATGAAAAGCGTGTCCAAAGTAAACTGCCTGTTACTCAGGCCCAGAAGCTAAGATATGCATATTATTAGTAGATTTGGATAGAAAACACTCTGAAGTTTCTAAAACTGTTTGAATCATGTCTGTGAATATAACATTATTTGGCAGGCGAAACACCAAGGACAAACCATTCAGATATCTTTTTTTTGAGATCACTCTCTTTTCAATGGGGTTTCATTGGGAATCCAGATTTCTAAGTGACTTTCTTGCAGTTCCTATCGCTTCCACTGGATGTCAACAGTCTTTAGAAATTGGTTGGGGTTTTTCCTTTGAGAAATGAAGAAGTAACACTGTTCAGAATGAGGGAATTGTACTCTGTGTTAGAGGCGCGTGACCTGAAAGCACGCTCCACTTTGTTTTCCTCCGGTATTCAACACACTATATATCCCGTCTTAAATTTTATTGATTATTTACTTTAAAAAATACTTAAAGTTGTATTATGAAAGTAGTTTGAAATGTTTGGACAAAGCTTACAGGTAACTTATGAGATATTTTGTAGTCATGTTAACTTCTTGAGAATACAGGGGGTGCTATTTTCCCATTAGCATAATTTGCTCTACAGATTAAACTGCCTCTTATTCAATTATTGCTCTTACTATATGCATATAAATAATACCATTGGAAAGAAAACAATCTCTAGTTTCTAAAACCGTTTCAATTTTGTCTCTGAGTGATACAGAAGTCATTTGACAGCACTTTCCATGACCAAGAAGAAAAAAGCAAGATGTGTATGCCAGCTTCAACGCTCTGCCTATATATGGTCGTGCCCCCTATGACCCGAAACACACCTCATTGGCCTTCCTCTGGGTGTCAAGAGGACGTCAGAGGAAAAATATCTTGTTTATCTGGGACTCACGTGAAATGAGAGCTAATTCTTTGGCGTGACCGACAACTTCCGGTTGTCTAAATCGTGCGACTTTTAGCTGCGATTGTCTTCTTTTGTGCGGCCATTATGGATGAAAACTATCTCCGTCTCGAAGTTTGTTTGATACATGTGACCAGATCATCGTAATGTATGTTTTTTCAATATAGTTTAATCAGATTATTTGAATTTTTTCGGGAGTTTTGTGGTGTTCCGTTTGAGATCCGTGCCACTCGACCGGTACCTGTGCTAAATGGAGTGGGCAAGGAACAATTCTGAACGGAACCAACGACTCATCTTGACAAAGGACACTTTGATCAACATTCTGATGAAAGATCAGCCATAGTAAGACCCAATTTACGATGTTATATCATATCTGTTGTGCATGTGAACTGGCCGTGGGCGCCTAGCCGAATCTGCCTGGTATAGCTATGCTAATTTAGCGCTACATTTTGTTTTCGTTATAAAACATTTCATAAATCTGAAATATTGTTTGGATTCACCAGATGTTGGGCTTTCAATATCTGTACGCTGTGTATTTTTCTGAAATGTTTTAAGATGAGTAATTCGTTATATGACGTTGGTCTCTGTAATTGTTCTGGCTGGGTCAGCACTATTTCAGATTGCAGCTGCAATGTAGAACTGTGATTTATACCTGAAAAATGCACATTTTTCCAAAAAAAAACTATGCTATACCATAAATATGTTATCAGACTGTCATCTTATGAAGTTGTTTTTTGGTTAGTGGCTATATATATTTTTATTTAGTCGAATTAGTGATAGCTACTGACGCAGGAAAAAGCTGTTGGGAGTAAAAATATCGTGTCCTTTGCTAACGTGGTTAGCTAATAGATTTACATATTGTGTCTTCCCTGTAAAACATTTTAAAAATCTGAAATGGTGGCTTTATTCACAAGACCTGTATCTTTCATCTGGTGTCTTAGACTTGTGATTTAATGATATTTAGATGCTACAAGTTACTTGTGACGCTATGCTAGCTATGCTACTCAGTGGGGTGGGGGGTGGGGGGTGCTACCGGATCAGGGTTGGTGACTCGTGAGAAGTTAAGCGAGTTGGAACCGGTGTTTTTCTGGATCAAACGCGCCAAATAAATGGACATTTTGGATATCAACGGATTTAATCGAACAAAAAGACCATTTGTGATGTTTATGGTACATATTGGAGTGCCAACAGAAGAAGCTCGTCAAAGGTAAGGCATGAATTATATCTTTATTTCTGCGTTTTGTGTCGCGCCGGGGGGGGTTGAAATATGATTGTCTTTGTTTGTTTGCTGGGGTGCTATCCTCAGATAATAGCATCGTTTGCTTTCGCCGTAAAGTATTTTTGAAATCTGACACGTAGGCTGTATTCACAACAAGTGTAGCTTTAATTTGGTGTTTTGCATGTGTGATTTCATGAAAGTTACATTTTTATAGTAATTTATTTGAATTTGGTGCTCTGCATTTTCACTGGATTTTGGCCACGTGGGACGCTGATGTTATTAACCCACTGTTCCTAGGCCGTCATTGAAAATAAGAATAAATAAAATAAAGAAATAAAATATATTCCATGGGACAAAACTAGACCCAGGTTATAATTGTGGCAATGCGTAGGTCCCGAGACGTGTTGGACAAAACCCACTGAGTTGATGATGGCTCCTAAAGCCTTTTGAAATGGGTCTGTGGACTTCTCCATGTGAATATTGAAGTCACCAAAAATGTGAGTATTATCTGCCATGACTGCAAGGTATCGGTAGGAATTCAGGGAACTCAGTGAGGAACGCTGTACACGGCCCAGGAGGGCTGTAAACAGTAGCTATAAAAAGTGATTGAGTAGGCTGCATAGATTTCATGACTAGAACCTCAAAGGACAAAAACGCAGTCATTATATTTTTCCGTAATTGACATTTTCTGTTGTAAATGTTAGTAACACCTCCTCCTTTGCGGGATGCACGAGGGATATGGTCACTAGTGTAACCAGGACGAGAGGCCTCATTTAACACAGTAAATTCATCAGGCTTGAGCCATGTTTCAGTCAGGCTAATCACATAAAGTTTATAATCAGTGATTTGTTAATTGACTATGTGACATATACACAATATCTTCCAATAATGACAGGAATGGAAGAGGTCTTTATTCTAGTGAGATTGCTAAGGCAAACACCGCCATGTTTAGTTTTGCCAAACCTAGGTCGAGGCACAGACACGGTCTCAATGGGGATAGCTGAGCTGACTACACTGACTGTGCTAGTGGCAGACTCCACTAAGCTGGCAGGCTGGCTAACAGCCTGCTGCCTGGCCTGCACCCTATCTCATTGTGGAGCTAGAGGAGTTAGAGCCCTGTCTATGTTGGTAGATAAGATGAGAGCACCCCTCCAGCTAGGATGGAGTCCGTCACTCCTCAGCAGGCCAGATTTGGTCCTGTTTGTGGGTGAGTCCCAGAAAGAGGCCAATTATCTACAAATTCTATCTTTTGGGAGGGGCAGAAAACCGTTTTCAACCAGCGATTGAGTTGTGAGACTCTGCTGTAGAGCTCATCACTCCCCCTAACTGGGAGGGGGCCAGAGACTCTGCTGTAGAGCTCATCACTCCCCCTAACTGGGAGGGGGCCAGAGACTCTGCTGTAGAGCTCATCACTCCCCCTAACTGGGAGGGGCCAGAGACTCTGCTGTAAAGCTCATCACTCCCCCTAACTGGGAGGGGGCCAGAGACTCTGCTGTAAAGCTCATCACTCCCCCTAACTGGGAGGGGGCCAGAGACTCTGCTGTAGAGCTCATCACTCCCCCTAACTGGGAGGGGCCAGAGACTCTGCTGTAGAGCTCATCACTCCCCCTAACTGGGAGGGGGCCAGAGACTCAAGGTCTTTTTAGATAATTTACACGCTGAAGCTATGTTGCGCTTGATGACCTCTGACTGTTTCGTCCTAACATCGTTGGTGCCGACGTGGATAACAATATCCCTATACTCTCTACACTCGCCATGTTTTATCTTTAGCCAGCACCCTCTTCAGATTGGCCTTAACGTCGGTAGCCCTGCCCCCCTGGTAAACAGTGTATGATCGCTGGATGATTCGTTTTAAGTCTAATATTGTGAGTAATGGAGTCGCCAATGACTACGGTTTTCAATTTGTCAGAGATGATGGTGGGAGGCTTCGGCAACTCAGACCCTGTAACGGGTAGAGGAGAGACCTGAGGTGGCTCTGACCCTGTAACGGGTAGAGGAGAGACCTGAGGTGGCTCTGACCCTGTAACGGGTAGAGGAGAGACCTGAGGTGGCTCTGACCCTGTAACGGGTAGAGGAGAGACCTGAGGTGGCTCTGACCCTGTAACGGGTAGAGGAGAGACCTGAGGTGGCTCTGACCCTGTAACGGGTAGAGGAGAGACCTGAGGTGGCTCTGACCCTGTAACGGGTAGAGGAGAGACCTGAGGTGGCTCTGACCCTGTAACGGGTAGAGGAGAGACCTGAGGTGGCTCTGACCCTGTAACGGGTAGAGGAGAGACCTGAGGTGGCTCTGACTCTGTAACGGGTAGAGGAGAGACCTGAGGTGGCTCTGACTCTGTAACGGGTAGAGGAGAGACCTGAGGTGGCTCTGACTCTGTAACGGGTAGAGGAGAGACCTGAGGTGGCTCTGACTCTGTAACGGGTAGAGGAGAGACCTGAGGTGGCTCTGACCCTGTAACGGGTAGAGGAGAGACCTGAGGTGGCTCTGACTCTGTAACGGGTAGAGGAGAGACCTGAGGTGGCTCTGACTCTGTAACGGGTAGAGGAGAGACCTGAGGTGGCTCTGACTCTGTAACGGGTAGAGGAGAGACCTGAGGTGGCTCTGACTCTGTAACGGGTAGAGGAGAGACCTGAGGTGGCTCTGACCCTGTAACGGGTAAAGGAGAGACCTGAGGTGGCTCTGACCCTGTAACGGGTAGAGGAGAGACCTGAGGTGGCTCTGACCCTGTAACGGGTAGAGGAGAGACCTGAGGTGGCTCTGACTCTGTAACGGGTAGAGGAGAGACCTGAGGTGGCTCTGACCCTGTAACGGGTAGAGGAGAGACCTGAGGCGGCTCTGACTCTGTAACGGGTAGAGGAGAGACCTGAGGTGGCTCTGACTCTGTAACGGGTAGAGGAGAGACCTGAGGTGGCTCTGACTCTGTAACGGGTAGAGGAGAGACCTGAGGTGGCTCTGACCCTGTAACGGGTAGAGGAGAGACCTGAGGCGGCTCTGACCCTGTAACGGGTAGAGGAGAGACCTGAGGCGGCTCTGACTCATACTCGTTGCTTAGTGGGGAAAATCGATGGAACGTTTCTGCCGGCTGAATGAGCGACACCGGTTGAGCCGACAGCATTTCTTTCCAGGTTCCATGAGAAAATTGTCTGGCTGCTGGGACTGTGCAGGGAGGTTAACACTACTACCTGTATGTACTGGTGGGAAAAGACACTGTTTCATCCTTTCCTACACTTAAATTGCCCTTGCCTAACGATTGCATCTGAAGCCGGGCTAGGAACTCAGTTATCCTCGGCTATAAGGCAATAGTTCCCCCTGTATATTATCAGGACAACGATGAGAAGGCATAGGGTTACTTGTTTTTTTTTTCATCTGAAGGAGTTCCTGCAGATCCGTGGCAGATAAAACATCCAGGGAGAAAAAGTTCAAAACTAAGCCGTTGGTAAACTTGTAGACTTTTTTTTTTTTTTTACTTTATTTAACAGTACCTTGTAGTGGTACTAGTTTATTTAACTAGGCAAGTGAGTTAATAACATTTTTATTTACAATAACGGCCTACCCCGGCAAAACCCTAACACGGACGACGCTGGGTCAAATGTGCACCGCCCTATGGGACTCCCAATCACTGCCGGTTATGAAACAGCCTGGAATCAAACCAGGGTCTGTAGTGACGCCTCTAGCACTGAGATGCAGTTTCTTAGACCGCTGCGGGAGCCCCTAAATACAGAGTTTGATTAAACGGTTATTAAAATCAAAATGCAAGAAAGTTTGACAGGTAAACAAGTAGAAACAAACAGCACAGCAGCACAGAGGTAGTGTAACGGAAGTGGCGCAATGTGTTATCAGACTAGCACCTGTTAAACTACTACCACTACACGGTACTGTTAAAATACTACCACTACAAGGTACTGTTAAAATACTACCACTAAAAGTTACTGTTAATACTACCACTACAAGGTACTGTTATAATACTACCACTAAAAGTTACTGTTAATACTACCACTACAAGGTACTGTTAATACTACCACTACAAGGTACTGTTAATACTACCACTAAAAGTTACTGTTAATACTACCACTACAAGGTACTGTTAATACTACCACTACAAGGTACTGTTAATACTACCACTACAAGGTACTGTTAATACTACCACTACAAGGTACTGTTAATACTACCACTACAAGGTACTGTTATAATACTACCACTACAAGGTACTGTTAATACTACCACTACAAGGTACTGTTAATACTACCACTACAAGGTACTGTTAATACTACCACTACAAGGTACTGTTAATACTACCACTACAAGGTACTGTTAATACTACCACTACAAGGTACTGTTAATACTACCACTGCAAGGTACTGTTAATACTACCACGTCAAGGTACTGTTAATACTACCACTAAAAGTTACTGTTAATACTACCACTACAAGGTACTGTTAATACTACCACTACAAGGTACTGTTAATACTACCACTAAAGGTTACTGTTAATACTACCACTACAAGGTACTGTTAATACTACCACTACAAGGTACTGTTATAATACTACCACTACAAGGTACTGTTAAAATACTACCACTACAAGGTACTGTTAAAATACTACCACTACAAGGTACTGTTAAAATACTACCACTACAAGGTACTGTTAATACTACCACTACAAGGTACTGTTAATACTACCACTACAAGGTACTGTTAATACTACCACTACAAGGTACTGTTATAATACTACCACTACAAGGTACTGTTAAAATACTACCACTACAAGGTACTGTTAAACTAGTACCACTACAAGGTACTGTTAAACTAGTACCACTACAAGGTACTGTTAAAATACTACCACTACAAGGTACTGTTAATACTACCACTACAAGGTACTGTTAAAATACTACCACTACAAGGTACTGTTAAACTAGTACCACTACAAGGTACTGTTAAACTAGTACCACTACAAGGTACTGTTAATACTACCACTACAAGGTACTGTTAAAATACTACCACTACAAGGTACTGTTAATACTACCACTACAAGGTACTGTTATAATACTACCACTACAAGGTACTGTTAAACTAGTACCACTACAAGGTACTGTTAATACTACCACTACAAGGTACTGTTATAATACTACCACTACAAGGTACTGTTAAAATACTACCACTACAAGGTACTAATATAATACTACCAATACAAGGTACTAATATAATACTACCAATACAAGGTACTGTTAAAATACTACCACTATTCTGTAATGTTGTAATACTACCAATACAAGGGTCTGTCTGTCTGGGTGTTTGTCTCTGTCCTTCTCTCCCATCACATATCTAAATATATGGTTATTTATGGATCAACTGTTGAGGAGACAACATCTGGCTGATGGCCTAATTAGAGCTGAAATGTGTGTCTGGAGAGCAGCTGGGGAGAGGGTGGAGGGTGAAGGGAGGATAGAGAGAGGGAGAGAGGGTGGAGGGTGAAGGGAGGATAGAGAGAGGGAGAGAGGGTGGAGGGTGAAGGGAGGATAGAGAGAGGGAGAGAGGGTGGAGGGTGAAGGGAGGATAGAGAGAGGGAGAGAGGGTGGAGGGTGAAGGGAGGATAGAGAGAGGGAGAGAGGGTGGAGGGTGGATAAAGAGAGGGGGAGAGAGGGTGGAGGGTGAAGGGATGATAGAGAGAGGGGGAGAGGGAGGAGGGTGGATAAAGAGAGGGGGAGAGAGGGTGTAGGGTGAAGGGAGGATAGAGAGAGGGAGAGAGGGAGGGGGGTGAAGGGAGGATAGAGAGAGGGAGAGAGGGAGGAGGGTGAAGGGAGGATAGAGAGAGGGAGAGAGGGTGGAGGGTGAAGGGAGGATAGAGAGAGGGAGAGAGGGTGGAGGGTGGATAGAGAGAGGGAGAGAGGGTGGAGGGTGAAGGGAGGATAGAGAGAGGGAGAGAGGGTGGAGGGTGAAGGGAGGATAGAGAGAGGGAGAGAGGGTGGAGGGTGAAGGGAGGATAGAGAGAGGGAGAGAGGGTGGAGGGTGAAGGGAGGATAGAGAGAGGGAGAGAGGGTGGAGGGTGGATAGAGAGAGGGAGAGAGGGTGGAGGGTGAAGGGAGGATAGAGAGAGGGAGAGAGGGTGGAGGGTGAAGGGGGGATAGAGAGAGGGAGAGAGGGTGGAGGGTGAAGGGAGGATAGAGAGAGGGTGGAGGGAGGAGGGTGGATAAAGAGAGGGGAGAGGGTGGAGGGTGAAGGGAGGATAGAGAGAGGGAGAGAGGGAGGAGGGTGAAGGGAGGATAGAGAGAGGGAGAGAGGGTGGAGGGTGAAGGGAGGATAGAGAGAGGGAGAGAGGGTGGAGGGTGAAGGGAGGATAGAGAGAGGGAGAGAGGGAGGAGGGTGAAGGGAGGATAGAGAGAGGGAGAGAGGGAGGAGGGTGAAGGGAGGATAGAGAGAGGGAGAGAGGGAGGAGGGTGAAGGGAGGATAGAGAGAGGGAGAGAGGGTGGAGGGTGAAGGGAGGATAGAGAGAAGGAGAGAGGGAGGAGGGTGATGCTATGGGGTGAAGGGGGGATGAAGAGAGGGAGAGAGGGAGGAGGGTGATGGTATGGGGTGAAGGGGGGATGAAGAGAGGGAGAGATGGAGGAGGGTGATGGTATGGGGTGAAGGGGGGATGAAGAGAGGGAGAGAGGGAGGAGGGTGATGTATGGGATGAAGGGGGGGATGAAGAGACGGAGAGAGGGAGGAGGGTGATGCTATGGGGTGAAGGGGGGGATGAAGAGGGAAAGAGGGAGGAGAGTGAATGTATGGGGTGAAGGGGGGATGAAGAGGGAGAGAGGAAGGAGTCTCTTGTTTGTATTTAGGTGTCTGTCTTATTTTTCTGAAAATCTATTTCTCTCTATCATACAAGAGTCTTTTATCTGTGTGTGTGTTTGCCCTAATCATAGTGATCATTAGCCTGCACAGTGCTCGGTTCTCCTACTGTGAAACAGTTTCCAGGTACACCTGTCCTTCACTCTGCTGTTGTCTCTAGTGCACCTGATGACACCTCTCTCTCTCTCTTCAATTCAAGGGCTTTATTGGCATGGGAAACATGTTAACATCTGT